>NC_090050.1:16557279-16871029 GCF_038355195.1 Osmerus mordax
GCCTGCATGTGGAGGACAGCTATTTGTTGTTTCTGCTATCATTATTACAGCTACTTCTGCTCCTGATACTGTCACTGATAGCAGGGCCAGAGGATGGCTGTATATTACCTGTCGTTCCCACCAACATGCTGTTCTGATAGGTGGGCCAGACTTTATGGGCAATGCTAACACCTTGTCCCATTTCAGTTACCTCCCCAGTCCTCATGCATTAATATCTATATGGTGCTATATAATTTTCTTTCTATGGTCAATAAGCCTAACGCTAACCCAATATGAGACTGAGTCTCCTGCTTTACATCGTGAACAATATCAACAAATAATAAAAAAATAGATGTTTATTTATTAATCCAGAAGGTCAGAAAGCAAACTGTTAAAGCTTAAGTCAGAGAACATATGAAAAGAATGAAACGGAAAAGTCCCATTGACTTGTGAAATTAGAGTGCCTGTTTTTTTTTGTGAACAATAAATTAAGTCTTCCTTTTAGTAGGCTATTCATTTAATGTAGCAAAATCCATATGTCCATAATTGTAGATGTCACACTGAAATAGACGATGTAATAAAAATGCCTTATGCTATCACAAGCCTAAGTAGGGTCAAGGTTAATAAACATCATTGCGAAGGATACTGATTGTAACTAAGATAGATTATTTGAGTAATTTCTTCATATCTAGAAGCTCACTGTTTAGTTTCATTATTACATTCCCGTAGTTCCTCGAAAATGTTTTGCAAATTACAGCTATAGTCCTACAACGTTTAAACGTCATCTGCAAGTTTAATTAGGCTATAATTAAACAAGGCGCATTCATGAGGATTGTCAGTCAGAAATGTTTTGCCTCTATGAAGACGGCCAATTCTATATTTTTTTTGTGTAGGCCTACATGTTTCTTACTAAAATCTCTTTCGTATACCCTTATGTCTGAAAACCCATTCACTTTCATGCCATAAAGGCCGGAGCGTATGTCAACTTCTGTTCAGCGCGCGTTTTCAGCGGTCGACCTTCCAGTTGTTTCCTATCCGGATATCTGCCCGTTCCAGATAAGGACGCGAGGCCACCGCGTGCTTCCGTCAGTGGCCCGCTTAATTTGTAGTGGTCAAGTCGGCGAGTCCCGAACACAGAACATTGAGTATAGGCTAAAGCCCGAGATCTCAGAATCCCGTTAACCACATAGAAAAAAAGAAAAGAAAAGAGAGTGCGGCGAGGGAGGTCGTGAAATACAAATAGATTTATGACATGTAGAGTCAAGGTCAGTAATCGACCTAATAAGTTAAGTTAATTTTAAGTCTAATCTTTGCCTGACTATACCCTAGGAATTCAGTATCGCAGATTGACATCTTTGGATGAAGGCTAAGTGCAGACATGTCTCCTATTAAGTGCGGAGAATCCTTCAGCTACGACAAACAGTTGTCCCACCGCCTTAACGCCTTTAAACTTTGATAGATTTGAAGTGTCAGTGAAATTAACATTTATCAGAAACCCAAAATCCAGTGCTGTGACTACTATTTATTAATTCTAACTAGAACATTTGACCACATTTATGAATAGATGTGTATGTATATCAGTTTATAATCACTATAAGACCAAAACAAATAGCCTACTGTTGGACAATTTACAGATGTTAAAGCCTTGAGGGAAACATACATAAATGATTTAAAATCAAAGCCTTTAAAGAAAACGTTAATTATGGTAATTAATGTTCCAAATATTTGAATGTGTTTGTATGGGAGGTATGTATCGTAAAGTTTATTCACGTCCTCCTGCAGTCTGCTGCCAGACGAGCTGGCACATGTTGTGCTAACTGCCAGACAACCACCACCACGCTGTGGCGACGTAATGCCAATGGAGACCCCGTGTGCAACGCCTGCGGCCTATACTACAAGCTGCACAACGTAAGTCTGACTGACCACAGGCGGGCCCTCACAATGCCAATAGGGTCAAGTACTCTAGACTGAAGCAGGTTAAACTGATGTGTGGGGTGGTGGTGTAAGAGAATAAGAGAGAGGGGAGAGAGCTGTGGAAAGAGCTAGGGAGAGAGGAAAGAACAGAGAACTAGAGAAAGAATGAGAGGGAGCGATGGGGTTTTCTTTCTTTGTGCTTTATTGTTACCATGGTAGGCGTAATCCCCCTGAGACTCACAATGGTGGGACTGTTATTCAGCCAGCCAGTGGAAGTGCTGCTGGAGAAATGAAAGGTTTCCCCTCTGCATAGAGAGCATGGTGTATTAACATGTATCAGACAGAGCACGTCATAGGTACCCAGAATGCTTGTATTCCTGTATTCATCATTTTAACTTTAAAAGAACTATAACAATTTAATCAGAGAAGATGTTTCTTTGCATTTGGAATGACAATTCAATGTAGAGTGTCCTACTTGAACAGGGCACCTGAAAATAAAGATAAATTATTAAATCAGTAGTTTCAGAAGTTTCCAATGGGCGTTTTTTAAGAGTTTGTACTAGGCGACAGTAAAATGTATCATCAGCATGGTGTGGTCCTCTGTTAATAAGATGGGAGTCAGATGGCTGAGTGGTTAGGGAATCAGAAGGTTGCTAGTTCAATTCCCGGCTATGCCAACCAAAAGATTTGGGTCCTTGGGCAAGGCACTTCACCCTACTTGCCTCGGGGGGAATGTCCCTGTACTTACTGTAAGTCGCTCTGGATAAGAGCGTCTGCTAAATGACTGAATGTAAATGTAAATGTAATGTAAAGGTAATATAGTCATGAAAGGGCCCTATTCATGCCACAACCACAGTTAGCCTGGTCACTCATCTCCTCCACACCTCTCGCTCCACAGGTGAATCGTCCATTGACCATGAAGAAGGAGGGCATCCAAACACGTAATCGCAAAATGTCCAGCAAGTCCAAAAAGAGCCGCCGGGGCGGCGAGAGCTATGAGGAGCTCTCCAAGTGCATGCATGACAAGTCCTCACCCTTCAGTGCTGCCTCCTTGGCAGGTCACATGACCCACATGGGCCACTTACCCCCCTTCAGTCACGCCGGACACATGCTGCCCACTCCCACTCCCATTCACCCTTCTTATGGCCACCCCCACCACTCCAACATGGTCACTGCCATGGGCTGAGGGAAAGGGATCGAGAGAGAGGAACTGTCATGCGCAGCTGATGTTGAGAACTGGGGGAGAAGGATTTTTGTTTTGAACAGGGTTGAGGGTCAACCAGTGTATTGGCCTTCAACTTGCTGGTGATGTGTATAATGTTAGAGACAAGCGTTTGGCGTATATCTGAGTACATTGTCTTGCAGAATAGAGAGGAGGGGAGAAAATGTTGAATCTGACAATAAATACTGCTAGGAAAGTAGACAGGGGAATATTTCTCACCATTAGGTACCAGCCCCCATGATTGGAAACACACACACACACACATATATATAATTGCACAAATGAGTATGTTTGCCACAGATGTCTCTCTGAGCGCCCCTGTCTCCTGTCCAGATGCAGTGGTATGTGTTGAGCTGATTTGAAGTAACTGTGAATATTGTAAATGTGTGAGATAACAGGGATGGATCAGCTTTTGGTAAAGACAGAAGATTCTTTTCACACCATTGGACAAAATATATGCTGGATTTCTGCACATGGACTTCTAATATTTTAAAGGAAATTTACAAAAATAAGCAAACAAGAACATTTATAAAGCTTAATTAAACCGTTTATTATGATTATTGTTATTATAATTATTTGTTAGTGTTTTTAGATAATTTATTTTCACTTTGATTTTGATCTTCTTCTTTCTCACCTGAAACACGAATATTGCTATCACAACTATAAATCTATTTTTAGCTGAAACGCTTTCTTTGAGCTTTTTGACATTTAGTCCTCATGACAAATAAGAGATTGAGATCACTGCTCTATTCTGCTCCCTTATTACTCTACTGTCAAGTAAATAAAAAGGCTGTTTGTATCCAATCAGAATAGAAAGAGATAGAAAGAGCAACAGTCATGAACTTGGCTCCATACAGCTTTCTGTCTTCACTGTATGTGCCAGCTGAAACCATCAGCAAGTTCAATCTGTTTTGGGTGTATAAACGTTCTCTACATGTCAACGCATCTGTTTTCTCAAGTTGTCTTGTTTGGAAGAAGTATCACTGTTCATTTATTTGCTGTGCTTCTGGTCAATGACAAAGCCTTTGTTGCTTGTTCTGCTTCCTGTACGTTGCCATGGAGAGGAACTGTTCTGAGGCTTCTTCTCACACACTTGTACCTCTCTCTCTGTGGCATTTCTGTACCATAGCCTCTCATTGGCTACTCTCTCTGCCACACAGACAACCACACACCTGCTTTTAAAACCTGACCCAAACAATTATAACTTGACAATCTAAATGCCATAACAAAGATGTTAATAATAAAGAAAAGTGTAAACATGACTTGGATGACTCTGACATTTCATTGTTCCTTGAGAAAACTGCCAAAGACTGATGAAAACTTAGCGGGAGTAAAAATGAAAACAACACATGCTAGACACCATAGGTTTTAACAGGGCTAAATGGTAGGTTGCTGCCAGAGTAAGATCGTCTCATTCTACTTCAGAATGTTCTTCAATCCAATCCCTTTCATCTAGCATTGGAACTGGCAATCAAACACAAAAGACATACCAAAAAAGAGACAAAAGTTGAGGATAATGATTCAACACTAATGTTCTCCACCATCTGCTCAGCTCCACACAACAGGTGTGCCATAACAAACAACCTCAAACAACCTCTACCAGGTTACATTAAGACATGTCCCTTAAATAAGCTTTGCTATTGGTTTCTGGGAAAACAGATTGTTCTCTTGATCCTCATGGTATCATTGTCTGTGAGAGCCAGACCGCTCTGTACACACCTTAACTCCTGTTGACATGGAACAGATAGGGATGCTGTTGTTATGCTGCTTGGCTCTAAGCTGTGAGATATGCATTGTTGACAGAATCAGAGAGGTTTAATGCCAGGATGTCAGCTTCTGGTGTTGTCAAGGCTGTTATGATATAGGGCCCTCTTGGTCTGTCCGTGTGCCCTAATATTCAAAACTAGCTCTGAACCTAGGAACCATGTTGACTACTGGCCTAGCAGTCACATGTACTCTAAGTACACACACACACACACACACACAGTAAACGTGTATCTTTGAGGAGGAGATTTCTTATGAAAGCCACATGGGCCGTATATGTTTATGTCCTTAGGCTACAGCACTGGGGTCTCAGACACCACTGCACTGGGGTCATCCTAAGTGCGGGCCCTTGAAACACTCTGCCCTCTCGTCCCTTCTCTGCTCCCAAACTCCTTGACCTCTCACCCTGGAAGCACTTATCCTGTCATCGTGCCTAAGCCTCCTACACTGGTCACAGACATACCATTTAAAGAGCCTTTTAAAAATGTCCAACTGCAAAATATGACGACTGCTGCAGGGAGCGATAGAGAGAGGTGAAGAGAGATAAATAGGGAGCGAAAAAGATGGAGAGAGAGAAAGAGGTTATAAAGGAGTACAGGGAGTCTCTTCCTCAAAGGGCACATTTTTTGAGAAATGTAGGGGGTAGAGAGGGTAAACGGGTGGGCCTCCTAAATCTGTGACCTCTGAGGTTTACTAGAACCCCCCACCCCAACCTCCCTGCCACACACACACACACACACACACGTACACACAAACTCTCTCTCTCTCACACACACACACACACACACACACACATACATACCTCCTCCCTGACTATTTGTTTTTCCACCAAACTCAATTAATGGAATCAAAAGCAAGGAGGCCAGAGCTGGACTTCAGAGGGACGAGTTGAAGGAGAGATGGACGATAAAGAAGATTAAAGTGGAGGGAAAAGGAAAAGCAGAGGCAGCTTGGTTCAGTTCATCTCAGGGTCCCTCATGCTGTGGATGATGGGAGGGGTATGGGCTGTATCTGGGGGGTTTGGGGTGGGGGCACAGACTCCATAGAGCAGCATGTGATGCTGGTACAAAATAATGGGACCTTAAACCAGCTGTTTGGTAACTAGTTGCATTGTACCTCCACCACTTTCCGGTATTCAGACGTCAAGCTAAGTTATATCATAAAGACATATTTGGCCCAAATAATGAAGTTTGGCTGGGGATTGCTCAGGTGGCCAGGCATTTGCTACACCAACACACGTTGTTGCATGTCATTGTCCCAGTGTGGCTAGGTGCACTGGTGCAATCTTGGACATGTGTGAGGACCTTACTAGGATCTAGGTTCCATACACAAAGGGTCCCAATCTCTACTGGAATCTCCAGAGGGGTGGAACACACAAAGAAGTGAAAGAGAATAAAGAGAGAGAGAGAGAGGGGGGGGGGGGAAAGAAATCTAGGAAAAGAGGGGGCAAATATCTAATGTGTTCAACTTGCCTATCACGAATGTCCCATGGGAGAAATGTAAAGAAAAATGGCTGAAAGAGACTTTCATTTTCACAACCCCCCCCCACACACACGCACACACAGGCACACGCACACACAGACTGTGAGAAAACACTACAGTTTGCAGCACAGATGTTCCCTGCTCCATGAGGGCACAGTACCTTTTGTGCCACTGTGCATGCAGAATGAACTGGCCAATACTGGGGCAAAACAGGAAGCGTAAGACATAACAGGAAACACTTAGCGGAATGTATTATGGCACAAGGGAATAAATCGGACTCATACATACAGGACACATGTACATACACACACATATACAAACACACACAAACATGACTAGCACATATGATCTTGGGTTACATTATGCGGATGGGGTCTGTGTGACATCCTGGGGTAGAAGATGCTGACACACGGTACATTCTCTCTGAAAACTGGGACACCCTCCAACCCCTCAGACTCCTCCTCCCTGCCTCCCCCTCTCAACCACCACCCTGGACAGGTTCCTTTCAAGACTCTTTCTTCTCCTGTCTGTGGCAGACAAATTCATTCCCCTTGTCTCCAAACAATCCCTTCTTTTCTTCAGCTTGTTGCTCCAATGAGAGAGTGAGTGACTGAATGAGGAAGAGGGACAGATAGTGTGTGTGCGAGTGTGAGAATGAGAAAGGAGAGCAGGGCAGAGGAGAGGAAGATTTGCCAGTGAGTGAGGTGGATCAACGCTTTATCCAAAGCTGTGCTAACCTGTCCTGTGTGTGCGAGGGCCCCTGGGACTGGGTGGCTGTGCCCTGCTATCCTGTAACACCTGACAATAGGCCCACGGCTCGGCCCCAAGGAAACATGAGAGGGGGGAATCTAGGCCGGGAGATAGGAAGGGAGAGAGAAAGGGCAACAAGGGGGGGGGGGGGGGGATGCGAGTGGAGGTGTGTGAGGGATGCTATGCTGGCTCAACTGCTTCAGATGACGGGGTGAAGAGTGGGGAAATGGGGATGGGGAAGAGAAGAGGGTTGAGATCCAACAGACAGGAAGCTGTAGCTGCTCTCCAGTAACTCACACCCCACTGCGATTTGAAGTTCCTGATCAAGTGCCAGGTCCCAGCCCACTGTTCATGTGTCCACCAGAGGCCTTATCCTCAGCTCTCTAAGCCCAGCCAGGAGGCCTGAATCTGGGACAAAGAAACTGGGCCTGCTTGGGCCCATCCCCATTCCTCCACCATGACCATGGGATGATGGTGGCGCCTAGAGATAGCATTTTTTCCCTCCACACACCCATGCCGCCTTGTGTTGTGTCTGGATCCCCACCTTCCACCCTCTACCCCACCCTCCTCCGCTCGCCTATCTTGCTTTCTGCCTCCCCCCTGCCTTCCCATCACCTCCATCTCCCCTGTGTTTGGTGCCCCTCAGAAGCATCAACAGACCACGCAATGGCACACGCAAGAATGCTGTAATAACAACAAACACATGCGTAAACAGGCACACAGATATTTACACACACCTACAAGCTCGCACACACACTCACATTGGCACACACACATTACCCCCTGCATTGATGTGATGGCCAGAAAGAACTCCCTCCACACACACTCTTGTCATCTCCCTCATTGTGTGTGTGAGAGGAGATTTGGGAGATAGCCCTGATCTGACACTGATCCACACGGCTATCTGAGGGCCTCCGTCTGCCCGCCCGTTGTTGCATCTCGTCAGGGGATTTCACTGCTGGTCCAGTCGAATAAAACATGTTATCACTGCATCTGTCTATAGAGAGTTCTCCCTTCGCTATCTTAGTCTCTTTTCGTATCTCTTTCTCTCTCCCTCCCTCTGAACCCTCTCGCCTCACAATAACACCATCTCAACGTCTTACATGCAACAAACAGAGACACTGTACCTGGGTTTAGCTATATTTTACAACCTACTATGTTCTGCTGCATACTTGGGATTCGTGCTTGTGTTGGTTAAGGAAGTAGACCTGAGATCTGATCTCCAGCCGAACAGAACGGTAGATCTCCGCATGAAAGCTGCTAGGATCTGTTCTAGAGACCCAGTCCCACTGACCCCACCGTGACCTGGGCAGCAAGCCCTCCAGCCTTAGAGAGGCAAAGAGAAAGAGAAAGAAGGGGATAGAAGAAGAGACTGCTTAACACTATATTATTCCTGAGTATTAGGACCCCACATTTTGCTACTTTGGAAAGATGTTTCGCCATTTAAAGGGGATTCACCCTTGTATAAAACATTGTTTGCAATTATCAAACATTTTGTTTCTGCACACATTTCACTCATATGGTAAGGTTCACCAAAGGTAAGCCAAGGTTTGGTAAAGACTGCTATGAAAATAGCAACCCTTTGGTTGCAAACACAGAGTTTCTAAATGTTTAACCGTGTAATGTATTTTCACTGGAAATCCTCAATGAGTTATTGTAATTATTGAGTTACTGTACATGACACATAGAATAGAGTGAAGCTGAGTGCTGGGATGGCTGTGTGTGGTGGACCAGCTCCAAACACAGACATAACACAGAGCTGGAGGATGGAGCTGAAATGTTGCAACTCCTGCAATTTCTACTGCTCTTATCTGCCCCGGTCAGATCACAGGCCTGATACCCCAACGCCCCACCCATACACAGCACTGGAAATGACTACTGCCAAAACCTATGTTGATTCAAATCTACACACACACACACACACACACACACACACACACATATACACCAACACACACACACATTCTCTCTCTCACACACACACACACACTAACATGTTCAGAATCCATGCACACAAACAAAATGTAAGTAATTTATTTTGGACTTTGTGAGTCTGCTCGTGAATTCACATTATCATCTCCTTTCAATTCACAATGCATCTTCTCTCTCGTTATCTCTCTTATTTGGCTCTCTCTCTTTCTCTTTCTCTCTCTCTCTCCCCCCCTTCTCTCTCTCTCTCTCTCTCTCTCTCTCTCTCTCTCTCTCTCTCTCTCTCTCTCTCTCTCTCTCTCTCTCTCTCTCTCTCTCTCTGTCTTTAATTTGGGCTGATTGCCGTTTTGACGGTTGCTTGTCTTATCAGCCTCTTCCATCACGCTCCTTTTTCATTTCCTCTCCTCCTTATTGGTTTTCTTTTCATAATTTCTGCACCGCGGCTCTTTAACCCTTCCTGCACCTGCCAGCGTCTATGACATCACCATCTGGCTGACCTCCACTGACCTCCCCATAGATCACAGGTGCTTCGTCTCTGTGTCACTGCATACTGTATCTTGCCACAATCTTTGATATTGACACAAACAGACTCATACGTTCTTAATACCCACAGCCTCATCTGTCATCTGCTTGTTAATAAGAAATAAATCTGAAGGATCAGAACAATACCCATACGAATATACACATAGAGATATTAGCAGAACACACAACCACACGCACACACATACATACACACACACACACACACACACAATTACAATTCAGGTCAAGGGAAACTGGAGACATGGATGTGAGTACTGAGAGAACAGTGAGAAAAAGAAAGATAGCAAGAGACAGAAGAGATCATCCCCTGCCTCTGCAGGAGCAAACCTGTCACTGTACACAACATGACACAGTGCACACACACAAACACACCTTCACACATCTCCTCCAAGTGCGGGCACACACACACGCACACGCTTCCCCCTGCCACCTTTTCCAGTACCACTGTCTCCTCTCATCTCACATCTTTAATTTCACCTCTATTGTTGATGTGGCCACAGCCTACTGTTGTATTGTCCTCCATAAAATCCCACATAATGAGGCTGTTTTGTCAACGACAGGAAAGCTATTCTCTGTGGACAGAAAACACTTCTGGTATTTACAGCTGCTACATCTCAACCACACTCTCCCAACTCCTTCAACCTCTTTCAGTAATCACGTACAGAAACATACATGAACATACACTTGCGCGCGCACACATACACACACATACTCCCCATAGAGAAGTGTACAGCACATGTATTCTAGGATCTGTGTGTTTAATTTAGTCAATGGTGTTCCAGGACAACAGTGAGCATCCATCTTAGTGTACTTTTCTGCAGTCTTTTCAAATTATACACACATAGAATAAACCAGTCTGCTGTGCTGGACTGGACACTGGTTGCCTCCCAGGAATTTACGATCTTTCTGGATTTTGTCTTTCGCTTAAAGTCACAGGGCCCTATCTTGAACCCAGCGCAATTGACTTTGTCAACAACACAAGTATCATTCCTAGTTTGCACTTGAAGCAAAGCGGACAAAGGAGGCGTGTTCCGGTGCAAACGTTCCCTGGTGCTATTTTGCAGTTTCAGAAAAACAATTCCGCCACTGACCAGGAAAAAAGTCTAAAGTCAATGGCGCGTTATTCAGATGCTATTTTAAGGGCGCAAGCTTGGTCTGTGCGCACTGCTGGCGAGGCCAGCGTCTTCTTTCTGCGAAGCTACGTTACATGTTTTGATTTATGGCGTGTTACATTTCTTCAATGATTATAAAAAGATTTTCATGAGAAATCTCTATGTAGCCTATGTGAACTTGATTTGTAACAATTGTGGCAATTTCCTCCCACGCCTGTTTAACCGAAGCTAATTTGGGTGGGTTTCTTCTCCCATCTCCATCAGAATCAGAATTCGGTTTATTCGCCATGTAGCCTATGTTACACAAACACGGAATTTACTGTGGCAGGAAGGAGCAAACAATAAACATATACGGGTATTAAATTAAGTAAAAAAGTACAATAGTTAAACTAATTCTAAGAACTAAACAATTAAATATATATATATTTAGTTATATTTAATATACAATTTAGTGCAATGAAAAAACTGCTCTGCCTTTCCCATACAATGTCACTTCTCAATCTGTTACGGCCCTGACTAGAACGTCGGTCTCCTCGGCTGTGAACCGCTCCTGGCGTGCGCCTGGCCAATCCGCCGTTATAATAGCAATCCGCCATGGAACAAGCGCTGCTCTTAAAGGGAATGTGAGATGACGCTCTGATTGGTTTATTGCACGTTACGCCCAAACCACACCCATTAGTAATGTAGCTACTTCGGACCAACCCATTTTAGATCTGCGCAAGGCGCAAAGTCATTTATCCCGCCGGCAAAATAGCAACCGAGTCGAAGTCCCGCCCACAAAGTTACTTGCGCTTTGCGTTTTGATACTTGCGTTTCAGATCGTTAAAATAGGGCCCACAGTCAGGTGTGAGCATCGTATTTATTTGATCTATTCTTTATAAGGGTTTGTAGGGAAGACATTTGAATCAGTTTTTAATCAGGAGGGACTTAACAGGCGTAACAGGACACACATACTGAAACAGACAACAACAGTTTCCAGAGCGTAGGATATAGAGTGGACAACACTCAGGAAGAAAAGTCACAAATGCTTTGTTTTCTATTCTGTTTAAAAAGAAAGAAAAATGTACATAATTCATAACAAACAAATACACAGGCAGGCACACACACAAGAGACTGTAAATGTGTTTTCCTGATAGGTCTGATGGAGGAGGGGTAAGCTGGACAGTATGTTATCATTTTACTGAGAATACAAGGATTGTGGTTATTTGACTCTTGGTGAAATTAGAGGAAGAATGATTAGCAGCAAAGTTAAATGAAGATGAATTATATTCATAATCAATTAAATCAAGTACAAGGCAAACGTGTTATAAAATGAAGGGTTTAAATCTTATCTCGTTTATCATGATTATTGAAAATTGGAGAGAGAAAGAGAAGGCCAGATAAGAAGAGCCAGAGGAAGAGGGGCCAAGGAGGAGAACAAGACAGAGAACGATGGTCCACACTAGCCAACCTTCATCTGGGAGAAACAACCAATCAGCACATTTGACTTCCAATGCAACAGGAGATCACACAATGAGGTGTGAGAAACATCAAGCAAAGAATCCAGCAAGTCTTTAGTATTGAAGACGTGGGCAAAGGTGTCTCCTAGCCGAGACAATATTGATGAATGAACTGATTTTCACACACTCACTTGCACGCACACTAGGTAACATGCAAACAGGGACGAAACCAATATGTCTACTAAAATGGATACTTTGTGAAACAAACAGGATCAAACTGCTCGTTTACACCCTCACATTGTGCTTTTTATTGTCATTTAAGAAAATGCTTCCTCCACAGAGCCACTGCCCCAGGGCCTGTTGGGTAGAATAGCGCTCAGATCACCGTGTCAACATGACACAGGATTGAATAACTGAAGGTTATTAGACAATGTTCTAAACCTTGTTGTTTCTCCAACTCCCCCTCTCAGGGTGGCATTGTGTAAATTACTGGACCTCACTCCAGTTACACCATTCATCACCATTAGACCTGCAGTGTAATCAAGTGTTACTTTACCCTTCTCCTTCACCGCAAACCTCTTTACTTTCCAAACAAATACAAACAAATTCATCCCCCCATGAAGTCAACAGCCATTCTGTTGTTGCTTTAAGAGCCTGAATCAGGCACCAAGATTGTGTCTCTTCAGTTCACAGACGTGTGTTGTTGGTCTAGATTGAGTGGTAACTGTCTGGTGGACAGAGAAGGCTATGTTCCATAATATATCAGAGGCACTTACTTTGGGCTAGGCTCCAACAATTCCAACTCACCACTGTGGCCTGGTATTGTTCTCTCTGAAGTAGCTGACATTTTCATGCAGTGCAGGTTTGTTTATAGAGCAGACGCAGACCTGGATTAAATGTTGTGTACTTTAGTGGTGTGTTAGATTACAATACGCTGTCTCATTCAGCAGCCTCTGTGATGGGATATGGTTGGGAACCAATGAGACACCCCATAGTGTATGCATGGGTATGTTTACGAGCATGCATGGGAGTGTGTGTCCGTGTGTGTGATACATCGCACTCCCACTTTCGAGCACACAGACACACACACAAACATGTAGACGCACACACCCTACTACAGACGCCTCTAGCGTGGGTATGGGTGTGTGTGAGGGGAACATGGTTCCGCCAATTTCTATAACAGGAAGTCAGGCTGGAGTCAGCCCACACACCAAGGATGCTGAGCGGCTTGCGGCCCTGGCCCCAGACCGTGGGAGAGAGGGGAAAGGTAAGAAAACCTTGCTTTCATTTACATCACCCTATCATGACTCTAACAAAAACACTGTACGATGCTAAAATACCACACTTCTAAAACTCTCTGGATTGAACAAAAATGGTAAAGGGTCAACTTCGGTCCTTGAAGAGTTCACGTGTATACAATCGGGTGTATTGTAGCTAAATGATGGAGAAGGAGGGATTGAACACGACTGACAGAAAGCACACACCCTGTATTTGAGTACTTCACCTCACAAACTCACCCAATCTCTCTCTTCCTCTCACCCCGCTAATCCTTTAATGACCAACCACTGAGAGAGGCTGAAAGAGTTTGACAAAGAGGGAGAGAAGGGAAGAAGGACAGTGACAAAAAAAAAGAAAGATAGTCCCAGAGAATGAGTCAAAGAAAGACAGAGAGACTCACTGCCTGTCAGACAGTGAGAGAGACAGAGAGAGAGGCAGCGAAAAATATAGAGAAAGAGAAAAAGAGAAAGACAGAAAGAGAAATAGATTGATTGAGAGACATAGAAAGACAAATAGAGAGAGAGATGACCCTGGGGACTGATGAAACACTAAGTGGTCAAATTGCCCCAAGTCTAGGACCAATTCAGAATGCTGCCCCCCTGAGAATAAGGATCAGAAGTGTGTGTGTGCGTGTGTGTGTGTATGTGTGTGTTTGTCTCTCTGTGTGTGTGTTTGTGTGTGTGCTACCTGCCACTGTGATGATTAGCATCAGAACTGGAGGACCAAGATGATGATGGAGATGATCCACAACTGAACAAGGAGGATGAATTTTATGTAAATTATGATCCATTCAGAATGTTATAAAGCCATTAGCTGGGAATGTTTGTGTGTGTATATGTATGTGGATGTTTGCACTGCACAGTATTCAGATATGTTTAATACATCATCGTGTGGGACGAAGAGTATCGTCAGCGGATCATGTGACAGGACTCAGACTGAGGCCGGCGCCTACACGCTTCTCAGGGGTCACCTGGGGGTTGTCATGTGGCTACTGTACCCACTGCCAAGTATGTAAACACACACACACAAGTGCAAACACAAACACACTTTCTTTGTAGGACACGAAAAACATGCACACACACACACACAATCAACCACACACTAAACCAGTGCACCCCCCCCCCCACTCCCCCCCACCACAACCACCACCACACACACAGACAAGAAGAGGACAACACATTCTCCCGTGACCCCAATCACACACTGCACCCATCACATTTAACATTTGCCTTGGTACCCCCCTTCCCTCCACTTCTCTAGTTCCCTCCACTCTCCTCTCTCTCCTGCTCCCCGTTTCCTGCCCCTCTCTTTCCTCCTCCTGCCCTGCTCCCCTCCTGGCTCTCTCCCAGGTCATGTAACCAGAGAGTTGCCTGTTGTGTTCTTTCGGCACAGTATACCGAGCCATTAGTGACATCAAATCAGTTTAGCGGTGGAGAGAGGGGACGCACGGGTGGATGGAGGGGCAGTGAGAGCAAGAGGGGAGGAGAGACAACAAGGAACACAGAGAATAGGATGAAGGCACGGAGAGAAAGGATGGTAGGGAAAAGTAGGTGCTGCAGCAAATGAGAACGGGCAAAGAACGAAGAAGAGACAGGAAACAACATGCAGAGCGAGAGATGTGGAGGAACAGTGAGAAAAGTGAGCGAGTTAGTGTGTGTGTGTGAGAGAGAGAGAGAGAGAGAGAGAGAGAGAGAGAGAGAGAGAGAGAGAGAGAGAGAGAGAGAGAGAGAGAGAGGGAAAAGAGGGAGCAATGGAGGGGTAGATCTGGTTTCAGTGTGTTTTCATGCTCCCTCTCCATTACAGTAATGTGCTGGGTCCATTTAACTAATGCATAAAAGCACCATGATACCCACAATAAACAGCAGTACACAATGAATTAGGGTAAGAGAGGAAGAGAGGGCCACTGAAACATATACTGTATTCACACACGCATGCCCGCACGCACACACACACACACGTATGCACGCACACACGCACACAAACAGTCAGCGAGATGACTAACTTAATTACCCTTCCCATTCCTCTTAGTGAGAAGGGAGAATTTAAACCTAATTACCACACCAGAGCCAAATTAAAAGCTTTTCCACTCAATGGTTCCCATCCGTTGCCTGTCAAATGAACAGAGCCCACAGTGCTCAGTAAGCACAGTAGCTGTGTGTTCAGGGCTGGCTTTCTGTGCCCCCACTCTTACACATCTTCATTCACACTGTCTCAATGCCTTACAGACAACATGGAAGAAACAGCTTGACACTGATAACACATTCTCACCCTGCCGCACACTCGCATAAAACATCTGTCAGAAATTGTGAATAGCACACACATCCATCTATGCTCCATTATGAAATATTATAAGCACTGATGGGATCATTTATTGTAGCAACAGTCTTTAGTTGACCTAATCCCATTCACTGGTCAGTGTCACCTAGCTGTGTCCAGTCTAAAGGTCTGCATTGACCTCCAACTCATCTTTTCAACCTCTTTCCCCCCTGTCTCCCCCCCCTGTCTTCCCCCCGTCTTTCCCCCCGTCTTTCCCCCCTGTCCCCCCCCCTGTCTTTCCCCCCTGTTCCCCCCCTGTCTCCCCCCCCCTGTCTTTCCCCCTGTTTTTCCCCCTGTCTTTCCCCCCTGTCTCCCCCCCTGTCTTTCTCCTCCACCTCCTCTCCTGCTCTCCTCTCCCACTCCTGGGCTGCTAATCCCGTCCTAATGTGGACAGGCTCAAGTCTTCATTCCACTCTGTACCATATCCAATGTTTCAAAGCTGGTCTCTGTGTTAGCTTGTTCTTCTGGGCCCTGCTGGGGTCAGAACAGGGTCAGAAGAGGGCCACAAATGGACCAGAACATGAGCATAACATAAACAGAACTGGACCAGAACCGGGCCAGAACCGGGCCAGGACTGGGCCAGAACAAAGATAGAACAGAGACAGAACAGGAATAGTGCAGGCCAGGGGATGGAGGTGAGCAGCCCTCACAGCTAAAGATCTGGACAGACTCTTTAGATTTAGAGCTGTGGCTGAGATTAAACATTGTCAAATGAGAGCTAGGTATTTAGGTCTCCTGTTGGATAGTGGTACATATCCTGCACTGACTATGGGGGCAATATATTTACGTCTGTGAGATGAAAGGTTGAATGGCAGAGAGTGATTTGCTAATAGGGTCAGAATGTTAATTTAAAAAAAAATCAACCATCCATAATAAGGCTATCTGTCTGTCAGAGATAGGGAGATCAATATGACCCTGTTGTGTGACTCTGGTACATGTTAGGGTCCCACACACACACACAAACACACACACCGTACCCCAGCACATGGATGTCCTAACCATGACATACAGCATGAGAACAGTTCCTAGAGACACGTCCCAGCCCCCATCCCCATACCCCCGGAGACTCCACCAGACTAGAACACCCCCCAACACACACACACACAAACACAAACACACATACACAAAGGTGACCGTACCTCTTTTAAGCCCCAGCCCATCACTCTGTCCCAGTCACCCAGTCAATACCATCTCTCTCTGGGAAGGCTATCTTATCTGATCCTCCACCAGTCTCTGGGGACTGACCCTGCTCTCCTCTTCCTTATCTTTACATTACCAAACCCCAAGCCAAGCCTCAGCACCCCTCACAATCACAATTCAGTCAGAATCCCCGGGGTTCTTAACATGTATTTACCATAATGTCACCATTGCAATGCATAGACTTCAATGACATCTGTAAATGATTGTTTATTTCATTTAGCAGCTTCTGTTTAACACGTGCCAATACAGTAGGTGATACACGGCGATCCACTGACTGGTAGACAACCGTACTGTGCTCAACATTCTCACGTTGAGCTCACAAAACTGCAGTCCCTCTTTATGTCATCCTTGAGATTCAAGACAAAAAATGAGCATGGCCAAAGCACTGGAGTAGGGTTATTGTAAGACTCTACTGAGATGAGTCTAATCACTGTGTTACCGTACTTGCTCGTCACCCCTCAACGGAACTGTAATTAATATCCTTGTTTATCCTCCGTAGATCTGATGTTTAATGGCTGAGCGGCAGGGTGGGGTTTGTTAACCTAATGAAGTCTCTATCTGTCTGACAGTAGAGGGCTTTCAGACAGCAAGGTTATCTGAGGAGGAAACTCTCCCTCGCTCTCTCCTTCTCCGTCATTACAGGAGATCTGAAGAAAGATCCGTAGCCCTGCCACATGCTGTTCCCGTTACGTACAGCTCTCTCTGTCTGGCTCCTAAGTGGAATGATTCTTAGTTGCCCCCGTTGCTTCCCAGACATGTTGTTTCTGACAGGCTAATCACTCTTCAACTGACAAGACAAAGCACATCCCTGATACATCCCGTATGTGCCTCAGTTTCATTTACTCATTCAGTTTATGCTAATATTTTTGGTTTAAAACTGTTTTGGAAAAACTTTTATTTAGGTTAACCTTAGTAACCTTTAGTTATTAGTGTTACGGGTCTCTGGAAGTTAGCTTTGACCAGTGAATTATCAAGAGCCCAAACCCTCGGAACTAACTCAACTAAACTCATGTAAAATGCATTACTAGCCCTCTCAGATTGCTATCTCTGCCACCCCTAAAAGAAGGGCTACGAGACAGAGGTTAGAGTGCAAAGATCACATCGTTTGAGAGTCTTTATCACCAATCCATCCTGGCTGAATGAGTTTGGATTGGGCTGTGTGGCTAAACAGATCCCAGGCTGCAGGTACTAATGCCATTAGCCTCCCAAGATGTCTGTCTGTCCATCCTAATGCTGTTACACAGTACTGAGCAGCCCCAGGGGGCAAGGCCATGGGCCTCCATCCAGAACACACTGCTGCTCTCTCTGCTCCCCTGGCAGTCAGTCTGTCACTCCTCCTTTCTGACTTCTGAAGAGTCACTCAACTGGAATCCAACTTGTGAATCAGAAAAGTGATATTATTTGTGTGAGTTTAAGGAGTTTACGGGGTAACAAAAATCTTGTTTATTGTGTTGATTAATGAGTACATGCATCTCATTACTCCTCCCACAACCAACCCACTCCGCATCATTCTCTCCCTTCCCTCCTCCCTCCCTGGGGTACTGCTGTAGTAACGGCAGCAGGGCATCTGTGGCACTTTGTCCGTCAGTTAGTATTGTGTGTATTTTCAAAAAGGCCAACGATGACACAAGCTTAAATAGTTGACAAGCTCTGAAATTCATTACTGGGACTGGGGCATCCCCTCCGCTCATCCAATCATCTACAAAAATACACAAAGACGCACAGTCATTGGCCAACCGACGATACACTTGCGCGGCATATTAAAACAATACAAAGCCCTAAACCTAACAATCAGAACCGTCGCATGGGTTGTGTCAACTGTGCGACTGCACAGGGCCTCGCGCCACTGGGGGCCTCCTGCCTGCCTGGTTTGCAATCACAATCACAATTTGTTTTTTTTCCTTCTTTTTTCTACTTCCAATATTTTCGTGCGTGCAGGATATGACTATATAGCCGTTGGAATTATGGACAGTCCCCGTGCGGGTTGAAAGTGATTCTTGCGCGTGCATCACAGTTTATGTCAATAAGCAGGGCCTCGCATGTTAAGTTCGCACAGGGCCTCGCACCCCCCCTGCGACGGCTCTGCTCCCAATAGTAACACACACAGCATGCTAGGGCACACCTGTGTGACATCTGAGTCTCCTACTTAACCTACAAGGCCAAAGAAAAGAGGATGAAGATGAAGGAGAAAGACAAGAATTAAGACTGACCCAAGAAAAGAAGTAAGAAAGATGCCGGGGGAGGGTGGAGGAACGTGCAAACCAGAACAAAGAAGCAGAACGAAAGAGTGCGCCCAGAACAAAAGAAGAGCTAGAAGAAGAGTGTGTAACATGACTGTGTGTCTTTGTGCTTGTATATAAGGAAGCTGATGGTTTTATGCAACTATGGTGTGTCATTTGAGTGCTCGCTCTCCTCTTTGTCATGCCAACAAAGCTGTTGGGTTTTAGTGGGTAATCTTAGACTGTGTTGCTTGTTACTGTGCGTAGAGATGGTGTATGTGTGCGCGTGCGTGTGTAAAGGGGATAATGGGGGACTGATATAAAGGATAGGAGGATGGCCATTTTACCTAAGCAGGACCCCCTTTCAGTGTCACGCCAAATGTTTTTGGGAGAATGAATAGTTAGGCTGGGTGCAGAGGGAGAGTGTGACTCACACACACACACACACACCAATACAGTATACACACAGCTATGAGAGAAGCAGTGCCCCTCAGTAAGTTAGATGGAGGGACAGAGGAGGAAAGGAGGAGTGATGCAGGGAGAAAGATAGTGAAAAGAAGGGGTGGAGATGAAAGGCAGTTATATTTAATCTCTGTGTGAGTCACCACACAGGCGGATCCATCACTACTGGAGGTCCAGGTCTTATATGGCATCACAGCTCTGCTCTCTCCTCGCTTCTCTTCTACTCTGCTCTGCGCTCCCTCATCTTTCCTGTCCTTTTCTCTCTCCCCCCCCCCACTCCCCCCCCCCCACTCCCCCTCCCCGTCTTCCTTTCCTGTGAGATAAGCCTTGTGAGTAATCTCCTGCCCTCTCCTCCCTTATTCTCCCACCCTACTCTACTCTCTTCCATCTCTACCTCTCGGCTTTTATCTGGCCTTCTCCTCCATCTCTGACTTGCATGTAGTCCCCTCTAGACTTTCCATCACTTTGAATCATGCTAGGACGGGTGGATTGCCTCTAACTTGCTGGAGGAGGTCGCACAGAGAAAAGTTGAAACAAAATAATTTGTAGGTTTGTCTGAGGTTACTGTACTCACCTCCAATACCAATTTCTTTGATCACTTGATTATCTTAATATATTCCACCATTACGTGTATTACACCATACACCATGCATGTATATTCTATATATAAATGTATATATATTACAAGCAGAACGTACTGCAATTCCACCCCCAAAAAAGTGTTGAATACCTGTTGAGAAGACTGATTTATAGATCGGTGTTGGTTTGACAGAGAGTACCCTGACTGTAAGCCTGCTGGTTTTGGAATGGATGTCCTGTGTTGCAAGGTGTGGAGGAGTGACCTGTCACTTGGTGGGGACAGCTGTGTGTTAAGGGTGTGTGTGTCACTCCTTTGTCCGTCTCTATAGACAAAGGTGTAAAAGGAGGAGAGATCTGTATGGCTTTGTCCCAGCAATACGATACAACCAGGAGACCTGAGCAACAGGGGAGAGAGATAGACATTCAATACTTAACACAAAGTGATGTGTGGAACCACAGTACAATAACGGGAGTCTTGATTTGTGCTTAATTACTTTTTAATTTCTGAATGTGCGTTCATTTTGCTGAGGCTTTTATCCAAAACAACATACAAGGGATTAGAACCGAGATCTTCTGGATCTGCGGTCAATGTTCCACCACTCAGCTCTAGCCATCCACGAAGCAAAGTCAATTGCTAAAGACATCAGTTACCACTGGCTTCGGTGATCAACTAAACGTCCCGGCTCAATCTGATGAGAGCACTGAAGTTTCAGCAAGGATTCAGATAGGGCCTCTCCCTACCTTGCCACACACAGTCAGGTACAAATCTTTACTGCTCGCAACACAGCCAAGACACGACAGAGAGCAAGCACCAGCCTGAGAAGGAGAGATACATGGGATATAAAGAGGGGGATGTAGAGATACTGAATAGATATCTATCCTCTTAATTCCACAGACATTCAATCAGAGACCTGTCTCCATTATCTAGCTGTAGTAATTATGATAGCGATTATCAGGTGGGTGTCGCTCTATACTCTGTGTTCTCCATTCACACACTAACCTTCATTACCTCACACAGATACCTCAAATGAATTCATAAAATGGCGTCCTTGCCGGTGAATAGACACGGTATCAGTCACCAGATATCCATTCTTCACATGAGAGGGGTGAGACCTCTCTTTCTCTCTCTCTCTCTCTTTCCCTTTCTAGCTTCTTCTATCTCTCTCTTGTTCTCAGTCTTTGTGCTGAGTTGGCCCAGTCCTATTCTCAGAGCTGTGACCTCACCATGCTCCCTTGTGCCATGTGACAGGAGACCATCAGGGTCTCGATACAAATGAACTGTACAAAGAGAAAAGTAATTACAATCTCTTTCTAATCCCCCTCTGTGCCTATAAAGTCACCGATTTAACCTCTCTTAGCTCAAATCACCTGTGTGTGTGTGTGTGTGTGTCTTCAAGGTGGTCATAATCAGGATTCAGTGTAACAGGGATCAAGTCTCTCTTTCACTGATCAGGATAACACCTCACATTAATCCAATCTCCCCCTTTAAATCCTGCTACAGAATGAAGGAGAAAAGAGAGTTATATGTAGGTCGTACTATCAGCTAAGAAGAGGTAAGAACAAAAAAGCAGGAGAGTGAATGAGTGAGCAAGAGGAGGGAGAGAAGATGACGAGATGAGGAAAGAGGAGGAGGGTGTGTCTGGGATTAGTCTCTAACTATTACCCACCTTGGTCCAGGGGAATTAGCACAAGAGGAAGGGGAAAAGAGGCTGATAGTTTTAACTGTTTCAAACAATCCAAGATAAGGACCAGAAACAGAGAGAGACAGAGAGAGAGCGAGAGAGAGAGAGTGACAGAGTCAGAGAGTGACAGAGATAGAGAGAGAGAGAGAGAGAGAGAGAGAGAGAGAGAGAGAGAGAGAGAGAGAGAGAGAGAGCGGTTGAGTGCAGGGGGATTGAGATGGAGGGATGGTCGTGGAGGAGAAGTTAATTACCTGTGCAGAGGGCATGGAGAGAGAGGTGATTGGAGTGAGGGAGGAAAAGAGAGATATCGTTCACCCTCTCCCATCCAAACCCCCCTTATGCATAACTGAAAGAGAGTGTGGAGGAGGAAGCATGTTGATGTTTAAACTGCCTCACATTCCTCTGGAGACAACAGATAGACAATAGCAAACATTTGATGGGAGACACTGGGAGTTAAAGCCAACTCTGCCACTTAAAAGCGGGAGCCCAACACAGAAAACTGGGTTAGCAGGAATGCTAGCGAGCCTGGGCACACCAGTGGGTGTGTTTAGGATTTTAGATGCTTAAAGAAATGGCAGAATTAAGCTCTGTCTCCATGTCTTACCTGCGAAGGCCCTCTAAAGGGAGCGGTCTACAAAAAGTAAAGAGCGATGGATGGAGAGGATAAAGGGATCAGGGGAGGAAAATGGAAAAGCACCAGGCCCAGTAATGGGTCAAACTTCAGAGCCAAATTACAGAGGCGCCGGGCTGAGAGATAGTGATCGGAGTGAGGCAGCTCTGCTGGTCTGTTAGCGCAGCACTCAGAGCATTTACATTAGCATCATTAGCAGCTTATCATTAGCATCATCATACAGAGACGCACATACAGGAAGAATCAACTGGTATAAAAACCTTCTAATGGACTGTATTAGTCCTCATGGTTAAAGGTGAGCTCTTGGCCCAACAGGGCAGAGCGCTGAGACTCAGCACTTAGGGACTAGCCTCCCTTCCTACACACAAGGAAATGGTATGGCCCAGGCCCACCATGATTGGTCCCTGCAGACCAGCCCCGCGGCTCATTCGCTGGACCGGGGACCCTAATTTTGTTAAGGGCGCGGGTTGCTTCCTGTGCTGGCTAAACAGATCTGTGTAAATGAGGTTTGGTATGCCTGGGGGGGAGAGGTGCGGGGGGGAGGGGGGGTATGAGAGGGGGTTGTGGGGAGGTATGGGGGGGGCTTGGGGTTAAAGTAATGGAAGCAAGAGGATGGAGAGCCACAAGGAGATGAGGGGGTGGGAGGAGGGCTGTGTAAGGAAGTGGAGGAAGGGAGGTGGGGGAACATGGAACGAGGGAAAAGGGTTTCAGTAATTGAAGCTAAAGTAAAGAGAGGGGGGGGTCGAAATAGAAAAAGAGAGCGAATGAGAGAAATATGACAGCATTAAACCTGCATTAGCGTCGATTAACAGCCCTGGTTTGAGTTACTGCTCTCTTACATTTCTAGACGTCAAACTAAGTTGACCTTGACGAGCTGAGGGGAGGGAGAGCTGACCTGCAGGTCACTCACAGCCTAATGACTCCCACTCAGCAGAAGCAAAACAAACACAGAACCAAGACCTCCAAACCTAGCACCTCTCCGACACACAAGGTGTCATAATGGGTTGTGTCCTCATTCTCATGCTGGCCTGCTAAAGGAAAAGGAACTTGGCTAAATCGCTTTAACCTTGAAAAGCCTTCTGCTGTCATTCGTCAGGGTTACTGAACAGTCTGAAAAGGTACTGGGGAAAATGTCTCTTGGGAGTTTTAGGAATGGATGAAGTAATAGTGAACAATGATGAGTGACGGACAGAGATAGAGGGAACAACTGCTACCAGACAGACAGAAAGAAAAAGAGAGAGAGAGAGAGAGAGGTAGTTCTGTGTTGGGCCTTTGCACAGGGTAGTACAAAGTGATTTGATCACTCTCCCTGGTTAAGAAGCAGGCTGTCTGGGGACACTCTACCCCTCACTACTCTCTCAAATCAGATTACTGCCAAACAGTGACAGTTAGCGGCCCAAAAGGCAGATACTCTCTACCTCCCAACTCTCCCTAAGGGCTGCGGGACTTCCCTCTTCCTCTCCTGGGCTCCTCCTTCCCCTCTCAATGCTGTAATTGGATTGGTCAGCAGCTAATGCCATTACAGCTGAGCTGTTAGCCACTTGATATTTCCAAGTTGTTGGCAGTAATTTGCTCCTATTAGCAGCTTTTACTGAGACCAAGGGTCACTGTGTAAACAAGACAACTGAGTGAGGTGTGTGTGTGCTCACAAGTGTTTGTGTGCATGTTGAAGTGTTTGTTTCAGTGGGAGATTCAATTGGAGGAATCCAATCTAATCAAGCCGCACTGGAGTTTTGCAGGGCCACGTCTTTGTTTGAGTGGGGGTCTGGGGGATCCTGGGGGTCTCCTGTTACCCAATGGGGAAGTGGGGAGGGAAATATGACTGGTTGCTAGCTATTATACCCAAGGCTACGGAAAAGGAGTAGAAGAGGGGGTGAGGGGCAGAGTGGGGTGGAGGAGGGGTGTGTGTGTGGGGGGGGCTGTTATCATGACAGCATCCTACACAGGAAGTTTGGATGGCGTGTGTGTGTCTGTGCCCACTTTGTTAAGGTTAGCGGGCAGTGAAACCAGACAATAAGCACATCCCTCAGGATGTAATATTTGAACATTTAATACTTCCTATTTCTGTCTCTACAGCCGCAATAAACTACTAATGAACATGTCTGCACGACATGGTTAGAAAATGAGACGGTTGGAAAGGTGGTGGAGAATTGGTTGAGCTGCTAAACTAGTAAGAGAGAGAGAGAGAGAGAGAGAGAGAGAGAGAGAGAGAGAGAGAGAGAGAGAGAGAGAGAGAGAGAGAGAGAGAGAGAGAGAGAGAGAGAGAGAGAAGAGACAGAGAGAGAGAGAGAGAGAGAGAGAGAGAGAGAGAGAGAGAGAAAGAGAAAGAGAGAGAGAGAGATGTTGCCTTCTCTGTGTGAACATTTAAGAAAATTGAGGTTGGAGTGGGAAAATAGTGTCTTCTTCAGCATGAAGATTTTGACCAAAAATGAAAACAAGCTACAGTTCTGATCTTGCGAACTACACGTTACCAGAGAATGCTACCAGGGAGAGACACTAGCAGGAGATTAGGAGAATGGAAGGCTGCTGATGCCCTTGTCATCCATCTCAGGCCCCACTGGAATGGTCTGGCACATGTGACAGGTGTGAGAATGGAGCCCAAACCCAATTAATCAGACGGAGAAGAAGAACATGGAGTAGAAGAATCAAGGGAAATGCCAGGGCCTGCGTTCCCGTGTTAAATCATCCTTTCTCTCCATTTCTCTCCCTCTCTCTTTCTCTCTGCTCACAGGGAGAAGAGAGCTGTTTCCTGTCATTCACACCGAAGACAGAGAGTGAAGGGGAGCTGGGAAAAGAAGAATAAAGGGGAAAGGAGTTGAAGCAAAAATGAGAAAGAGGGAGAAAGAAATACAGACAGACAAACAGAGAGAGAAAAACTTTTTTTTAAGTAAGCAAGGAAGGGGGTAGTAGGGGTCTGTCTGGGTGTCTGTCTGAGATGGATCCTATCCACCTGTCCTGCTCCACATTCCTGCAGCACATTCCAGGAATCCCACAGACAAAGGCTGGTGAGAGGACCAGGAACTGCCCCAGCGTCCACCTGTCATCAGGTGATCTCTCTGATACCCCGGCCAAAGAGGCTGCAACACATGCAGCCCACAGACTACAAGCACACACACACAAAATCACATGTTAAAAGTGCACGCGAATGCATGAATGCAAAACATTCCCGCTCCCATCTGTGCACACACACACACCCTAGATACCAGCAGCATCTTTGTATCCTCCACTCTCCTCCACCTCCATCATAACCGTCTTTCTCACTTTAATACTGTATACCCTTCACAGGTCATACAGTAATTCGCCCTATGTGTCCACCAAACACACACTCACACACACACACACACACACACATGGCAGGACCGGAGCAGTGTAGCGTTTCATGTGGATAACAGGGTGAGTGAGGTGGGGTTGCAAGGTGGGGGAGTGGAGGTCGAAGGTTCTGATGAATGGGTCTCATTCTCTCCATGCAGACTTCAAACAGCCCACCGTCAGTCAGCCAGGTGGAGAACCACCGGCCCACAATGCATGGCGGGCGGCGCTCCAAAGGTCTCAGATGCTCTGAGCACGCCCTGTCACACGACAGACTGACTGACACGCCGGCCAGTGGAATGAGCTAACAAGGCCCTTTCACTCATGCACACGCACACGAACACATGAAAACCGAGAGATAGAAAGAGAGAAAGAGAGAAAGACAGAAAGAGAGAAAGACAGAAAGACAGAAAGAGAGAAAGACAGAAAGGGCGTAAGTGAGAAAAAGAGAAAAAGAGAGAAAGAGAGAAAGAGAGAAAGGGAGAAAGAGAGAAAGAGAGCTAAGAGCTACCTAAAATTAATATTCTATCCTTCATTCTTCACACAAAACTCCTATCATCTCTACCTCTCCAGGCCCTTGCATGTTCACAGTGATCCATATTGATTGATGAGAAGGAACTGTGTTTCTTGCAGAGAAAAACTGGGGAGAAAAACTGTACAAAATGTGAATTTTTCAGAGTATAATGACCTAAATTATAAAACAATTCTAAAAGGTGTACTTCATTTAACTTATTAATGCAGGTCACACACACACGCAAAGTCCTGAGAGGTTTTTGTGTAGGATGAGAACTGTGTGAATCTTTATGCATTGTATGGTCTGTATAACTGTGACATGGTCTCATGCAGAGAGAACACACTGGCAAGAATACAGATGAGAAATGCCATTACACAGGAATGCTTTTACTATTCACAGCACATACACATTCACATGCACATGCACATGCACACACACACACACACACACACACACACACACACACTGATGACATGCTTAATTTGAACCCACCAGTTACATACAGTACATGTATTAATAGGAATTCAAGTATTGTGTGCCCCTCACATGTAGACATGGTACAGATATTTTCCACACCATGCTCTCTGTGATTGTTGAAACGGAGCAATATTTTGCCAGCTGCTTAGATGTTCTGCTGGACACACACAGGTTTCCATTACTTCTCCCATGCCCAGTAGATTTAGTGGATACTTAAGGTCTTGAGTCACTTAAGATTCCAGAAATACAACGTATCCTGTACTACTGGAATGACTGTTAAATTGACAGTACACACGGTATGTTGAGAGAAGCTGAACAAATTCACAACATAATAATTGCTGCTACAACCATCCCACTTCATTTTCTCTGGGTCTCCCTTCCACCCTCTCTCTCTCCCTCACATTCTCCATGGGAAACAAGGCTGCCACTTCCTCTGCCCGCTGGGCCCAACCAATCATCAGATAAGAGATAAAGCGTCCCTCCAATTGGGGCCGGGCAGGGGCGGTCACATGACAGAAGGTCGGCAATCTTGATAAGGTTGCCTCGTTTCCGCCCTCTCTGAAATGTCAGCCTTTTATCTGACAGGCTGCTTGGCGCTGACTGGCACTGCCTTGCCATGACCGGTGCCCCTGACCGATGGCCCGGCAGACTGGCGCGCCAGGGTCGGCTGGTGTGCTGGGGTGGCACGGGGCCCCTCCGTCCGTGGGTGGGGCTTTGTGTTTGTGCTGTAATTATGCAGTGTGTGATCCACCCCTGGTCCCCATCGACCGCAGGGCAGGGGTCAAGGCCTAGGACGTCCCTTTTGATTCACAATGGAACTCCATTCATGGAGCAAAGAGAGAGAGAGAGAGAGAGAGAGAGAGAGAGAGAGAGAGAGAGAGAGAGAGAGAGAGAGAGAGAGAGAGAGAGAGGAGAAGAGGAGTGTGTGCTCAGACAGAAGAGTGGAGGTCTCAGCAGCAGCACCCTATCTCTCCATCTCCCCCCTCCCCTCCCCTGCCTGTCTCGCCAGTCCTGGCCCCTCAACATCCGCCCACATCCGTCTAGCCGTGCTCCCCACCACCACCTCTACCTCCGCCCTTCTCTCCCCCAACCAAACCCACCCAACCCCCCTGTATCCACATTCTCTGTGTCCCACAACCCACAGCACAAAGCCCCCAGACCAGGCATGGGGCTGCAGGTCCCTTGCTCCTGGGTTAGATATCCAAACGCTTTACTGCTCTCCATCCTCAGTAGCACCCTCACTTGCATACTAAACTGTTCTAATCGAAACAATCAGTAGACACGTCTCCCTAGGAGACGGAACCTTCTAGAAACTCAGCTGAGGCTGCTTATTCCAATCTATCTCTCCATGTTACGGTGTAAAATCCCTGCTATACAAAAAGATAAGAGACGAGGTTTGGAAAGTTTGCTTCCGTCATCAAGTATGTTTCACCTGCTCTCTCTTCTGAAGCCCCGTACTGGCAGGCAGCAGTAGGGCCAGGAAGAGGGGCCCTGGGCCTCAGGGCTGTGGTGGAGAGGCGTTAGGAGGGAGGAGAGGAGGAGGGGGTTACGAGTGGTGGAGGAGGGGGGGGCAAGAGGCTGGTGTTGATGGGTGGGCGGGCAAGGGAGGATTTAAATGGAGATTGACCCCCTAGGGGTAACCTGGCAACAGGCAGGAGCTGCTGTCAGATTAGGATCTGAGAGAGAGAGATAACCAGTTTACTGCCCCCTGGACGGACGAGAGCTGGAGGGGTGCGCTGTGTGTGTATTTGTGTGTGTATATGTGTGTTTAAGTCACGTTGCAGCATGGAAGAAGGCAGCTGCAGAGCTCTTTCTAAAGGAGCAGTACTGTAGGGCTGTTCAACATGGTCAGAATACCACACAGCACCCAGCCGCAGCCCAGCAAACTGGAAACTACATCATCCATCATACCTCCATCACCAACAGAGACTGACACCCACACATACTATCACAAAGATTATGAACAGGTGCACACAGGAATGCAAATATAGATAGAATTGGACAGACAACCAGATAGATATTGCTGAACATTGTCTGGGTAATCAGTCCTGGTTTAACTGGCATGCTCTAACAATACACAAACAAACAGGAGGCTCAGTTTGCATGAGAATGGTCTACACGTTCAACCCACCGGAGACACAAACAGGCCACACAGCTCTTTGTCAGGCCTGTAAGGGGAAAAGGTCAAACACATAAGACACACACACACACATACAATCTCTCTCTCTCATCTTTAAAAGTAAATCTTCGGCTAAGACAGAGGTCTCTAGGCAAGGTGGCATCTAACAGCTCTTTGAACGCTTCATTAAGAACAGTGTGGGGGTTTCTGGGGTGCTGTTGTCAATGCACCTGTGTTCAACTCAAATTGGTGCAGTTTTACCATTTGTTTAGTTGTGTATGTTCTTAAATGTTTTTATTAGTGTCTTACTCTGAATGTACATTATAGTAGAAATATTTAAGCTGTGTTGTTTAGGGATTGATTATTTTATTTAATGCATTCATCCATCACTGATGTTTTTAAACAACTACTAGAGATGTTCAATAATATTGAAGCGGAAAACCTTTTAAAATAAGTATTGAAGACAGTTCTGATTGATCTATCTGATTGATCTATAGAGAGATTAATATACCTGATAGATAAACGGAATAATTGAGAGTGACACACAGACCAGACAAACAGAGGATTGATGGACATAGTAACAAGGCATTTCCTGGGTTTAGACTCAGTAAACTGTATCTGATGTTCAATACTGACTGGCCCTCTGGACGAAGGGAATCCTTCCTTGATTTACCTTGAAAATATCTGTGGATGAGTTCCCATGTAAACTAGGAGGATATATCATACAGCAATGAACACACCAACCAGAACAGAAACCCAGACACAGTACACACCTATATACATGTTGTTCATTGCACATAAAACGTATGAACATATCTAAATCACGTTGGCTGTTTGAAACAGACAGATATACGCCAACAAACGCACTTATTTTGAATGTAAAGTGCATACAGCACTTAAACATTCGAAGAGAATAAAGACTGCTTGAAACACACGCACACACGCGCACACACACTTGGGCTTGCTGGCCGGCTGGAGGAGAGGGATTTGTGGGGTGGCACGCGAGCAGGTCGTGGCAGCCCCTCCACCCCCTGTCAGCTGTGTTTGTGCAGCCACAGAGGGGGGACTCAGACGGGGGGGGGGGGGGGGGGGGGGCAAGTAAATCTTCTCATTGGGAAGAAAAGAGAAAAAGGAGTGGGGGCAGGGGTGAAATTTAAAACAATGACTGCTCTTTTTTTTGCATGTGTCTTTGTGTTGTGTGTGTGCATGTGTGTGTCAGAAAGAGAGAGAGAGAGAGGGAGAGAGAGAGAGAGAGAGAGAGAGAGAGAGAGAGAGAGAGAGAGAGAGAGGGACCGAGAGAAAGAAGGATGAGAGAGAGGGTGAGAGGGAGGGAGAGACAGATAGAGAGGAAGAGAGAGACAGAGAGGTTTAATGGTATTAAACAAATAAGCCAAGCTCAGATCCCCTTGTTTAACTTTCAATGATTTGCATTTGGCCTTTGGCGGCTACAGACCGGAGGTGACTGTGTATGTGTGTACAAAGGGGAATAAGAAAGTGTGTCTCTTTTCACCATATAGACTTGTGGAAAGAGCACAAACCAAGTTATATGATAACAGACACTCTGTTCGGTTGGTAAGCTATTCTGCAGCAACAGTTTTCAAAGTGCATTTAATACAACAAAGGCTGTTTCCTTTATCATTTCTCAATCTCATAAACCTGTCATTTAGCTTTTAGAAGTGTGTGGGCAGAAATGGGACCATTAACTACATAAAAACCAAAACAAGACTAAGCTATAAAACAGAAAACGGGATAATTTTCTTGTTTGAAACAAACCAATGGTGACTGTTTTATAGTGACAATAATTTAACTACAAACCAACATCTAAAGTATGAGGGTGGTCTGTGATTCACCATGGTTAAAGTCCTGTGTTCTTAGTGTGTGTATGTGTGTCGGTGTCTGTCTGTGTATGCAGGTGTGTGTTTGCATTTATGGCTCAGAGTACTTGTTTGTTTACAAGAAACCTGCGATTGATTGATCTTGATAAACCAGTAAAGAGCATCTCCTGGCCACAGAGGTCAACCGCTCTGGCTCCCTCAGTCTGACTGGGACGTACTGTCACACACACTGTCACACACACTGTCACAAACATTGTCACACACACTGTCACACACCATTCATTTGACTCTAGCAGACCTATTCTTCAAATAGGACAGATTTGCATTGGCCTTTCCCCCTGTCTGCAAATCATATGGAAAGAACACAGTTGTGTTAGGCCCCATTGGTTCAGGCAGAGTATGAACACATGTACAGTACTGTATACACACTGAAATATGAACATACAATGTGCACACTGAAATATGAACTCAACTTCATCACCAACAACAACCACAGGACAGACATCACACAGACACAGGTTAACAAACACTTGACTATCAGTAATGAATGAACACGTTCACATTCGGTTCATATTCGTTTTAAAGAGAATAAATCAAGACCATGTTCAAAACAGAGCAAGGAGGAAACAGGGAAGGAGAGGTCAGAGGAGACACAAGCACATCGGGTGCAGATGGGAAAGAGGATAGGAATAATGATCGAGTTTACTGAGGGAGGTAAGGAAGAGGAGAGCACACTGGTTCTCATTTGTACCAGTGACATTAACACTTCATTAACAGACAGCATGTGCTGAATATTATTCTGACTGATGGCTATCACACTCCCATGTCATGAGATACATACTCTCCAACACACAAAGACTTTGTCTTCCTCACTGACATCTACCCCTGCATTTACTGCATGTGTGTGTTGGGTTGTATGTGTGCTTCTGCTCTTGCGAGATTGAGAGCGTGCATGTACAGTCTGCATGAGTTAGTGGTACAGAGAGAGACAGGAAGAGAAGTGAATTGAGAGACTAACTGATCAGAGGGCTACCTCTTCCTCCATTCTGCTCTCACATCTCATTTCAGCTCCAGGACTTTAGGACTTCACTCCTCGCTCTCATATCTCCCTCTGGGCGATTTAGAGAATTATTCAAATTAAGGAGAAACTTTACTCCGATAAAGACTCTCAGATGTTCTCTCAAGGTTCTTTGAAGGTTGCAGATGGAGAGGGGATTCCTCTGGAGTCATCCCCTCATTAGGAATGATAATTGAGATCTGGATATGTCTGATATAGCCCAGAGAACCACAGGCCTGAGACAGCTATGAAGGGAAAACACAGTCAAGCTCTGGACTCAAGGAATAGTCTTCTTCTTCGCACACTGATCTGGCTACCATGGGCATTTGACTTAATTTTGGTGATTATACTTTATCTTTTTACTATAACGCTAGATACTGTATTATTCAATGTCATAGCGAAAAAGTTGTGTGAGTGTTCAAAATTAAAATGCACAAAACCGTTTTGAAATGTGTCTGCTTTTTGTCTGCTTTCTGAGTTGAATTTGAGACAAAATGGGTCAAAAGTGTCTTGGGTGAGTGGAATTTGAACACTATTATAACTATCATGGCATTAATAGGCCACAGACCATCATGTACAACACAGTGACATGGAGGCTGACCCTGTGTGACTGAATGTGTGATGTGTCCAGATGCAGAGGATGAAGATGGGGGGAATATAGAGTCATATGGGGAGAAGAGGGAGAGAAGAAAATGGAGAGAGAAAGGAATAGAGAGAGAGACAAAGAGAGAGAAAAAGAGGAACGACTGAAGGAGGAAGATGGTCTTCTTTTCCGCAGTATGAGATACACACTCGAAATACATTAACCTTTGTATGTCTTTTCTTCTTTCCCTTCTCTCTCCTCCTCCCTTTTTCTCTGTGCAGTAAAGGAGAGGAAGATGGCCGACCCTTTGCTATAAATCTACTAAATCCCCCTGTCTATGTCTTTCTCTTCAGAGAAACACACAAACGCTCACGCATACACATGATCAAGCACTGTAGTCCACTACTGCCCCCCAGAGGTACATAAAATACTTTATCTGGAAACATTAAGTTCTGCAAATGTGGCTGGTTTAAAAACGGCAAAGCTTTCAATTCACTGTATAGACATTTTTCCACTAGCATAGTTGAAGAGGAAGGGATAAGCGGGCAGGAGAGGAGAGGGGGTGTTTGTGGTCATACGAGGAGGATCAGAGTGAGCAGGACGAGGATGTGTGTGTTATCAGAGTCAAACCCTGCTATCAGTGTGTTATCAGGGCATTCACGCTCCATTACAGGCCTGCTTTATGACCCCCAATCAGAGCAGGGCTGGCAGATAATGGCCAATCGGAGCTCAGAGGGCCGATAAGAGCCAATCAGAGAAGGGGATTGATAAGGAGCAGAGCCTGCAGGTGAGTTAAGGATCTGTGGAAATGAGTACAGGCTGGTTCCTAACCAACACAAACCACATGCAAAACGCAGATCAGGAGAGTAATACACACACACATTTACAAGGCACACACCCTTGTATACATCATAGACAGTACACATCATTGCTTATTGTATAGCATGTGGCACACACACATACATACAATACCGTTAAACACACAACAGCCAGTAAACAAATGCTCAAAAAATTTGCATGGACACACAGTCACACATGCAAATAATAGTGAAAGATGTCTATGACCGCTGTAGAGACACACACACACACACACACACACACACACACACACACACACACAGTAACTGTCACTCAGCTGGAGAGCACAGTTGACCTGGTAACTTCCTGGTAACAGTAGAACTCAAGCTTGGGTGTGTGTTTACTCCAAAATCAAAGCCACATAACAGCGTTGAAAGAATAGTGCTGAGTCAACACTGCCTCATCGACCTCTCTCCCCGGCAGCTTGGTGCCAGCACGAGTGCCAAATGGGCACAGGGCTGATGCAGCATGTCAGTGGTGATGCCAAGCTACTACTTGAAGGGTTGTAGAGAAGCATAGACCATAAAATGATATCATGTCATGAATGTTCTACAGATCTTCCTAAAAACTGACGCCATTGACCTGTAACAGATGTGTGTGTTTGCAGGGTGGGTGGGGGGGTTAAGTAAACAGAATGAACAGAATGGTGAAGAGAGGTGCATCTTCAGGGGAGGATACAATATTGAGTGGGAAGAGACAAAGTTCTAATTGAGTTGATGCCATTCGCAAGTTAGAATACATGTGGCGGACTTAGCATTAAGAGGGAGGGGTGTGCAGGGAGAAGTCGTTTTTAGGACTTGGATGTGAGGCAGCATGGAGGATAGATTGTGTGTGTGCATGTGTGTGTGTGCATGTGTGTGTGTGCAGGGGGTAAAGGGTGATAATAGGGGACGAAGTTGTTAGGGAGAGAAGGGTGTTGGGAGAGTGGATTTCAAGGGACTTGAACTTTGTCTTTGAGAAAAAGGAGAGGGTTTAGGCCAGCGAGTGATCACAGGCTGCAATTATATCAGTGTGGCTGCCCTCCCATGATGCTGGAGATAGGGTTAGCACTGGGGCTAGCAGCAGAGGAATGCTGCCTCTCTGAACCTCAACTCTCAGCCCCTGAATAGAGTAGAGAGAATGGAGCCCTTGACTCCTCTGTGAGGGATTGTCAGGGGTCAAACTGGGGTCAGATACAGGAAGGAGCCAGGACGCAGTCACAAGTCTCATCGAATAGAAAGCCTTCTTCCATTTCTTTTTGTTCTGTCTTTTAAATTTTTCGGGACTGTGGTTTCCTGAGTAATTTTCTTTCTGAAGCCAATTAAGTATTGAAGATCATCACATATGGGCAATTTAATGTTCAGGGCAGTAGACAATAAAGTGGTTGATGTCATCTTAGCAATCAGAGCAGCATGTACACCAGGGGAATGGGGGTCTGGGTGTGCATGGAGGGAAATCTGGGTGTTTGTGAGTACATCCAGAACTAACAACACAGATTGATCCATCTCAGAGTCAGTGGCAGGATTGGAAGTAGCAGACACGCTGGCGATTGACACAGACTTCTTCTATTCTGTTACGGCAAAGCCTTTGTTCTTTGAAGGTATTATGGAGACCTGTTACCCTCCACACTCCAACCAGCCTAATTACAACCTCCAGACACATACAGTGCAGTGCACGTACAGAACAATACATATTGTAATGCTGTTTGACATGCACATTACAAGTCATGCAGTGCTTTCAACACTTAACAAACATGGCCACTCTCTCTTTCTGTTTCTCTCTCTCAGTTTCTCTCTCTATCTCTCGATCTCTCTTTGTTTCTCTCTCACACACACACATTTCACCTTCCACTGACCCCTCCTCCCTGGGTGGGACTCCATTTCCGTCTCTTGATACATAAATAAATTGAGTGGTGTAGTGCCCCAGGACTGGAGAAAGAAAGTGAGGGAGAGAGAGAGAGAGAGAGGGGGGGGGGTTGATGGGGAGAAGACTAAACCCAAAAAGTGGAGGAGAGCAGAGAGGAGAGGGGGGGGGGGGCAGCAGTAATTGTTTCCCAACCCAGGGAAGTGTGGTCCCAATGCGGCCTGGCCCTCCATCCCAGCGGAGCCCACCTCTCCTCTCCCAGACAGGAGAGAGAGGCCTCAATCAAACACTCAGACCACAGAACATGACCTGGCAAGTACAGCAGGAAGAGAAGGGCGGAGGAAGGAGGGTCAGTGTGAACGAACTAAATGATACTTAAAACACCATGTGTGGGACTTCAACTGGAATGACTGGATGACTAGCAATGCTGTTGAACAACCCGATCCCTCCCATCAGACTGGCCCTTATTTTGGGGAGGAAGGGGGAGGGTGACTTGATGTATTTCTAATCTTAATTAGATTGCCGTCTGGAGGGCATTATTAAAGAAGGAGCACGAGTGGCATCTAAAGTAGACTTGTTTAGATGATAAAGAATATGAATTACCAGAGAAGGATTTCTAAATGTGTGTGTGCATATGTGTGGGCGTGTGCTGGTTTGGGTAGTAGAGAAGTTAGGCTAACTGTAGGGAGGTCAATTAAATGAGGTTAATTGGGTTTGTTTTGTTTGGATTATATCCATGTGTAGGAAACGGGAACAGAAAGTTATGTCTAGAGAGAGAGAAAGAAAAGGCTAGAGAGAGAGAGAGAGAGAGAGAGAGAGCAAGAGAGAGAGAGAGAGCAAGAGAGAGAGAGAGAGCAAGAGAGAGAGAGAGAGTGAGAGAGAGAGAGAGAGAGAGAGAGAGAGAGAGAGAGAGAGAGAGACAAATGTTTTTAAATGATGAACATGTATATATTTGTCTTCTAGGGATCATGCTCTCCTCCCTTCCATCCCCACCCCCCAATTTCCCATAGAGGACAACAATAGCTCAAAGCAGCAAATATAATTAAGCTTCCAAATTTATTCATCTAATTTAAAATGGCCATCCGCATACTAACATTGTGTGTGTGAGAGCGGGTCTTGATTAGGCTAATTCTAGCTTTGAGTGTTGTTTACTGTAGAAGCTCCGGCACAGTGAGACCAGCCTCACCTGCCAATCAGCGCACTGCCCCGACAGGCATGGAGATTCCTGACTGAGTGCAGAGCCAGGTCAGAGCCAGAGAGCAGAGCAGATGTGAGGAGACGAGTCAAGTCACTTCTGTCCTGCGCGAGCACGGGGTGAACGAGAGACCAGGTCGGTAGTGCCATAGTGATAGCGCAGAATACTGAAGATGGAGGCTTCTGAGAGGGCAGAAAAAGGGGAAGTGAATCTGTTGGAGGTAATGCCATGGGCCCAGCCGTCCGACAGGTTCTGGGTGTAAGGACAGACACAGAGAAGCCCCTATACCCATCTGAGGGACTGTCACTGTGTTCTCTCCACATTTGCCTACATTTGCTTAACATGGCTTGGGTCTGGACTGGGCCCTCCGGTGTTCCCTGGGGAGCCCAAGGCCTTCTCTGTCCTTCATTGACACACCTCTAACTGGAGAACAATGGTCTGTCTCATCCACAATTATTTTTGCTGAGAAACTCTTGCTTAGAGTGTCACCTAAAGGTTACAGTGTCTATGACATCCTATGATCATCATTGTCAAGAACTGTAGATCACCATTTGTAACCAGTGTCTACTGTTAATGACATAATAACCTTCTAATGTCAAAAACTGTGTGACAAGGTATGTCCTCCAGAACATCTTTGGGGTAGGCGTTGTGAATTTGTGCAATCTAACCCCATACAATGTTTATCTATGTGTACCAAAACACAAAGGCTAAACACATCCTGTGAATATTCTCCAGCATGAGCATAAATGCCATCTCCCTGCTTTTGTCATGCACAAGGTTGTAGGGTTTGACTGGGTAACCATTCGTTCAGTCTGACACTGCTAAGGTCACATGAATAAGACTCCATACCCCTCCTCTAATCTCAACGATCTAGGAGCCTGAATCAATCCTCCATTCTGTATGTGTGTATTGATCTCTTCTCCTCTGTTTACCGGTATCATTCTTTTTTTCCTCTCTTCTTTCTCCCTCTCTAACATGCTCTTTGCAGTAATAGATACTGAACATTATTGCTGTTAGCTACAGTATTAACTAACTACCCCCTAAATGCACGCACACACAGTGTTATGTGCAAAAATACTTAAACCCACATCTTTGTCAATTTAATGGGGTTTGTGTTAACGTCAGTGAGCAGCCTGTCTTATTGTTGCAGTAGCCATGAAATGATCAGGCATGGCTAATGGTTCTCTTATCTCTGCAGCAGGCCTGATCAAGGAGGTTCAAAGCCTGCACCTCCAGGTGGGAGTTATCTCAGGGGCAATACAGCCCAGTCTGCCCATGGTAATGAGCCCGATCTGGTCTGGAAGAGAGCGGGCAAGGGAGTTCAGGACCAGCAGAAATGGACAGACCAAAGTATCTGAGTGTGATCATACATGTCTTTGTACATGTGCAGTCCCTGTGTGTGTGTGTGTGTGTGCGTGTGCGTGTGTGTGTGTGTGTACTGCAAGTCCTGTTCATCACACACTAATGTGTGTCTGTGAGCGCTTTCGCCTGTGGTGTTTTCATAAGCCTGGTTAGATTGACCAAAGTGAAAGTGCCATTCCTTCTTCAACATGTTCTAATTAATGAAACTGCACTTTGCTGAACTGTGGCAATTCATTCATATTTATACAGAGGGAACAGGAAAGACAGAAGCCTACGGGGAAAGCAGCAGTCACGCTACACAGCAATGGAACACAGGAACGGAACTCAGAACAAAGACTAGGGCCAGAGCATTCCAACCAGTATGAACCACAGCTCATCAAGCCAGAGAGAGAGAAAGAGGGAACATGGAGAGAGAAAGAGAGAGAGAGAGAAGGAGAGAGAGAGAGAGAGAGAGAGAGAGAGAGAGAGAGAGAGAGAGAGAGAGAGAGAGAGAGAGAGAGAGAGAGAGAGGCACATGCGAGACGAAAGAGAAAGATTGGGGCAATAAGGGGGATGGTGAAAGGCATGGAAAGACAGCATGTGACAGAGAAAGAGAGGGAATGAGAGAGAAAGAACGAGAGAGAAAGAGAGAGAGAGCAGTTGACTAATACAGTGGGAGAATAAGATCTGTTTCCTATTCCGACTCGTCTCTCACAGTGAATGGCACGCGTGCTCTTTTCATCCCTCCATCCAGGAAGACAGGGGCAAAGCACTATGGGATGACAGGGCCCACCAGGCGAGCCTCTCTACCAATCCTGGGCCAGAGGGCCTGGGGGGCCACAGGGGGGCTGGGGGCACAGGGGGGCTGGGCGGCCATTAGGCCAGAGAACTCAAAGGGTCTGTCTGTCTAATCTGGCCTCATTTTACATTACAACAGTGAAATGCGAAAACATGTTCAAGCACAGGGCAAGCTCAGTCTCAGCAGTGTTTTAACTATCTAACTTAAACACATGATTGTTTTCTCTCTTTAACACACACACACACACACCACTCAACCTACGATGTGTTACCACATGTTAATCCAAAATGGTTGGAATCTAGTCTTGCCTAATGTTACAGAAGTAACATCTTCAAATATAATTTCCATTGTTATCTGCACATGACTACATATACGATATGATGATGGATTTTTTTTTGCAGTCATGTGGGTACATCTCCTTTTACCCAGTGTGTATTCCCCATATCCTGTCCTGTGCTTAGACTGCTTAGACATGCTTAGCTGTCAGGACCAGTATGACTAAACAATGTCCACCTTCTTCTCTGTCTACCGGCTTCTGTTTCTCACTGTATGTCTGTGTTTTCTCTGTGTTCGCTATAAAAATGAGCTCTACGACCTTCATGCCTTAGAGAGACTGAATCATTTATGTTTCAGTGTGACTGCTTGGCAATGTATTCAAGTATAATGCAACATATTAAAAAGGTCAAATAAGGTGAGACAGGTGATCCACTGATTTACACATGCCAGTGGTAAATCCTTTCATCTTCCCCCACTACGCACAGAGGGTGTGAGACACACTTTGCAGTTAGAACAAATCTTAATGGACAAGCAGTCAGAGGCAGAGAAGAGAAAAACAAACACAGTCAGGCAGGCGAAGAGTGCCAGGAAAATAAATTGAAATGGAAATGGAGATTGTTCAGTGAGAGGGTAGAAGGTGGAGGAGGAATGGGAGGAGTAAGAGCAGGGGGGAAAGCGGAAGAGAAGGATAGAGGCACCAGACTGCCATTGGCAGTGCACGGGACCGAGATGAGAGGCACAGGAAAAGAGAAGCCGTGTTCGTGTTTGAAAACAGTTTCGCTTCATTAAGATGAAGAGGAAAGAAAGAATTAGCAAAGGCAGAAAATGAACGAGTGAACCAAAATGTGTATTCCATAAATCAAAACTACATCCAGATGAGCGGGCGACCAGCTAACCCTTTCCAGATGAATCTCTCCTGTCGCCGTCCACTCCTCACGCTGCTCGACGAGGCCTTAAATCAACTGCACCTTTTATTAAATAAACATTGGAATTATGTAGATTAATACAGAGTGAGAAGGAAATGGAAGAAGAGACAGAGTAGAGCATGAGACCCGATCCAGGTTAAATCCTTCTTAAGAGTTCCTCTAGTGTTCCTCTGGCATTTCTCTCAACCATTCCTGTTTGTCTAGATCTTAAATACCGTAAGAGTGTAGAACAAAGATTGTAGCTGTGCGCCATGAAGTAGGCTAGTAAGTGTCGTACATAGGAAAAGGTCAAAACAATGTCAACAAGGCACGCCAAAGCACTGTGCCGTCACAAAGTATCCACACCCTCCTCTCTGTGGCCTCCTCAGAGCTGAAGCGGTCCTTTCTCCCAGATTTGCCGCTTATCCTTATCTACCAATCACCCAATGGCAGCATTGTGTGAGGGTTGTTTGATGTTGTTGTTGTTGTTGTGGGGATAGTTTATGCTTAGGTGAGACTGTGCTCATCTGCAGCCAGGCGTGTCATATGCTCTTCATCACCCCACATCTTCATCACCATCATCCCTCCCCTCACCTCCTTCCTGTCTGGCTCATCCCTTACATCAAAGGCCCAGCGGCCGCCTCAGTCCAGCACAGCCTGATAAAACAACACCTCATCCGTAACTTCAAACGCCTCCCTCTGCTTGCCATGCTATCGCCATACTATCTGCTTCGCACTGGGGCGTGGAGGTTCATGTTTGGGTGAGCGGCTGTTCCCTAGCTTCTCTAATGAAAGCTATAAAAAAAAGATTCTGCGATTCAGGAGAGCAGGACGGGAGTTGGAATTATCACAGGGATCAAATGTTTACTGAGTGTTTGCGCGTGTGTGCGGACAGGATACATTGGAAATATTAAACACATCCCAACCCCCCCCCATCCTTCTCTTGTCCTCCTGTCCCCAAATATTCCTGATTTAATAACGAAGACATGCTAATGATAAAATAATTCGGCAACATTCCTCTGCCAACGAGGGTTACCTAGCATGTCTCCTAAAATCATTCCCAAACTTCAACCAGCCGCCCTAACCCCCTGTCTCCCTGTTTCCCTGTCTCCCTAACCCCCTGTCTCCCTGTCTCCGTGTCTCCGTCCCCACATCTGAGAAGGAAGAGGAAAGCAAAGAAATAAATAAATCCTAAATTCTGGGTCATTTCCGTGGGACACTACCCTGAAGCTCTAGGCTCCACGAGAGAAGAGAGGGACCTTTTACCCCCCCACCCCTCCAAATAAAACAGCTTTTGAAGATTTTGATCAAGGTTACAGTGAATTAAAATATACAACTAAAAATAAAACATTTGTAAATAAGGATAGAAAAAAAATATTCACCCTTTGTCCCACTGACTGTCAGCTTAACTCATGTTGTAGGCTACTAACCCCAATTCTGTTTGACTTTTAAATAAAGCCAACAGCAGAAAGAACTAAAAAGTAGAGTACAATGTATTTGCTCCTTCTTGTGCAGAGGCAGGTGTGATCCTTTATAAGGACAGATAAAAAGTACCCCAGATATGTAAAAGGAGGACAATGAGATATGTTTGTTCTACGACATCATCAGTCACTGTTGCCTCTCAATGTCACACAGATGCGCACACACACACACACACACACACTCCTCTTCTGTTGTGTCAACCCTTGGTTTGGCTCCATGCAATGAAGCTGTGTACACACACCTGATTAGGATGCAGCAACAAAGCAAAGGAACAGGGAAAAGAAAGGAGAAGAAAAACAGGCAGCAGAAACAAGAATGATGGGAATCTTTTCAGAAAGGTAAACACTGGCTGAATGAACCTATCAGAGCATTGACAACACTGGGCACGCTTAGAAAACTGATGAGGAGCGAGCGAGCGAGCGAGGGAGGGAGAAAGGGAGGAGATGGAGAGAGAATGAGGGAACAAGATAGATGTAAAGGGAGATGATTCTGACGTTAAATACAGGATGGTGCTACCGCAGATGGATCATTCAGGGTCTATTTTCCCTCTCTCCCTCACCCTGCCTCACAATGACAACCAGTGGTAGACTGGTTGCAGCCTTGCAGCCATCTGCAGCAATCATCCACCATTTCTTTAACTGTGTGTGTGTGTGGGTGTGTGCAAGGGGGTGGGGCGGGGGGGGCTGTTCTACTGTAGAAATCACACTGTGTGTCCACAGAGAGCTAGCGAACCCAATGTCAATCAAGTGGGATTCTAATTAAAAGTTGCTGTCAGAGGTAGATGATTGTTGCTAGGGAAGGAAATCACTATCAGTCTCCCATTTTCATATGAATGAGCTTTTTTAATTAAACTGAACAACTAATGAGAGCCTGTATCAAAACGATGGAGCGCTTAACCATACAAAGGGCCGTGTAAGAAAGAGTGAAAAACATGAGATGATGACGCATACTGTAGCAAAAAGACAAAGACACAGAGAGCAAGCATGAGAGCCAGAGAGGAGGAAGAGAGAGACGGGGAGTGGGTAGACAAAGTTAAAGACATAGGGATTAATTGTTACGAGCAGAGAGCAGATATTAGTTGTTTTTGAACCTGTTATGTTGCTTTTGTTCTGACAGAAGTTCAAAGAATCTGTAAGCGCTGCCATGCAAGACAGAATGGAATTAGACATCTGTGAATAAAAAGGAGAGAGAAAGAGAGAAATCGTTTTTTGAAAATGTATGTTTCTGAAGAGACAGAGGCACACTCGGTTTGGAGAGAAGTAAGTTCACAGACAGAAAAACAACAAAAACAGCAGGGAGGGATATCTCAGATGGAAAACAGAGAGAACACTTATCAACATGCGTCTGTGTCTGTGTGTGCCCATCAAAGTGTGGGCTCTACGCCTCCCTGCTAATTTTTTCTATTGAAGGTTAATTAACGCTGGGAGAAAAAAGCCAAAGGATTCCAAATCAAAGACAGTAAACTGTCTTTCAGTGAGTGAGCAGCTTCAGGGGGATTCATCATATTAGACACATAAATAAAAGCTGCAGAAAACAATTAGAATCATTTCAAACAAGCTCTAGAAGTAAGTAAGTAAGACTTTATTTATATAGCACATTTCATACAAGAATTGTAGCTCAAGGTGCTTAATTGCATGAAGGTGCATGAAAAGTCTTCACTTTTCCTTTACCTATAGCCAGACTTTCTCTCATTTAACATAGTTTCATAACAGACAAGAAAAAGGTTGATGGCTTCTGTATGTGGACATATAGTTAGAGTAAACACATACACACACATGCCTGCACATGCACACAATTCAGTAAAGATTTGCATTCACGCTCATAATGTACTGACTCCATGGGCTGAACAGTGCACAATAGCCCCAGAATCTTCCTTCTACATGTACAACTTCAAAGAAAACCGAACCATGACTGCCAGTGGGCAAAAGCACAGGGGGAATGTTTGTGTGTGTGTGTGGAAGGGGGGGGGGGGGGTTATATCAGCGTAGCTCTGACTTTGGAATGCTAGAAAACTAGGACAGGGAAGGTGGGGAGAGGGGTTAAGGGGTTGAGATATTGGTAAGCAATAGATATAGTTGATTTGGGGCAGTGCCTCGTGCTAGTCAATTTTCCCAATCTCTGTGTAACCAGAGGGAAATTAGCTAATTAAGAAGAGGAGACAACTGTGGGGGCAAGACAGAGGGAAGAAATCAAATTAGTCAGAAGAGGATTAGAGACAAAGAACTTCTCTACTTCTGTCAAAGAGTTGAGCTTGGCTAAGAATGAGAGAGATAGGGACTGTGACTGAAGTGACTAGCTGTCCTGGTGGAGATAGAGGGATGGGTGTAAGAGAGAGATGGATGGACAGAGCTTCAGTGATCCTGGCTATGTTTGACTTGTTTGTTATCTGGTTTCACTTTTCTTCTGCTTTTGCCATCTCCTCTCTCACTGTTCATTACTCTCTCTGTCTTCCTCCTTCTCTCTCTGTTTTTCCTCTCCCTCCCTCTCTCTCTCTCTCTCTCTCTCTTTCTCTCTCTGTCTCTCTGACTCAGTAGAGCGGCCTCTGATCCCATCCCCACAGCACTATCAGATGGGCAGCGAGCCACTGTTTTCATAATCCTAGTTTAGGAGGGCCAGTGTACATACATAAACAGCAGCATCCAGGCCGCCGTGTCACAGCTCCTCCAAACCGCTGTCACTCACCGGCCTCTTCTAAAAGCCTCTGTCACCAAGCTCTGTTTAGACCGACCTGACAGCCCCTCACCCTCTCAGATGGGTCACAGAAAGAACCAGAGCCATGTTTGGGTTCCCAGCCTGGCCCAGCCCAGCCCAGGCCCTCTGACCCCCCTGGCCCATCAGAACCCCAGGGTCCCAGACTGTCAAGCAGGGATTAACTCTGTATACAGTGTGTGATATAGCAGTAAACACAGCGTGTGCTTTGTAGCCCAATAAATATCCTCCAGTGTGCAGATCTGATAACCTTACAGTACTGTATCAACCGTGACACACCAACTGATGACCCAGGGCTGTTACTGTAACACTGCTTACATGACACCTAGATATACATGCACAGAACACATTGCCAAATATACAGATGTCCAAAGCACAAAGAAAATGGCTGGCATTTTACATCTTAAAGACATCTACGTGTAATCAATGATTCATAGGATTAGCGAAATATTATATTGTACATAATGGTACGGAACACAGTGGAGCAGGATTTGCATGGCAAATGGTCCACAAGCAAATTTCATTTTGAGAAAACGCAAAATAAATCTGTTTGCAACACAATCTTTGACTTCCCCTCCAGGTCTATGTAGACAGTTTGCCTGCTGTGGGTTATCCAGAAATCAAGGGGAGCTGTCACAGTCTTTTACATACTAAAGCAGTAGTCATAGTATCCTGATCCCCCACCCCACCCCTCTCTCCATAACCAGGCAGCTAAAAACAGAAGGCCTGGAGGGCCTGACTTAGTGATGGTGAAAGAGCTACAAAGAAAACGTTCTGTCCACTCTGTCCCTGACCCTGTCTCTGCTGGTTCAAAACGACGAAGTTCAAACAAACACACACACATTCAATGAGTTAAATATGATGTGGTACTACTTTCAAGAGTGCAAGAGAGAGAGAAATACAGAAAGACAAGTAGATAGAGACAGAGAGAAAGAGAGAGGAAGACAGAGAGGAAGGGAGAGAGGAAGAAAAGATAGGGAGAGAGAAAGAGCGAGAGAGCCAGCACAAAGAACAAGTAACAGAACAGTGTGCTGTTACAATGGCAGGCTAGAGGCATGATGTCACCATGGTGTCACAGTGGCCCGTTGCTCTCTGATCTAAGTTGACACGGAGCCAGCAGCATGTTAGGGTTGCCAGAGTCTTGAAGCCGCGATGCCCCTTCCTGTGCCCTCTAGTTTTTAGGACAGTACCGCCCACACATTATAACTCCATGACCCACACAAAACACCAAGACATTAGTCATGATGACACACTTGTGTGAAGTTGAACATGCAATTTTCTGATCAGAGACACAAGTGTGAAGGGTTAAATGGTTCTAGTGTAATACAACATGAACCAAATGGGGAGAAAAAACACTTGTCTCTATACGATGGTCAGAGATGATTCTAGAAAAAAGTCAGTGCTCTGATCAAGAGCTGTCACCTAGGAATGCCCCGAATACTTTAAGAAACTTTTTTGAGATCTGGTTTTCTCTCCCCCCCGCCCCCCCCCCCCCCCCCCCCCCCCCCCCCCCCCGTTTCATCCATCCATTCCCAGCCATTGCTCTCCCTTCATCTGTCTTTTCAAGCATTCTCCATCCACCTCCCTTTTCCTCTCTCCTCATCACTTTGGTTGGTGTTCAGTGAACGTAATCTAGTTTTTCCAGGGGTGACAGAGTGTATCATGCCTTTAACAAATTAACACCACGTCTGTCTGTAGAGCTCTGTCTACAGCCCACAGAGATATCGTTTTACTAATCACCCAGTACAACCAGTCTGATAAAAAGAATACATGGGGGAGTGGGGGGGGGGGGGTAAGCCCAGTCGACAGGAGGACAAAGAGGACTGATAGAGACACATACAGGGAGGGGAACAGAGGAGAAGCAGGAGAATCATGGTCATGGATTTAGGAAGACTAGAACAAGGTACTTATTCACAAAGAGAGACACACACAAACACATGATGAAGTCTGCAGAGCAAAAGTGAACTGAGCAACTGAGTGGCAATGCGAGTCTGTCACCAACCACATCGAATGTGCAGTGAACGGGCACGTTAGGAGAGGGAGATCGCGTTTGAAGGTGTGTACTGGGGGTGAGCTTTCAAAGTGGGGAGTTGGGGGTTGTGGGGGGTGGTGGTGAGAGGGGGGGGGGGGGTGAGAGGGGGGGGGTGGTGAGGGGGGGGGGGGGGTGGTGTGAGGGGGGGTGGTGTTGCGAGGGGGGGGGTGGTGGTGAGGGGGGTTGGTGGTGAGGGGGGGGGGGTCAGAATGAAGGAAGACAATTAAAGAAAGAGGGGGACAAAGCTCCTCTCATCTCATCCTTCATCCTCATAACTCAACCTCTTAGAACTGCCTTGTCATCCACACCAAGCCTTTCACAGGAGAGCCAATCTCTGCCTCACAGCTGCGGGCCACTGGACGTTGTCAGTGTGTGTAACCCCCTCCCCGCTGGCCTCCCCCAGCCAGGGGGCAGTGTTGGGGGTCTGTGATGGACAGGATGACACGGCACGGCACAGCTACGGGAATCACAGAACGCTGCCTGGCATTTCTCAAGGTGTCGCCGCTCCTGGCCTCTGACCCCAAAGCCTGTGCTGTGTTCAGCTGTAATGATCGGCCGTTATTCTTTAGCCATCAGCCACCAGTGACATGGAGGTGGAAGGGGGAGATGAGGGAATGACAGGGCTGGTAAACACACAGAAGGCAGTCACACAATACTGGACCTTTGGGTGGAGGTTGATGTGTGTGTATGTGGTGTGTGTGTGTCAGGGATATGGAAACAGTATATCAATACATTGCTTTATTAAAGTGCCAGCACTAATTTGCATGAATGTTTTTCTCTGTGTGAGTAATGAGACAGGAATAGATATGCAAACAAGCTGGTGGTGATGGGAGAACAATGGTGGCCTTGAAGGGTCAATTGCTTTTCTTTCATAAGGGTGTTTGGCTTTTTGCCTTGCAACATTTTTGCTGAGGGATCAGCTAATGAGTTTCTTTCATATGAAATGAAAATTTAAAAAAAAAAATGCTTTGGTACTGTAGCTCAACTTTTAAGAGTCATAAATAAGCTGATAAGATTTTTCAGTCTGGCATTTAAAGACGATATCTAATATCTAGCACCCATAACAGTACAGCACACATGGCATAGACATCATTCACGCTTTTACAAGAGAAACAATGTACAGTTTAATCTAGCACACATTTTAGGCTGGTGTGGTGCGGTTAACAATTCTAATTGATCAGTTGGCCAGAGATTTTACTTTAAATCACATTCATCACAATCACAAAGCAGTATATTCAGAAAAGCTGGGACAAACAGCAGCTGATAGAGGGATGAGAGATAGCGAGTACAGGAAATGGTCTGAAAGGGGTGTGGGCAGCAATAATTAAAGAATGTCCATTTTAATCATACAGTACTTAATTGCATTTGGAGGTGAGAAGCGAGAGAGAGGAGGAGGATAGAAGGTGGATCCATCTGCACCCTGCAGAACAGATTTCAATATTTATTTTTTCCCCAACAAGCACTGATATATTGATCCCTTGAACACAGGGATTGAGACTGGTAAACGATGGATAAACAATGACGAGCAGTAGCAGTGTGACGAATCAAATGTACATCCTATAAAAACTAAGGGATTACTGTACATGGGTAGTGTAGAAACTACACTTTCAAAACAAAATGAAGGAAAAAAGCTTGATCACAGTTGAAATAATGCAAATTAGACAGAGAGAGAGAGAGAGAGAGAGAGAGAGAGAGAGAGAGAGAGAGAGAGAGAGAGAGAGAGAGAGAGAGAGAGAGAGAGAGAGAGAGAGAGAGAAGGAAATTATTAAAAACGTTGGTCGCTGAACAAACCACATGCCCACTGCTTTAACTGCTGTTAATTTACGATGCGTGTTTTTATCAGTCAAACACCTGTTAATTAGTATTTTTAATCTTTCTTTACTCTGGCTCACCACTTTTTCCTCTCTCTCTTCCCCTGTCAATTACCTTCTTACCCAGCCCCCCAAGCCATCCATCTCTTTCTTGTTACCTCTTCTATCATACATGTTTTGTGTCTCACCATCCCTTCTCTCATCTGTATATGTTCAAGTTCAAGTCTTTTATTGTCAGATGCACAGAACAACACAAGGTCAGACTGGGCTCTGAAATGCTTAAGACAAGAATGTATGGTTGCTCAGAGGTTGAATCTGGGATCTAAGACTCTGTCCTGAGACAACAGGGTCATTGAAATGATGGATAAGAACATGTCCTACATCTGTTATCAGAAACAGAAAACAGACATGGGAAATGCTACAGGTTCCCTTTTTTTAAGACAGAGGATAGGACTGTGTCTGCAGCACAGACCCCTTCATACAGTTCATAGACCTAAGGCTCCAGCAGGTCATGTGACAATGTGGATGTGATAGTTCTCCTGTTTGGAGTGGTACCTCTCCACCTGCCGTCTGTGTCAGGGAGAGAGGAGGCCTGAGCTGAGGTGAGAAACAAGCCTCAGCCTCAGTCACATGGTCACATGGTCTCCCTGTCTGCCTCCTTCTGCCTTGGTAGGCCATGGCCCTGAAACCGGATTAGACAATCCCTCCACAACCTACTCCGAGTCTGATAGAGGGTTCCAAGGAGACACACAAACACACATACAGCATTAGCAACAGGATTAGCGTGCATGTTACCGAGCAGACTGGGAGAACAGGACTGAGCCCACACAGTCTTGTCTGTCTTAATGAACCGCGGGAAGATCTTTATCAAGACAGAGACAGGCACTGCAGAGAAGAATAAAAAGGATTGAAGAATGAGGATGACATTTCCATCTTTTATCCATCTGTACCTGTTTATCTTTCAATAAATGCTGATGCTGGAACTCTTTGAGGGTTCCCATAGCACGTTTTTATCTCTGCACAGCTTACTTGAGCACACAAATTGTACACACAATTACAAACACAGATGTTTAAACATAAATGCAGGGGTGCCACCGATGGCTAACAGAGCGCGTATCATATGAACTGAGGCCTTAACAGCGTCCAGCTTGGACCATTTCTGCATGTCTTCCCCTCTGTTTCTCCACTACTTCCTATTTACTTTCTATTCTCCATCTCTGGCCAAAAAGGTCCAAAATGTATGTAAAACAAATGAACACACATACAGCTAAGATCACACAGATCCATAACTAACTGTCTTCATCAAACCTTTGTCAATTTTAGGGTAAGTTGTACAAACTCATTAGCATGAGTGTCTTCCTGAGAGTCTTGTCTGCCTGAAGGAATGTGGGAGAACAGGAGCAAAACATGAAGAACCAATGAACGTGTGATGGACAGAGAAAAACAGGCAATAATAAAAAAATAAAACAAACTGGATGAAATGTAAAGACAGGATAGACATGGGAAAGAAATTGGAGGAAGAGAGGATGAAGGGGAGAGACAGAGAGGTTTTTTCCTCAGTCTCGTTTTCTATAAGAGGAATTGGAGGAGATAAGGCTAAAAGGACTGTCAGTCAGCAGAACAATCCTCCCACTGTCCTCTCCTCCTCCTTCTCTCTTCTTCTCTCTCTCCGGTTTCCACAGATTCCTGCTTAGATAGAGTGTCCATGGGGACAGTCTGCTGACATCACCTGCTACATCTCCCCAAGTCCCCTACTCTCACCTCTCAGTCCTGAGCAGTAGTGTAGGCATGGCCTCACCAGCTCAACTGTCTGGTAGTAATATAAAAGCGATTTTACTATGAAAACATTATTTGATAAGTGAAGTAACAAAGGGTTAGTTACAAAAAGTGTCTAAATTATCTTAAACATTGCTGCTGTGACAGTGAACTGGACCTGTAGCCGGATGTTGTTCACTGTCACTAATATACTAGAGTGATATACACAAATATATGGTGATATTCTTTGATCATTTTGCTGAACATTTAGTTAGCGTGGTTTACTAGAAAGAAATGCACAATAAGTCCAGTCATCTTACTCCGGCCTGCTCTCAGTTAAACCCTAGACTAGTGACTGCAGATCTCCCTCAGCAGCAGATCTCCCACAGCAGCATCTTCATGACTGGCCTGGGGGAAACAACACTTAACATGATGTCGCGTCCTTAAACACACACACACACGCAGGCACACACACACAGAGACACACATCCAGAGAATACTTTCAGAATTAATTTACTTTATTTTGCCTCTCTTACATTATTCAAATGGAAACTTAGAGTTACTTCTCTCATTCCAGCTGGTAATCAGAGTAAAACACAGCCTGGCCAGAGTCTTGCCAAAGGAAAATGTAATTAAACTTTGAAATAAAAATGGAATCACATGAGAGCAGTGGAGGGACGTGTCCAAACCCAACCCAGGGAACAGTGACCTTTCACCCCCAGCTGGAGCGCATGATGAGGAAGGAGAGCGCTGAACTCAGCGGGTGTTACATTAGTGGAAATGGATGATTACTTTGGCAACGCATTCTGATGTGGTCACGTCAGTGAAGGCACAGTTGAAATAAAGAAATGCAGAGAGAAACAAGAACTAAAGAGCAGGAGAGAGAGAGAGAGAGAGAGAGAGAGAGAGAGAGAGAGAGAGAGAGAGAGGAATATCGGACAGCGTGGAAGGAAAGAGCAGGTCAGGATCAAAGATATAGAACAGAACTGTATCTAAAGTCAGGATATTCTCAGGAAATTTACCACATTGGAAATTTGACAAAATTTCTAAGTTTGACTAAAATGTAGTGTGTAAAAAATATTTTTGCTATGACCTCCACTATAAACTGGGCTCTCAAAGAAACACAATCTCTGTGCTTAGGCATCTCAGCACTACACAGAACATTCAAACTAGAGCTCCATGTCTTTCTGATTGGGAGATGTGTTCATACAGTCATCCCCCTTCTCTCTTACCCAGCACTGTGTACAGTGGTTTCATCCTATGGCCCGTACTCTATAGATCAGGACTGGACCATTTTCTTATGGGGGTCAAAGACATATCTTTTGAAAGTGAGATGGATGCTGATAGGTTGAGAGTCTGTCTTTGGCTCCTCCTCTTTGACCGGTTCCCCTTTTGCCCCGCCCTTTCCTTTCTTCTTAGAGGAGGAAGACAGGAGTTGTTTGGTCTCTGGGCTTAAACCCTCTGAGGACAGGACAGAGAGACACAGAGGAAGAACATTAGATGGAATAGAAATGAAGATGAATCATTGAGCTATTATATGATAATATTTTTCTTGCAGCATCCTGTGCAATCTTTCAATAAATCTATCTTCCTCACTGTTGGCCAGTGCTATAAAAGACATCATGAGTGTACCAGCTCTGAGTTTATTGTGCTGAGATCTGACAGCAGACAGTACTCTTCTCCTCTGGGCCTGTTAGCCAGGCTGGGGGGGGGGGGGGAGTAAAGGAGATGGAGCCTGTTTGGCCTGACGACCCGTAACTGAACCACTGCCCTCATGATCCTGCTCCTGATAGCCACAGTCTAGCCTCATGGTTAGTAAGCTGTCATGGTCTTGTCCTGACACTGAGGTCCAGTCTCCTGTCCCTTCCCCCTGTCTCTGGCTCACCACCACCCTCTCCTAATCTGCTTTCACGCTCCACAACCTGCTCCACTTTCTCAGTTCTACGGGAGGATCGTGGTCGCCGGGTGTTGTGCTGTGTGTAGGTGTATGTGTGGCTTTCTTGGTGTCTCTGACGTTTCCGGTGCACTGGTGTCAGTCTGTCTTCAGGCACTTAGAATCATGCCACAGATACCTCTGGCCCTGCCAACATATCATTCCTCCTGTGTGTATGTGTGTCTGTTTGTTTGCTTGTGGTCACGCTCACATGGAGGTGAGAAATCTTTTCTGCGCAACCTGCCATATTGTCTAACCTCACCTACCAGCGTCGCATCACGGCGCCAGACAGCCGGTTATTATGGTTATGCACTCTGAGGGTTGTTATGGTTACTGGACAGAAAGAAAGGCTTGACTGATATCTCTGATCTGCTTGTCCTACCCCATTATTCTTTAACACATACACACACACGCACAGAAGCAGAGTCTACACTGCTTATCTTAACTATGGGCGTTTACGCTTTCATTAAAAAAATGATGAACACGGCTAATGTACAGTGCAATAGAACTGTCAGCTTTTGTAGCATGATGTTTGCTAGAAGAAAAGATCCGTCCACACAAATATAAAATGTATTCAAGAATAAAGTATAGAATTCTATAGCATTCTCTCCTTTTTCTTGGCCCTGTTCCTCCTTCTATCAGCTCAGACATAGGCCGGTGCCAGGCAGCTGGCCCTCAGGGCTGTGGGGATGAGTTTGAGGTCAGGGGTGGGGGGGTTGTGTAAGAGGGCTGAGGTTGAAGAGGGCTTTCATTTTAAGCCCTAAATACTCTCTCTCCTTCTTTCTCTCTCTCTTTGGTTATGTGTCCTGAAGGAGAATGAGAGGAGTGACAGAGAGAGAGAGAGAGAGAGAGAGAGAGAGAGAGAGAGAGGGATGGAGGGAGAAGGTGAGAGAGGTGTAGAAGAAGAGATAAAGATAAGACAAAGTTTGGGTGTCTGAACAGACAGTTTAGGTGTATGTGGGACTGTTTCAGTCGGCTGACAGGATGCCTTCAGTACGTGTTAGGAGGATGTAGGTATGGTTCTCTTTCTAAATATTTTTGTTTTCTCTTCCCGCCCGGTGTGGATCCGAGGGTCGGGCTGACAGAAGGTAAAACAAACAAGGAGCAGACTTCCCCCGGAACCTAGGCAACCCCCAGAGGAATTCTGGGAATGCTGCTTGGGATTCTGAGCCCACCAGCCTTACCACATCCTCACTCAATGACCACAGAGCCTCAAAAACCCAGGAAGAGAGGGGCAGGAAGAAAGAAAAAAGAGAGGGAGAAATATAGCAAAATAGCACAAAACTAAATGAAGAGAACACAGGTCCATAGACTATATCCACAGCCACCTACACGCCTCCTTACCTGGTACCCGGATCTTAAACTTTCCACTCTGTCCAAAGCCACCCTCGATGACCCCGGCCTCACCCGTTGACAGCTTGACCTTTAACCCCACAAACATCTGCAGGTTGGTCTCCTTCTTGAACAGGTTTCGTCCAATCACAGTGTAGTCATCAGTCACCTGACCAGGGGAAACATAAGTGGTTGACGTGGCTGCAGATGATAAGTAAAACAGATAATATTAGGAGCATGTCATATTATTAAATAATAAGCCTTGCAGGCAGTGCAATCTTCATTCAGCACAGTGGGGTCAATGTGTGTTGCTTTTTTATTTTAATAGTTTAATACTAATTAATTACAGCCTCTGATCTACCAGATCTCACATTCGTTCTAACTCTGTCGCCAAGATACAAGGAGGAAGAAGAGCAGCTCCCAGCCTGATCCCTGCCTCACCTCCATCACCCCGGGCCAACTCAGGCCCAGCCTGGTCCCTGCCTCACCTACATCACCCCCGGGCCAACTCAGGCCCAGCCTGGTCCCTGCATCACCTCCATCACCCCTGGGCCAACTCAGGCCCAGCCTGGTCCCTGCATCACCTCCATCACCCCTGGGCCAACTCAGGCCCAGCCTGGTCCCTGCATCACCTCCATCACCCCTGGGCCAACTCAGGCCCAGCCTGGTCCCTGCATCACCTCCATCACCCCTGGGCAACTCAGGCCCAGCCTGGTCCCTGCCTCATGTCCATCACCCCTGGGCCAACTCAGGCCCAGCCTGGTCCCTGCCTCACCTCCATCACCCCTGGGCAACTCAGGCCCAGCCTGGTCCCTGCCTCATGTCCATCACCCCTGGGCTAAACCAACTAGAGCCCTGAAGTCTGTCTGTCTTTCCGTTTCATTCGTCTCCTTGCATTTTTGTTTCGTTTGTTTGTATTTGTAATAATCTTTCCATCAATGAGACTCTCACTGATCTGATAATGGAAGGGCACCGATCTGACTCTCTCTCTCTCTCTCTCTCTCTCTCTCTCTCTCTCTCTCTCTCTCTCTCTCTCTCTCTCTCTCTCTCTCTCTCTCTCTCTCTCTCTCTCTCTCTCTCTCTCTCTCTCTCTCTCTCTCTCTCTCTCTCTCTCTCTCTCTCTCTCTCTCTCTCTCTCTCTCTCTCTCTCTCTCTCTCTCTCTCTCTCTCTCTCTCTCTCTCTCTCTATGCTTGTTCCTTTTCTTTTTCAAACCCTCCCTCCCTCTTTCTCTCGTACTCTTTCTATGACATTCTGTTCCATCTCCACTGATGCATGACTGCTGATAAACTACAGGCACAAGTTCCTACACATGTTAGACACAGCAGGAGACAGTCATGGAGTCCCATCATAGGAATGGCTGGTATGTGGGAGAAGGAACCAGGACTTCCTGGTTCTGGGCTGGGCTGAGTAGTCACGGTTTGATCAAATCTCTGTATTATAGATTACAGTATCGTGAGACTAGTTCTAGACAAGTGTTCTACATTCAGGTTAAGCAGAGGAGCGTTGTGCTGCATTCCTGCATCGTTGCAGGTTGTGAACGTGGTGGTACCTACATGACCCGAGTCTGACCTCACACGCAGCGCGAGGTCAACATCAGGGTCAATAACTCAGGCTGTATGAGATGAGCAACACTTAACCTGTACAACCCTGCTGTGATCCCTGTTAGAGTGGGACTCAACCTTAGACTAAACAAAGGAGTTAAAACAGGAAAAAGAGAGCAAGAGAGAGAATGAGTGTATGAAAGAGAGAGATAGAGAGGCGGGGGGGGGGGGGTACAGAGAACAGGGTGGAGGGGGGGAATGCGGAGGGCCATGTGGGTATTCCTGTGCCACTCAGGTGTGTCTAAACAGCGCCAGCAGCTGACAGCCAGACGGGAGCTCTGGCGTCAGGAGGCCGCATGCGTGTCACAGCACACAGCACACGCTAAGGCCTTGCATACCGCCCCCACACACAGCCTGGCCTGTGTGTGTGTGTGTGTGTGTGTGTGTGTGTGTGTGTGTGTACAAAAGGAGCTCAGTCCCAGCAACATGCTTCATTACCACTGCGATGAGAAACATCCAAACAAGAAGAACCATAGACAATGGGTGTGTGCGTGTGTGTGTGTGTGTGTGTGGGGGGGGGGGGGGTGAAAGAGAGGGCAGAGGTGTGACACAATCACAGGATCAAGGGCAAGATGTAGGGAATGACACAGTATCAGACCAGTTACTGTACGATAAAACAAAAGTCCAAACAAAAATTCAGTGTAGACTCCAATAGAGTGTGATTCAACTACAATAGTTTAATTCAATTGTATTTGACATGGATGTCTATGTGTTCCTCAGACTCACCCTCTCCACCTGGCCCTCCTTCTGTTTGGTCTTGTAGATGTGTAGGCGGGGCAGGGTGCTCTCAGCATAGCCCTTCTCCTCAAAGCCCTCCAACAGTCTCCCCTGGAAGGCCAGTCGACATGCGTTGGCATGGATGTCTGTGTCCAGCTTAGAACCAATGACCAAGCAGAGAGACGGGCATGTGACCGGACGCTCAAACTCCAGCAGGGCCCACTGTTCTGGGTCAGACTTCGCCCCTCCCGCCTCCCCCTGGCCAATGATGTATTCTTCCTGGTGGAAGTAATCTCTGTCAAAGGAGAAGGGTGTGTCCAGGGCGACAGGGTCCAGCTGAGGGGCGGAGGGCACGGCGGGGGTCTGACCAGGGGGGAGGCCGAAGAAGGTCACCCTGGCCATGACGGTCTCATGGCCCACGGTGATGTGGAACTTTGCACGGGAAGCGAGGGGGCCTTTGTAGTAGCCGATCTTTCTGGCTGAGATGAGGGCAGCGTGGATGGTGTGCAGGGAGCCCGGGGTGCACACCACCCCCCGCTCCAAGAGTTTGGGGTCAAACTGGGTCACACACACCCCCACCCGGTCGCCCTGCATAGCTGCAGACACAGGCTTCCTGAACATTTGGATGGACTTGACCTTCTTCGTCACCTGGAGAGCAGAGTGGAGACTGATCATTGACAAAGAAAACGCTTCATGACACTTTACACACATGCTATGTTAAGCTACACCATGGAATCATTCAGATGTCAATACTTAAAATAAAAGACTATTATGACAAGAATTACATCCTTATCGTCATTTATGAGATTTGTCTGTGGATGAATTCTGTAGTGCCGTTATATACAAAACCCCCCATAAAAACCCAACATCACAAAGCTATGACATCAGTTCAGCCTAATGCTGCCACCAAGTGGCTGCTAGTCTAATTACTGCGTGTTGGTATAAAGCTCCCATGCCTTAATATGAGTGTATATATTTACAGTGACCTGGGCTGCAAGTGTTGGTCGACTGACTGACTACACCTGTTCTAAATTAGCCAACTCCTGTACTGCCAAACCACCCATTTCCCCCACCCTTTCATCCCATTTCCTCCATTCCTCCACCCCAGTTCCTCTAGCCTGCCTTTGTAAGCATACACAGACACATCCTCCTGTCCTGCATAACCATCCATCCTCCTTATTTTCCTCCTCCTCTCTTTCTCTATCCATCCATCCATTTCCAGTAAACTTTTGATTTTCCAACCCATTTTCTTCCAATACTAAGAATCCATCATGGCGCAAATGTGACCCTCTAAACGGCTACTCTCTCTACTCAGTGCTTCTCAACATACTGGCCCGCAGGATCAAAATTCCTTGGTAATAGTAGTCGAGAATCATTGATCTGTAGGCATGTGTGGCTGTGTGAGAGCCTTATCTGAGGCTGACTGTACCTTGAGTGCTGGCATCTCCACAGTGTCACTGAGGCTGACTGTACCTTGAGAGCTGGGATCTCCACAGTGTCACTGAGGCTGACTGTACCTTGAGAGCTGGGATCTCCACAGTGTCACTGAGGCTGACTGTACCTTGAGTGCTGGCATCTCCACAGTGTCACTGAGGCTGACTGTACCTTGAGTGCTGGCATCTCCACAGTGTCACTGAGGCTGACTGTACCTTGAGAGCTGGGATCTCCACAGTGTCACTGAGGCTGACTGTACCTTGAGTGCTGGCATCTCCACAGTGTCACTGAGGCTGACTGTACCTTGAGAGCTGGGATCTCCACAGTGTCACTGAGGCTGACTGTACCTTGAGTGCTGGCATCTCCACAGTGTCACTGAGGCTGACTGTACCTTGAGAGCTGGGATCTCCACAGTGTCACTGAGGCTGACTGTACCTTGAGAGCTGGGATCTCCACAGTATCACTGAGGCTGACTGTACCTTGAGAGCTGGGATCTCCACAGTGTCATTGACAGCCAGCGCCCCCTGCAGGATGGTTCCAGTCAGAACCGTCCCCTGACCTCGGATGGAGAAACAGTGGTCCACAGCCATGAGCAGGGCCCCCTCTGGGTCTCTGCGAGGGAGGTATGTCTGGCTCTTCAGCAACTAGGACACAGACGCACATGCACACACGCACGCACGCACACACAAACGAGCGCACACACATAGTAACAACAAGAAAAGTAAAAACTGCTGTCATAACATTGTAAGGTCACTGTGGGCATGTGTGTGATTCTAACACACACACAGGCCAGTCCTAACCAGAACCATATCTAGTGTTGAGTCTATCCTGTGGCTTCATAAATACTGCCTGACAATGTGTCTCTTGTTTTTTCTGTATTTGTCAGTAGGACCCCCTGATGTGGTATACTTCTATGCCGCCATAAAGTAAAACTAACCTTCCTCTGTGCTGTCTGAATAAAATATTGTTGCTCGTGAAACACATCCAACGATTCTTACCTCCTTATCATGGGTTTTTCTATATCTTTAGACAGAAGCAAGGAGAATAATAATCCAGGAGCATTTTGGGGCACCCTCCTTGGTTCCTTACCTCTATCAGCTCAGGGATGCCCTGGGGCTCATCCGTGTCTGGCGCCTCAGGACCTCCAGGCTTTGCTGCTACAGCAATTACTGGACAGTCTTTGAAACTGCTCAACAGGGAAAGTGTTGGAATTAGCCTTCAGTGTGTATGTACAAAGTGTGTCCAATGTGTATAGTTATCTGTTTCTCTGTGTGTGTGTGTGTGTGTGCGCGCGCGCGTGTGTGTGTACCTTGTGTTCTCCAAGGTCTTGTGAAGTCTCTTGGTCATCTTGTCGATGGCGCCCTGTCTCTTGTTGGGGGGCAGAAGGTCAGTCTTGTTGAGGATGACCACCATTCTAGGGCAGGTCAGCTCGCCAACAAGCAGACACTCTGCTGTCTGAGTCTGGACCCCCTTCACCACATCCACCACCAGCATCATCAGGTCAATAATCTGGGCCCCTTAAAACAAGAATACAAAAGACACCACAAAGATGCCCCATCACTATCCTGTAACCGAACAAGAAGAACTGTAAAAGCTAAACAGGATTTTTGTGCATCCCAAGTAGCCTGAACTTTTCTTGGAGGTTACACTGCATGTCAGAACCGTGTAGATTCTAGACTCTAGAATAACCAATGGCCAAAAACAGAAACAGATAGACAACCAAGAATAACAGCATAAAAAGTTCAATCAATGGTGGGAGGTTTCCAAATGGAGCGAGAGAGAGAGAGAGAGAGAGAGAGAGAGAGAGAGAGAGAGAGAGAGAGAGAGAGAGAGAGAGAGAGAGAGAACTGAGCTAGAGGGCTGAAACTAGAGCCCAGGCTCACTTGGTTGTCTTTCCTCTCCCTCTTTTCTTTCCCTGACTTTGGCAGTATTTCTTTCCTGTGCTCCCCTCTTTTCAGTCCCTCTCTTTGGCTCTTTCTCTTTCCTGTGTTCTCCCCACTTGGGACAAGGGAGGAAGTTTATTAAAAACGTACTCCCCACACCATCCTTCCACCCTAATCTACAGCATGTGCCATCCACTCTGGTTTTTGCCTATAGCAACAACTGTTGAGTTGACAATAACCCCTTTACTGCACAATGCATATTGTTGGTACGTATGTGAAGTCCTTCCTACCCACAGCCACAGGATACTCTGTCAGTCAGTCCCTGACTGTCAGTCAGACAACTGAATCTAAAGAAAACTACAAAGTGGATCACACACATACAGCAACCAAAGAAAATAAGCATTTATGACATGCATTCATTTCTGCAGCTTTAGATACTAAAAGTTAGCCATTTAGAGAAAACAATATGGGGAGTGAGGAGAAGCATGACACTAGCATGACAGAGGACAAGAACATGTCAGTAGGGTTCTGTGATCAAAAATGCTTAATACAGTCTATCCATATGTTCGTATGTATAGAATGAATATGTAATATATAAAATCCTAGCATCTGTCCTTTCAGTGTAACAGGCACTTGTGGTAAGTGGGGTGTGTAGAAGACTGATCCTGTAGTAAGGAGTCTCCCCCTGCTGGATGGGCTTGGAACTGAACTTTACTGTGTTGCTTTCCTAATTTGAAGATTAAACCACATGCAGTGCAGAAACAACGACCTATACCACCCATCTGACACTTTAGATAAGTTAAAGCCAACAATAGGATGAACGGTAACAGTGCACTAGGCTGGCAGATACATGGTCCTTCTATGTATTGAATCACAGACTAGTGGCATCATGCAGAAAGGATAAGACCATTCTCTCCAGGAACTTTTACCATGAACGGAAGGTACGTCATATCTTACCTCCAATGATGGTGCGAATTAAAGACGCATGTCCAGGACAGTCCACTAACGTAAACTGTAAGCTTTCATATGCGCTTTCCTGTAAATGGTCCGGGAGGTCCACAGTAAAAGAGGAGAATCCGAGGTCCAAAGTGATGCCCCTCTCTCGGGACTGCGGGTTTTTATCAAAGGCAGCCGTTGATGCTGTGCTACTGAGCGACCTGGCAAGTGAGGTCTTGCCGCTGTCAACATGTCCAAGAACCCCAACATTGAAATTCAGCGTTTTGGTATTGGTTTTGCAACAAGTGGCGTCTGTCATACTGCTGTCGCAACTTTGGATTGACTGTCTACCTGATCCTGGAACCCTAAACTATTAGTCACTGACACTATGGCTAGGCTAGCTCGCTTTTCGTAATGCCTAAATTACATACAACTGCTGAAATAGCTTTCCAAAATTGGTTCACTGAAATTGTATCTTAGTTTGAAGACCTTTTGGTTCTGATGATTGTATGGAGGAACTTTCCTCCTGTCAACTGTTCTTCCTCACGGCCGAGTATCAGTAAAAACGGTCCTCTGCCCGGAACAGTAGTTCTATCTTATCAGTGCCATAAACACAGGTTTGAATCATACAAAAAATGATTAGAAATGCAAATAGCATAGCAAATAATACTTGCAATAGTTCAAAAGGTTTAGCTTTGAGTGATGAGCATACAATATTCATATAAACACCAGAGAATACATACTTCAGACATTTTTACATTTATATTTACTTAGGAACATTGTAGCTCTTTATTAAGTTTCCTTACCGTCAAAGAAACGTGAACACGTACGGATATAGAGTAAAAGAGGCGGGTTTTATCGTCACAAAATGACTTCGTTTCTAGCCAATGGTTTTATGAACGGGGTATAAACTGGCCAATAGTTGACATTATAACAAAAAATAAGGCGGTACTTCCTATGGTTTTCCTTCGTATTCGTTACTCACATGGCAACACATTTCGACAAACAAGGCACATGACGACAAACAAGTTTTGAGTTTCAGCGCAGATTCCAACAGTGGAGAACAATCGAGTACAAGACATATATCTCTATTGATTTCTGTTGATAGACATTCAGAAAAGTCATGAAAATCGAGGAGGTGAAAAGCACCACGAAAACTCAGCGCATTGCGTCTCACAGTCATGTGAAGGGACTCGGATTAGACGAGGCCGGCAATGCTAAGCAGAGTGCGTCAGGTCTTGTGGGACAGGAGACTGCGAGAGAGGTAAAGCTACTGTAGCTAGCTCTAGCTATGGGAACTTGGGAACTCCTATTCAGTTAAACGTTTACTATCATCTAGTTAAGTGGTCTTCAACCCTGGTCCTCACGGCTCACGGTCCTGCATGTTTTTTTCCCGGTTCCAGCACACCTGATTCAAATTAATGGCTCGTTATCAAGCTGCAGAAGCCATGCAAACTAATGCTTTCCCCCCCAACAACATTTAGGTTCCCTGTTATAGGCTAACTGCAATTGAACATGTGCAGTTTCCAACTTCGAAAATTACCGGAGTTTTACAACCCTAGTTGTAGTCCTATATCCCTATACATGTGTGTCTTAATTCATTTCAGTTTGTGCCATCGTTAGAGCTGTTACGAACGTCAACAATTAGTTATTCGTTAGCTTTATATTGTTAATAATTCTATGCAGTTCTTGCTTACTGTAGTTGCGGTAATTATAATATAATCACTTTGTCACCAGGCTTGCGGTATTATTGTAGAACTGATCCGCTCAAAGAAGATGGCAGGCAGGGCAGTGTTGCTCGCTGGGCCACCTGGAACAGGAAAGGTACGGCACAAGATCAGATTGTTCATTGCTCACAATGTCCCTCGTTTGTTCCCTGATTCTCACATACATTTGATTTTAACGTGACCTTCTCCCCCAATACTTCAACCCTTTCTCCCCATTTCAGACAGCAATGGCCTTGGCCATGGCACAGGAGCTGGGTAACAAGGTGCCTTTCTGCCCCATGGTTGGAAGTGAGGTTTACTCTTCTGAGATCAAGAAAACTGAGGTGCTGATGGAGAACTTCAGGAGAGCGATAGGTGAGTAACTGTTCTCACACACAGGGAAGATGGGGTGCATGGAGATCATTCAAATTTGCAATATTTTAATTATGAATGCACCAAAATTTGAATTTTTGGCCGAAACCGAGCATAATGAAGCACTTGGCCAAAAACAGAAGATTTTTTGTTGTAAAAGGGGATTTGAATGTCAGTGCTGACACTGGGAAGGAAGGCTTGAGTGGGGGAGAAGGAGTTTGTCTGGTTGTTGACGTTAGCTGTCATAGGGTAGGAAATGGAGCTTGGGTTGACAGAGGGTCGGTCATCAACACTCTTGCCCCACCCCCAGGAGAGAATAGGTGCGTGTTAGAGGTAGGGAGTGGGGGTACATTCTCAGGATGTCAACACGCCGTCTGATAAGAGCAGCCTGAATGACAACCTCCCCCTCTAGAGCATGACTCACCCCCCACCAGACCAGGACCAGGCCTGACACACCACCTGTGGCCCACTCAGAGGCAAGAGTATCCAAAACAAGAGCTACAGTGTGGTCATGTTATATAGAGAGAATGCATATTATAGTAAATGTATATATGCTATCATGTGTGTGCCATGGCCTCCTGTAGGCCTGCGTATCAAGGAGACTAAGGAGGTATATGAGGGCGAAGTGACGGAGCTGACCCCCTGTGAGACAGAGAACCCAATGGGAGGCTACGGTAAGACCATCAGCCACGTCATCATTGGCCTGAAGACGGGCAAGGGCACTAAGCAACTCAAGGTCAGTCTGGGGCATATACAGTTTTCATTGAGGGTTGAAGCATAGAATATAGGCCGACTGGTTAAACTAATCCTGTCATACTGAGCTAAACTGGGTATTGTATCACAGTAGTATTTTTATACAGTAGTTTTTCAAGATTTTGTATAGTATTGTGCATATATTGTACATTTGTATAATGTGTTGTGGTAATATAATTTATGTATTATATTATGTATGGAGATGTGTATGATATCATGAAGTCCTTGCCAATAACCCAGGCCTAATGGTGTTCTGTAGCTGGATCCCAGTATCTATGAGAGTCTCCAGAAGGAGCGAGTGGAGGTGGGAGATGTCATCTACATAGAAGCCAACAGCGGAGCTGTCAAGGTACCCCTGCATTTCTGCAAGCCATTACACAACCCACTGTCAAACGCACACATTCAACTATGTACGTCTTTGTGATACACACACAGAAAAATTGCTTAGGAACTGTAGTTGCATTATGTGGGCATAGGCATATGGACTGTGTACTCTTCAAGATTCTGTCATTGAAGTTCCAGTACACTTTTCAGATAACGAGTTCTTTGTCCTGTGCCTGTCCTTCTCAGTCCTTCGTACCAGCTCTGTTTCATCTCCATCAGCCCTCCGTGACGGCTGTGTTTCATCTTTCTACTGTACGCTCCCTCATTCCTGCAGCCCTCCACAGCGCGTCCCTATTCCCCCTTTATCTGTCAATCTCTCCCCCCTCCCTGCAATCCCTCTGTTCCAGCACAGGGCCTCGTGGCCTGTGTTGACCGTGTGTCGAGGGCTGCTTTAATCAGTGCAGGTGGGCTTAGGGGCAGTGGGGCTACATTTGTTGCTGTTGACAGCCCCCTAAGGAGCCCCCTTCACACATGCTTTGATCCCTCTGCCCCTTGCCCTCTCCTCCTACTTCAGCAGGCACAGACTGTACTAATACACCTGCTTTCCCTCCCTCCCTCCCCCTTCTCTTCTCTTTTTTTTTTTCCATTCCAAAGTTATCAGACCACCATCATTTTTCCTGACAGGATGGTAGTTGACATCTCTGTGCTCTTTTGAACCCTTTCCTCCCTCTTGTGTGAGTACAGAGACAAGGTCGTTGTGACACCTTCGCTACCGAGTTTGACCTTGAGGCAGAAGAGTATGTACCGCTGCCCAAAGGCGACGTACACAAGAAGAAAGAGATCATTCAAGATGTTACTTTACATGACCTGGACATTGCAAATGCTCGACCCCAGGTACACATCCACTGGCATGCCTCGGCCTCACCTGGGCTTTTAATGCAAACCATTTTTCTACAAGTTTCATACACGCATATAGTTATTTAAATTGTTTCCTCAGGGAGGCCAGGACATCTTGTCCATGATGGGACAACTGATGAAGCCCAAGAAGACAGAAATCACAGGTAAAAAAAAAATATATATATGTCTAATGTCACACACCACAGGACTGTGCCACGTAACTACAATGGGTTTCCTGACCTGATCCCTGGCGCCTGATTGGCTCTCTCCTCCCAGATAAGCTACGTACGGAGATCAACAAGGTGGTGAACCGGTACATCGACCAGGGGGTGGCTGAGCTGGTCCCTGGTGTGCTGTTTGTAGACGAGGTTCACATGCTTGACATCGAGTGTTTCACCTACCTGCACCGAGCCCTCGAGAGCACCATCGCCCCCATTGTCGTCTTTGCATCCAACAGGGGCAACTGCCTCATAAGGTATGCGTGTTATAGAGACGCACCATTCAGTCATTGTATTTGGCTGTATTTGACTGTCTCTTTTCTGCTTGGTGTCCAGGGGGACAGAAGACATAAGCTCTCCTCATGGGATTCCTCTGGACCTGTTGGACAGAGTTATGATCATTCGTACCATGCTTTACACACTGCAGGAGATGAAGCAGGTGTGTGTGTGTGTGTGTATGTGTTTGTCACATTGCTGGTTTTACAGTGTCAGCATATTATTTGGACATCATTTTGATTTCCTTTCCTGTAGATCATCAAGATCCGTGCTCAAACTGAGGGGATTAATATCAGCGATGAAGCACTCAGCCACTTGGCAGAGATCGGCAACAAGACCACCCTCAGGTATATCTGATACAGACCTACATGTATCCTGTGTGTGCATGCATGTCGCACAGCTGTGTGCGCGTACTGACCTCTGACCTCTCGTGTCCCAGGTATGCCGTGCAGCTGATGACCCCAGCCAATCTTCTGGGGCGTGTTCAGGGTAAGGAAGGTGTGGAGAGGGAGCAGATTGAGGAGATCAATGAGCTCTTCTATGATGCCAAGTCCTCTGCAAAGATCCTCCAGGACCAGCAGCATAAATATATGAAATGATCTGTGGAATCTCTCCAGTGGCATGTTTTTACTGGTCACTAGTTGTGATGTTTATTTAAAATTTAATAGCCTTCCCTTTGGTACCCATTATTTCCATATAATTTTGTTTTGTTCGCCCTGTCATTTCTGTTGAATGCCAGTTGGTAAGTTCTCCCATCTGTGCCTTGTTGACATAAATTGTTCAATATTGGAATATAATTTGACGCATCCAAGATAATACATGTTGGCTGCCATAAAACACATTGTTAAACTTCACTTTGTATTAACTACTTAGACTTGCATTACTGTCAAAGGATTAAACTGCGAAATGTTGGTGTTATAGATATACTTGTTTTGTGTAAGATGAGTAAAGAGAGCATTTTTTACATTTGTAATCTTGAGTATTTGTTATATGTGCATCCAAGAGGTAATAATTGGTTTGTGGAATGTGAGACTCGGATGTCCCTATGACTCATAGCTAGATTAAAGGTGCTTGGTTTATTTTATTTTTCCCTCGATGAGACACAGATGGCAAAGTACACACACCATTCATTCAAGTAGGATCACATATACTCATGTTTAAACAGACTGATAAAAGGGCTGACTACACTTTTTCAAGTTCAAGTACAGAATTATGAGCTCTGACATATATTTAGTACTGATACCTGAAAAATCTACTTGAAGTAATGTAGTAACATTGTACTTCCCATCTCTGATGAAACACACTAGAGTCTAGGTCATGGAGTAGAAGAAAGATGACCATGTAACTATCCTAATTTAAAGTCTGTAAAGCAAACAAAAAAAGCTAACCCTTTCACCTGCTTTTGCCGTAGCGGTATTTGACAGTTGAGAGGCAATTGTCTTTGAAGCTCTAAAATGTTTTTATTACATTTGTCGAGTTTGACATTTACAGATAAGGCTAATAAAAAGACAATGCCACATAGCAAGGAAAGGGGATTTTTTTACTACAACTAAAATCCTAGATGTTTTCTGTCTAAATACTTGGGAGTAATGTAATAACTGTTCCAGCTGCAGGAGATCACGTCATTCCTAAATGACATAGAAGAGAATGGAACATCCTGAGAACAAACAGAACCAGAGAAATAGGGGAGGAGCCCCCAGACTGAGTCATCCTTTGGGCCTGCAATAGAATTATAGTCCTCTAGAGATTTATAGCCTGGGCGGATTGCTCTAGTTTGTTGGATTGGACTAGGCAGAGCAGCAGTAGGAAAGTTAAGATAGGGAAAGACTTTGGACCACAACCTCTACAACAACTTGACAGCCAGCATGTCTCAGGTGAGAATACTACAGTTTGGCAGATGGTAAAAGCATGATCTCTTGGTTCGTAGGAAACTACTGGGGCAACACAACATATCTTTTGATATTTTACTATCTGCTGTGAATTTCAGCCAGATGAGGGAGAGGAGAGCCGACCAGAGGTAAGAGAAGAAGATCTCGTTGAAGCAAAGGATAAGCTAGGTCTCAAAGGGGAGGTGAAGAGCAAGACCTTTGAAGTGATGGAAGAGTGTGGTAAGTTGTGAGCATATGTTCTCAACATGGCATTGAAGTTTAGGGATTAATCTTGTGTGAATGGGTCTTATCGTTTTCGTTTTGGAAAAGCTCTGCTGACAAATACAGCATTGTATGTAAAAAAATGCTCTACAGTGAGACTTATCAAACTGAATTTTCCATTCCATATACAGAACTCCGGATAGTCGAGAGATGAGGGGGGTGATTCTCAGAGCTCTGTCAAACAGAATGCCCCCATCTCTCGCCTCCTGCCTGACAAATCACTGTTTATACTGTGCATAACCATTGTGTTACAGAGCTCTTGGTTTCTGCCTGATTTACTGTGCGAGGCTGATGGTTCTTGTTGTGTGGGCCGTTTCAGAGCGTGTTGGGAAGGCCGCCCCGTCAGTGTTCAGTGGAGTGAGGTCAGGGGCCGAGACTGCCTTCAACAAACCACCCACTCGACCGATCCGAAAGTAGAAGAAGCCTTCTGGGATCATCTTTAGATTTATCACTTGCTTCTAGGTCTGTACAAACTAGCCACTTGTACTGTTTGCCTTGCGACCTGGATATATGAGATAACTGTGATGGTCTAATAAAAAATCAAATGTAAATCAGTGTACAGTAGATCCTGATGAATGGCTCCATTGACAAGAAACTAACAGAACTTATTTTTTCCTTTTTGAAAAAGACTAACAAGCAGAGAACATTTGCAACAACAAAAACATCTGAAAACAAAAAACTCTACTTATTGTGACCAGGATGTTTCAGACAAGGGATCTTGACAGCTCACACACACACACACACACACCTCAGTTGGCAAAGTGCTGGTATAAGGCCAGTTTGACCGTTCCAATAAGATGGCACAATTTGATGGCAGGGTCAAAAACAGGTCTGATATACGGTATACCTGATGTCTGAATTACAAAACTAAACGCCTCAGGAAAAAAAAAATCTGACAAACAGTAAAATAATAACAAAAAACATTAGTAAAATGTGTAAAAGATTAAAAAAAAAATCTTTTTACTTATATTTAATAGCAAGCAACAAGAGAAGTACACGATGGAAGCAGGGAAGCTGGAAATCCATTCAAATGTGTACAATTATACATAGGCCTAAATGTTAGAAACCCAAACTATCATTTTCAATGCCATCTAGTAATCAAATGTTGAAATTGTTTTAGAAATGAGAAAAGTTGACATAATTTGCCACTATCTCTAAATCAGTGAATCACATGGATCTATACCCATGGGTATACAGCCATATGAACATATACAAAATGTACTGTACGAAGAGCCATCCACCGACCATTTGGATACTTGGAATGCTTTAAAGAGCAAAGCACGGTTCTTGCTTCACCCCTTGCAGTTTTTACTTACACATCTTAAGTGATGGAAGTCTGTTCTTCCCATTGCAGGGAAGATTTATGTCTGCTTCTTTCTGTACCGGGGCAGAAGCTGAGTCTGGACAAACTGAACAAGTTGAGTCTCTGTAAGGAGGACAGTGACAAGCACACCCAGAAGACATCCTGCTCCAACAGCAATGTGGACCAGCCTCAGCATCCACCCTCCATCACAGCAGAAAGCACCCTAGAACAGGAGGCACAGAGAGGACGACAGCATGAGTGCAGGGAATACAATTGGATCATTCTGAATGTATATGAAACAATTTTAATCAATCTAAAGTTTTTAACAACGCGAGGTAACTATTGTCTTTGGCAAATACAAAGACTAGCGCTAGATGAAAGAATATTGACAGACTTGAGAATAACTGGTCAGTAAAATAAGTCAGCAATGAGGCAAAAGAGAGAAGGATATGTGCAGGTACCTCAGAGAGGGTAGTGAGGGCTGCACTAAGAGCCAGAGCGAGCAGCAGGGCTGGGGAGGGCTGGAGGCCACGCAGGGGGGTCCAAGGGCTCTGCTGGAAGTAGCGGTGGATGTAGACGAGGCTGTGCAGGATACGGAGGCCCATGTTTAAACAGTTGGCCAGGATGAAGCCAATCCCCCCTGCCCACCATGTCAGCATGTAGGACAAGAACAGGAAGGAGACTGAGAGGGCTAGCATCACCAGGTTATACCTGTGGGTCAGACAGACAGCTGGGGTCAGACAGTGTGAGTGATTAGGGTCTCATACTGTGTAGGAAATCACAGAACCCTATGTATGTCTGTTTGTGTTTGTTCTTACCTGTCTACCTCTTCTTGGCTCATGGCAGCAAAGACAAAGCACTCAGTCACTCCATTGATAGCGAGCAGAAGTACATATGAGCTGAAACATCGTAAAAGACTGGGCCCTTCAACAACAGAAAAATACATACAAACACTGCCATCAACAACACTAGAAACATACGTCATCATAGTGTAACTTAATAAGCATTAGTAAATCACTTCTGTGGCACACACGTATGATGTTGTCATCTCACCTGTTCCACTGCTGAGCAGGGAGCCCCCATAAATGTCCAAAGCAAGTTCAGAGTAGGCATATCCAAACACTGTGATGATCAGACCAATCACAAGCACCAACTTCAAAAGAGATTCCAGAACCTCAGCCACGATAGCAACATCCTCCTGCAGACAAATCAGTGAGCAGGATCATATGATCTGATATAAGCTGACCAGGGTCAGAACTAGCACTGCACAATGGAAACATCCCAAGTATCTGATTGGCCGTCTCCACCACTCTGACCTGCTTCTGACTCTTCACATCCCGCCCTCGCACCAGAACTTTGGCAAAAAAGACATAGAAGCTCTCCTCGATGGGCAGGAAGATGAAGCGGGCCACCATGGAGCCCAGGTTGTTGACAATGTCGTATATACCCTGATCCCCAAAACTAAGCACGTTCAGGAAGGTCATGACATATCTCTCTCCCTCCGTCAGGATCTGCTTCAGGAAGGACTGCTTGAAGAAGCTCCACGTCAGCTTGGCCAGGGTCCAGTCCACCCACGGCTACAAACACACACAAAAACAGCACAGTAGTATGACCAAACATTGGGTAGCTATTTAACGCATATAAGACAAACACGAAGTAGCCCAAGCTGTAAGATATTGGATGACATGAACAAAGTGACATTTTTCTTGTGGAAAACATTACCTCTTCATTCACCCTGGAAGGCAGCAGGTCTCCAATGCAGCGAAGGGGGAAGGCCTTCCTTTGGGCTTCACCAGACCCCAGAAAATGCAGGAAGTAGCCAAAGTAGCACAAGACAAGGAACCCTGTGTACACCAGCTAGGAGTTGACAGGAGATAGATCAGTACAAAATCCACATCCACAACATTCTGCTGAACTTCAAGTGTTAGACTACTCTGTACCTGAGCCATAGAGAAGATGTACAGGCCCCACTGAGGGGCAGATACCACCAGAACCACTGTCAGAACACACTTAGCGATCATCGCCAGGCTCTCTGCCACCACCTTCAGTCTGACAAACAAGTGTGCTTGAGCCAGGACCCAGAGCGGTTCAGCCAGCAGCTCCTGCACAGCAGCCAGGGCAAAAAGCCCCACAGCAGGGCTATAGTGTGGTATGGCCTGGGGGTCTGGCACTTCCAGGAGCCATAGCCAAACACACACAAGCAGGGACCCCCACAGAACACCCAAAGGCAACCTGGGAGATTCAAATACAATGGAAAACATGTACACATACCAGTTCAGAGCAAAAAGGTTAAACTTTTGAGGTTTTGTTTTTGGTATACATCTCAGTAGTCAATGGTGACACAAACTCACGTCAGCCATAGCAGGTTGATGACCTGTCTCCAGTTAGGATCTGTTCCAGATCCACTGAGACATGCTTTCCTGAATGCCTCTCTGGACAAGAATACCAGCGTGGAGTACAGCAGTGTTAGCCTACACATACACATAACACACATAAACACACAGTATTGTATTGTTTTTTAGCAAGTTAAGTCATCTCAGAATCACAGCAGCTGTAAGTCTACACATTATGACATCTTACCTTACATTAACAACACCAATGAGCTCTTTGGAAACAAAACGAAGGGTAAACGCATTCAGCAAGAAGGTGAGCACACGAAACATCACCTGAAACATCATTTGGAAATGTAAGCACAAACACAATACAGATCGACATACATTGTTTTTAAGACCCTTGATAATGCCAGTCAAGACTCAAAAGTAGTTTCTGTCACGATATCACCTTGTATCAACTGTCAGACAGAACTAAGTTCAAGTAATTGAATTAGAACGTTAGGTTTACCTGTAGCAATACATTGTATGAAGCAAGAGTGGATGCATCCTTCAACACGTCTTGGGACTTCATTGTCCTGTGTAAAGTCCTGTATGACACAACTAAGTGGCAAGCTGGTATAAACACCAAGTCATCTCAACAAACCCGTGTTTTACATCGCGAAGTTGAAATCCGGCATTTTCACTCATGTCTCTTACACACTAACCGCACTTCCGTATACATCTTATACGTATCCGTTATACGTCATTGACACTAAAAGTAATGGTCCACCAGAGGGCGATCTTATCTTACTTTGATTCACAAGATTCAGTTGAGACCCGTAGCTGCAGATCATGTATAAATATGACCCCCATTGTTTATTTGTAGGTCTCTAGGTCATAGTTACGCTTATTTAATTCATCAAAGCTCCATAACTACTTTGAAAAGTTTATTGTGCCGGGACATTTCAGAAAGATTGACTTCAGACATTGGAATGATTTTTTTTATAAGATTTAAAAGATGGAGACGGTAAAAAAGCACATAATTAAAGCGCACCAAAATATACACGTTAAATCAATATACATATATATCTATACAGCATGTCAATAGGTCCCTTTCCAATGTTTAGCATCGCAAACAGTACGCAAATCATTCAAATAATAAATGTCTATAAATGAGATATTTCACAACAGGAATATAATAGCCTACCTAACTAGACAGACCACTGTGCTTGTATTTTGTTCACTGTGTAGTGAACCTGTAGTTGCTCTGTCTGAATTTTCTGAATTTACTTAACACTAGATGGCACACAAACCAGTAAACCACACATTTTTATAAATCTTTCTTATTGACCGAGAAAGGTTCTTCATGCGACATAACCAAAAGCAATGATTCAGTCAAATAATTCATTTGTAGGAGAGATGGTGAATGTTGGTGTGAGGTCTTTGGACCTGCAAGCAGATAACTCAAACAAACCTAAACACCTTCATCCACACACACTAAAGTGCTCCATTCACTGGAAGGGCCAGACATCCCTTGTGATGGTACTATACTGTTGTCAATGAGTGTATCCCACATTTAAGGTTCCAGGTGTCAAAACAGGAGCCATCTTAACAATCAGAATTCAGTTCTATTTTTAGGCAGGGTTTTACTGCAAAGGAATGGGAGAAAATCGGAGGCTCCTTGTGTTGGCTCTTCAAACTGGTGAGTGTCATAACAATGACCAAAAATTTAGGTGGCAATTAATAGAATCATCTACATACAGCTCACAAACACCTAGACACACTAGCATGCATTTATAAACTATTTATTTGTACAAAGGACAATTCCTGTAAGTTATACTCTTGTGATTTCTACGTACCAGAGAATGACTGTTTGTGCTTAACTACAGAACAGGCACACAAAATACTGAACATGGTACCGCTCACTCACTTGCAGGTTTGATCACGTGACAGAACAGACACCTTGACGAACAGACCCTAAAACAGTACTAATTAAACCCTGGTTTCACCTCTCCCCTTTGACCTCTGGGATGTCAGTGCCCAGGGTGGAGACTGGTATGAAGGTCTGCTCCTCACTTTTCCAGAAGGTGCTCCATCTCAGGGTTGATGAAGGAGAAGCCGGCGAAAGCTGATTGGTCCATGGAATCAATGAAGTTTTTGTCGCTGTGAGAGAGGCGGGGCTTCTCACTAAGGAATTCACGATCAAAGTTGCTGCAGTCGTTGGGGGCTTTCTGTAATGGGTGTAAAGGTTAGTCAAGTAACACTGTACACCTTTTTCCTCTATACTATCTTGACAGACAGATTTATAAGACTCTTACCACTTTTGGTCTAAAGGGGGGTTCCACCTCCCTCCTTTCCAAGGCCGACCAGTCGATGTTTTTGAACAGGGGCTGTACGCGGACATTTCCCACAATGCCTAGCCGGCGAGTGGGGTCCCTCTCAAACAACTGCATGAGTAGAGAAGACAAACACAATCAACGATGCTAGCTCAGTTCAGAGAGACAGGTATATTTTATATTTGGAGTAGGGTACAGTACAAACCCTTTCCATCAAGTCCTTGGCCTCCTTGGTGATCCAGCGGGGGAAGTGGGGTGTATCCATCCTGATGGACTCAAACAGCTCATCCTCATCATCACCATGGAAAGGTGACTGGCCAATCAGCATCTCATAGAGCAGCACTCCGAAAGACCACCAGTCCACTGAGAAGGAGTATTTTTGTCCAAGCAGGATCTAATGAGAGATGGCATCATAAACACACATCCCAACAAATTGATTATTTGATTAACATATTAGCCGGGTAAACCTAGAGGGTCTCTGAAATAAAGGACGAAAAAAAGTATTGCCAAAATGTAAACATCGGTAATTGTATTAACAACAAATCCCATTTGGTAAACCATGTCTGCTACAAGATCCACATCACGCTGTTCAGTCACGTAGCTAGACTAACCTGTTAGCATTTATCAATCAGAGCAAATCATAACATCAGTTCAATATTTGTTGTGTACCTCCGGAGCGATGTAGTCTGGAGTCCCACAGAAAGTGGTGGCCCTGTTGTCTCCAAACACGTTCTCCTTACACATGCCAAAGTCTGCTATTTTGATGTGTCCCTCCTGATCCAACATCACATTATCCAACTTCAGATCTCTGACAGCAGAAAGATAAAAAGGAAGTGATGACTGAGTTGTTTGTTTTTATCATGATCAGTTTATGTGTGTGTGTGTGCTTGCATGTGTTGTTCATGCCCTACCTGTAGATGATCCCCTTGGAATGTAGAAACTGTAGGCCACAAACAATCTCAGCGGAGTAGAATCTTGAAAGGGGAAGAGGGAGGAGAGAATAAGGTAAACATATCCTGATCTAAAACTTGTTTTGCGGGAGGGCAGTGTTTTTCCAAGGTGGTGTAGGAGGTGATGAATGCAGTCTCTGTGGGCTGTGCTGTGTGTTCATGTGATGCCTACAGCAGAAAAAAAACTAATGGTGTCAAATGGAAAATAGAGAATAACACACTCAATATATGTTCCCACCTAGGTTTCCTTCAACTAGCTTAATTTCAGCTTTCTCTTTCTTCCATTGATGGACCCATAGCAGCCCTATTGCTGATGCAGGGCAATCAAACCCTTAATATGTTTAATAGAGAAGCAACAATACAATGTTCAAGATAAATAACCAACTTAAAAGAGTTTGTGATAATCAGCAATGCTTTTACACAGACTTGTATTGAAGAAGTTACATCCTGGCTTTGCAAATTGCTCTGAAAGTATTCAAGCCCATAGAGAGTGTAACTTTCTTTATTTTCACACAGTATTAATTATTGAAGTGGACATTTGTATGGAGAGGTATTGTGAGGACAGGTGAACAATGCTATCCTGTTGAGATACCTGAGACCACTGAGCAGCGACCAATGGCAGCCAAGCAGCCTTAGCTTAGTTGTAAGCCTATCACTGGCTTCCTTCTTTTATCATCTCTGAAAGGCGAAACAGATTGGCTCCAGAAAGCAGGGGACGATGTACCCATGTAGCTGAGGATTCAATGGGCTTCACTGAATGACTGACTGACTGATTTACTGACAGATTGATTGACTGGTTGATAAGATACATGGCTTTGTCCAGCCTGACCTGTTTTCTAACTCTCACTCACCACTAATGATTACTAAGTCATTATCAAATGTCTGGGTAAATCCTAGTATAGGTTCTAATGATACTGAATGTACAGTACATATGCTCTTACACAAACAGTTGTTTAAGGTTCAGACAAACTCTCCCACCTAGGCAGGATGAGGGAACTCAGACACAGGGAGTTACATTGTTAGTAATGGAGTATAAATGGAGAGTATAAATGGGATGTGTTTTCCCCTCTGGTGGTAGTGTGAGGTTTGGGGCCTGTCGGATGATAGTGGGTTCAGAGGTAGCAGCAGATCAACAGGCCCTTTGTGCTGTGATAGTGGGCTCATTGGAAACTCATTGGTTCAGACTCTGGCCAGGGAAAACTATTGCATAACCAGGAAACCAAACCCAGGAAAGACTTTCCACTCTGGGCTGCCAGCTTCTCGTGGAGAATCCACACGTGCACACATAAATGCACACACACAGTACATGCACGAATACTCATGCACAGAATGTGGTTAAAAATTAATACTCCCAGCTGGATAGAGTGTCACTGGCTTGGCAGCAGTGTAGTAGTCCTGTCATCTTACCTGTTCTCAACACAGAGTGTTAGGATGGGAGCTTTGTAACTCAGTTCAACTAATACTAGACAGTTTAACCCATTTTAACGAGTCAAACTACTTGAACGAGTCAAACTACTTGAAAAGTTAGGTTTCCCCAGTCTCTGGTTTAGAGAAGGGTGGAAATGATGTCATGTTTGTGTTGACAACCCTGTTTAGTGACTGATGAAGTGATGTCACACACACATACACCCTCACCCACTCGTATTACCCTCTCCTTACAAGGACAGTCTATTGCTTTGACCAATGGAAAGAGACCAATGTATAATATACTGCCAGAACTGTGCGAATCTGTTTTCCATCAAAACATCCATGGGTCTGAGTTTGTGCGTCTGTTTTTGTGTGAGTGGAATGTTAGTGTATTTGTCTGTGGAATGTGTATGCATATGCGTGTGTGTGAGTGTGTGTGTCAATTTGCCTGTCAGTCTGTGGCTGATTCTACTCACGTGGCTCTGTAAAGGTCAAAGCGACCCTTCTCTTGAATGTGAAACATCAGGTCTCCTCCATTCAGGTACTCCATCACAAAGAACAGATGCTCCTGTCACAAGCAGGACATTTGCATTACTACAGTGGCCTTCCACATATGTAAATCATATCAGTATGTGGTTTGCAAAGAATAATAGGAAATCAAAAGACAACAAAAGACAATAGATGTGCAGACCACACAGTAAAGTTACCCTGATTAAGGCATTGACGTATAGCTCTATAAGTCTATTGTATTTAAGGTATTCACTGTCACTCTATGAGTGTGTTTATGTGCGTGTGCGAGCATGTGCGCATGTGAGTTACCTTAGTCTGGAAGGTAGAGAACAAGTGGGTGAGGAAGGGGTTGTCCCAGGCCAGAGCTAAAACTCTCTTCTCCACCATGGTGCACTCCACATCATCATCCATCAAAACCACATCTTTCTTCAGAGCTTTGACTGCAAAGTACTCTCCACTGCCCTTTAACTCTGCCAGCAGGACCTACGAAGGCAGGGGAGCAGGAGAGGTGAGGATTGTTAGTAATCTTGTCCTCTTACAGATGCCAGAAAGCAAATTTATGTTATCATGGCAATGCCTACCTTGCCAAAGCTTCCCTTGCCCAGAACCTTGTGTAGGATGAAGTTGTCCACGTTGATGTGGGTCAGATGGGTGAAACGAGTCGGCGGCAGGGGGCTGGAGCCCTCCCACAGCCTGCCATAAGGGGTGCCGTCTACAAGAGCAAACATCCTCATCAACACACACAAAAATGCACGCACACGCACACACAAACACAAACACACACATACACACTGACCGTTGACATCCAGAGCAACCAAGTTCCTTGAGACCTCCTCATAGACTCCTATATCTGGCAGGTTTGGCTGGTTTGGGTCTGAGCGCCTTGTGGATTTCTGTGAATGGACAGCAGAAATACGACAAGAGAAATATACCTTAGAGAAAGAGAGAGCTAAATAAGCAGAGGTATATCAAATATACAGTACAACAGACTGTTTAACGGATCTGATTATACTGCAGTGAATCAATGAATGAGAACATGAGGAGCACATTAGCCTTGTGTCCTTAAACACACAAGAGGAGGCAGCTCAGCTTTCTGGTGCCACACAGCCTGGCCTGACTCGGGAGTCGCCCAGACACACGTCTGGCCACAGACACACACACACATTACAAATACACACACACGCACACAACCTCATGCTGACACACAAACACATGCTGACACACAGACACATGCTGACACAAACGTTAAGGTTACCAACCTGGGTGACTTGTGTCAGAGCTTCAGCTAGTAGCTTCTGGTTGATCCCACAGAGGTTTGCTACTTTATCCTGACACTTGTGATGGACATTCATTGCACAGTCTAGGAGAGAATTGAGTAACTTGGTTATAGACATACACACTTTCACATGGAGAAGAATCAAAACACCCACATTCACATACACACAGAGCTTGTTCCCTACCTTCACATTTGAGCCCCTGTTTGACCAGGCCCCACAGAAGGCTCCCACAGTGGTCACAGAAGGTGGGGCTCATGTAGTTGTGGTTCTTGAAGCGGTGCGGCATGTCGATCTTGAAGCGCTCCTTCTGGAACTGTGAACATACATACGAGGGAATGTACCACACATGTATTGAAAGTTTCCTGAAGGTTTCTCCAGAGAAAACTCTCAACCTGGTTGAATAAGTACTGGGGTAAAAGAGCAGGAGCCTGGACAGAACCTGGTCCAACGTACCACAGTGTCCCGACTGTTGGCCGCTGTGCCCGTGCATCTTCCAATGATTTTGTCTATACATTTCTTATGGATGGCTGCATTGCATTCTGGAAAATATAAGGTGAACACAAATTCATACACTCCACATCTGACAGCTGATCAACAAATCATAAAACCTATATAACTGTGTTTACAGTTCTTATTTTCCATTTGAGGGGAAATATGGTCAAATTGTCATACTTATTTATTTTTTTGTGAATGTCATGGTGCTGGTTTCATCCACTTACGTCGGCATTTGTAGCCTTGCTTGTTGAGTCCCCTGTGGAGGACACAGAAGAGGAAGGGAGAGCTCAGGGCTGTGATCATGCCCTCCAGATCAGGATGGACTGCTGACAATAATGGCCTTGCTATCTTGATTAGAATGGTAATGAATGCCATTGGATGCAAAGGGGTGGTTTATATGCTCACAGAACTGTACAGAAACCAGCTTCACACTTTCATACACACACACACCTCCGATAATCTATTGCTGTTGCTGGTAACCCATTTTTACATAAAAAACCTCAAGGTCAACCAATATTTAAAAGGGTTCAGCATATTGTTAGATAGTACTGCTAGTCAGAATTACTAGTCGGAAATGCACATTTGAAATGCTTTCCTGTCATTTAAAATGACAAAAATGCTAGCATTTGATTGAGTCTAACTGAGTTTATTTCTGCTAAACTATATAGGAATTCTGATCGGCTCAGGCTCCAACACCCCAAGAGAGACACAAGTGGAGATACAATGGTATCTACATAAAACATGAGCTCATCACCCCAGCGTGTCCACACACAATTACACACACCCGGTGTAGAGGACAAACTGACCAAACAAACTCTCGGCAGACAGAGCAGAAAGTGGGCTGTCTGAAGAAGGTGGCGATAAACTCGTGGTTCTTAATGGAGTGGATCTTAGCCTGTTTGATGGCCCCTCGTCTCCGGTTGATGGTGGGTCCTTCCTCCTCCTTCACAGACTGCTTACTCTCTACCAAGAGGCACACATGAAGAGAAGAGACAGGCTCTCGGTTTATTTGTTTGGAAAAAAATAAGCTAGTCCCTCTACTTTCTCTCTCTCTCTCTCTCTCTCTCTCTCTCTCTCTCTCTCTCTCTCTCTCTCTCACACACTCTCCCTCCCTCTCTCTCTCTCTCTCTCTCTCTCTCCCTCCCTCTCTCTCTCGCCCTTTCTCTCTCTCTCTCTCTTTCTCTCTTACATACACATACACACTAACACATTCGGTGGAATGCAGTCTGTTCTCTCCTGATCCGTCTATGGATCAGGAGATCATGAAGATGAAGAAATCATTACACCCCACCTGGATCAGCTCCTTCCAAGAAGTACTGCACTGCCATCATCACCTTCCCCGAAGGCTGAAGATCCACCTGAATGCACGCACAGTAGATTGTCGAGACCAACCCCTCCAAACACTTCCATTCAAACGCAAAGCGCCTTTACAACCCCACTAACACAGATCTGTATCACTTCTGTGTCGCACTTCCCTGCGCCTTACCCAGAATTCAGCTCGTCCATTGGCCTTCTTGCAGCGCTCGGCGAGGACCGACACTCCTACTGTGACCTCAGCCAGAGGCTCCTCTGCCGTCCTCATCAGCAGCACCTGCAGCACACGGCCCTCGTAGATGTGGGCGTCGAAACTGGACTTCCAGGCTGGGTACATGGTGGGCTTCCTCTGGACCAGGGTCTTACCCCTCTCTGGAGGGTGGGGGTATGAGTTATCTAATGGCATGGCCCCTTTGGAATTAGCGTCATGCCATAAACATACTGTGTATGCATGAACAGTCTATACAGCACAATCCATATCCTCACCAGTGGTGAGAGCCTCCTTCATCTTGATGGCACAGAAGGGGGGGTCAGCCAGGGGAGATAGAACGCCCAGGTCGTAGGAGTTGAAGCCGATCCGCAAGAAGGGCGCCATGGTGACCAGTCCCTGCGCCACCTGTTCAATGAGACCAGAATGTTACCCCAGTCACATATATTGACATGTCAATTTGATTACTGCTGAATACACATGGCGAAGTACCATGATTCAGTGAAATCGCCATCTGTACTCTGTAAGTGACACACAAAAGAACACGTTTACACACAAGCTTCAGTCACATGTACTCTATATGCACAATACATACGCATCAATAATGTCCTACTAATATTACTGTTTAGGTAGTTGCTTTTTATACAGACAGCCTAAAGAACTTGAAAAGCTTCTCTAATTAGAAATAAAAGAAATAACACAAAAAACGTGGTTCTCAGTTAAAGAAAGTCCTTTGATTGAAAGAGAGTCCGATGATTGAGAGTCCTGTGATTGAGAGTCCTGTGATTGAGAGGCCTGTGATCGGCCAATTGAGTAACAGAGTGTGTGAGTAAGAACGCACGAGTGCCCTTCCCACAAGTCACCTACTGTACACAAGTAAAACTTGGACAGTTATTTGGTCTCACTGCAGAACAGCATTTTAAATACGTTTCAAATAAGGAGAAGTAAAATTGCATTGAAATTCAGGCATGACATACTGATTGAGGTAAGGTTAAACATATATTTTATGTTTATTGTAGGTTAAGTCATTCATAATGTAAACCCCACCCATATACATTAGCAACCAGGTCATTGTAGCACCTCTGTCAAGAATGCCTAGTTATCTACCTGTGTGTGTGTGTGTGTGTGTGTGTGTGTGTGTGTGTGTGTGTGTGTGTGTGTGTGTGTGTGTGTGTGCACAGCTCTGTGCCAAGCATTGGTGGAGAATTATTACAAAACACATACACTCACACACAGACACAACAGGACATAAGCAAGCAACATCTTTACTCAAACTCTACCGCTATTTCTGAACTCCTATGTGCAACAGTATGACAGTGATGTTGAGAAACGAGAAGCCATCTCTTCAACCCTTCCTGCAGTAAAGTATGTTGTTCACCACTGTGAGTGGAGCTGCAGAAGTAAAGGTATTTCCCTGCGTTCCTGACAGCCAGCGAGCCCCGACATGTCCAGACACCAATACCCCAGACAGGTCCTCTACATGCCTCACTTCCAAACTTCCAAACTCACAAACACCAACTACAAGGGCAGAAAAAAAGTACACAAACAGAAGAAAGTAACATTTTGCACATGATAGCGATAGAGGGTTATATAAGAGAAATAAAAATGAAGTGATGCTTGTCAGTACGTGTAAAAGCAAAGTCGATAGAGGTTCACGCCCGTAGCCCTGAGCTGTGATGCTTTTGTTATCTAATCAATAATAACCTCACTGTTGTTGGTATTAGTGTGTGTGTGTGAGTGTGTGCACAGTGGTGGGGGTGGAGAAGGGAAGCATTGAGATTGATAAGATCATCAGTGTTCTACTTTAAGTCCCTCCGTTACTGTAGCCTACCTCTCCATCACTTCCTCAGAAGCACACACAGATATAGTGATGGTACCATTTATGGTAACACAGAAAAAGTGTGTTGTTGTCAAGGTGTGTTTACTGTGACTGATCCAGCTAAAACGCTTTAAGACCCAGAAACATTCATATGAGAAACATGCAACCAGATAAAATAGGTCGTTACTGAATAGTATGTGTGTGTGTATGCATGACTGAGTCTATGTTTTGATGCACCAATGTTTTTAGACACAATCTGTTTTCACAATTTAGCCACACACACACATTCTAAACATAGAAACACAAACAGACAGGGAGAATGCTCAAATCTGTCCTATTTCATTTAATGTCCTGTATGCGTAGAAACAACTATAAATGACTGAGATAACTAAATTAATGAGATGGTGGATCGTGTGTGTGTCTGTTAATGAGAGAGACTGAGAAAGAGAGAGAGAGAGACTGAGCGATAGAATGAGATAAAACAGGAACAGTGTAGTAACGACTGCCTGTCAGAGACTTGTGCTGTAATACTGCAATGGGCAATCTGAACTGACCCCAATGGCTACTGATGCCCGGCCCTCTCAGCTGCTAGCTCCATGTGACCAGCTTCTCCTGGGTATTTCTTGGTTATGTTCAAACTGTGCAGCCACTGAACATATCTTTAAGGCATGTAAAAATGGACAAGCCTTTGTAGATAATAGTAGATAATACATATCCTAACACAAACACATGGACTCTCTCTCATTCACACACATCACAAATCATATTGCAAAGGAGGATGTGTCAGTGTCAGTATGTTGATGATCAACATCCTTAACAACTGTCCGAGTAGGCCTACATGAATGCAATAGGATGTGGTAAATCATTTCAGTTAGCTGCAGTAAGATACATTGTGACTCATAGTGCAGTTATAACTTGGTTTTCCCTTCCAATCAACCTAGTTTACTGTATAAGCCTATATTGAACCTAAATCGACGAAATATGCCAATTCATAGGCATATTTTTAAATAGGCTATTTATGCTCTAAACTGTGTCATAATAATCTGTAGACCACGTCGCTCTTCCCAAAATCTATATCTTTCATGTCAAAATAAACCAGTATAGGAGATTGCTGAAAGGTAGGCTAGACTAGGATATTTTGTTCAACTGTCACGTTGACTTTACCGAGTTAATTTCACCAATTAAACTGTGACCGGAACAGTGGTGCGGTGATTTTAACTGTGTTTGATAACACAATGTCAAAATGTGAATGAAAATAAATTGTATCCATTTGTTTAAATAAGTGCATCATACTAGTAAACCAACAAATGCATGATGGTCCATATATTGTGATATTAACTATAGGCCGACTATATCCACATATGTAGCTTCAAGTTGCGGATATCAGAACAGAACAGTCTTACGACGTCCCTTACATAGGGATACATTTATATTCAATTTATTTGTAGGCAGTCCAGATTGTGGAGCCTGGACATAGACATAGTCAACTGCAAGTTATTTTAACTGAGAAGATAGCTACTTGCCGTTATATTTCCTTGAATACAAAAAACATAGAGGCCATCATAATTTGTCCAAAACTTTTGAGAATGTTTGCGAATAGCAGGGACCGAATTTTTTAGTTGTAGTCATAATTTAGAACTATTTAACGGTTTCACGTTAAAGTACGTGTGATTCACTTACCTCGACTTGAAAACTTGTATTTTCTTGTTACCGTATGCTTGTCGTGGTCGGTCTCTTCCTCCCGTTTCTCGTTCTGTGATTCCTTCGATTGAGGAAGTACTTGCGCGCTCTAGCTTCTCCGCAAACTGTGTGACGTCGACCAGGTACAGACACACAATGAAACACACACATACACACACTGCATTGCGGACGCACTTTAAGCTATTTAGCAACAATAAGTGTAGGTGTCCCCATTTTGTGTACATTTTGACAAAGTAGACGTGTCTTTGATCTTACTGTCTCTGTAGTTTTTGAATAGACGACTTGGGTGAGTGCTCATGAGGACGATGAAGCAGGTTCACAAAGCATAGTCAGACACTTCGCCAACAGTTGCTATATATCTAAATCTTTCTGATGTACACACTCTTTTACTTCCTTCATCTCTGGGTTAGATTAAAACATTGTTCTAAGAATGGGTCTCAACCTACAGCTGATAACTCTGGTACAGGATCTATCCTGATTGCCTAATGTATGAAAAGACATGGGTTTTACACACAGCAAAGTGTGTGTGTGTGTGTGTGTGTGTGTGTGTGTTCGGAGGATGGGATTGTAGAGTTGGTTTGCGGGGGTAGTCTGAGTTTGGGCAGCGCTGTGTGGCTGTGGAGGTGGCAGATTTGGATCCTGCAGCTGCTGGTTCTGTCTCCAGGCTAAACTGGCTCTAGCCCTCCACATTACTCATCTCTGCCCAACATTTCAGCAACATGCCTGCTAAACGCATCCCCTACACAAATACTCACATATGCTATCACCATCACCCACTGTGTACCAGTTAAGTTGTATCTAATTAGTTATTAATTAAGTAATCCAATATAATTTCACAGAACAGACACACTGGTGTGTAGGTGAGGATGTTTTTGTTGGGCTGAAAGTCAAAACTGCTGAATACAGGTGTGTCCCTGTTCTACCCTGATAATACCCTTTCAGGAGTTACATAACAGGGAGATCCTGACTCATGACAGAACTAGGGAACTCCTTACCTGACAGGATTTTCCACTTTTGTGATTGTGTTTGTACGTTTGCCTTTGTATGCAGCACCTGTGTACTCCTGTAGGGCATCTCACACAGATTCTGCCAACCTCTCTAACTACATAGACCAACTGGCATGCATACTGTACAGTTCAACACAGCTTACTCCCCAGTTCCCAGTTCTCATAAGTGTGTTACGTAAATTATTGTCTGGAGTGCCCCAACTTCTTGTCATGAACAAATAGTAACATTTAGGATGTGGAGATTACATGAATGTATTGTCATAGTCATTTGCACTTTACTCTATTCTCTCACCCAGCTGTGAGCTAATGACAAGGGGAACATGCCACTGTGTGTGTGTGTGTGTGTGTGTGTGTGTGTGTGTGTGTGTGTGTGTGTGTGTGTGTGTGTGTGTGTGTGTGTGTGTGTGTGTGTGTGTGTGTGTGTGTGTGTGTGCGTGTGTGCGTGTGTGCGTGTGTGTGTGTGTGTGTGTGTGTGCGTGCGGGTGGGTGGGTGTGTGAGAGAGAGGTACAGAGAGGTTCGTGGTTGTGGGTATAATATTCATGATGTACAAATTCCACTGACACTGCCTCCTCTGGCTTTGTGTATTGTAGTTGTGTTTTCTGTGTGTAGTCCAATACTGTCTTTGAGAGCACAGCACAACCTCTCTTTAAAATGTAGAAGTCAATCTCTTGATAAACACGAGATTAGAGAGTGAGACAGCAAAAAAGAGGGAGAGAATGAGGAAGAGCATAACCTGCCATGCTGCAGCGAGCAATGGGACTGTACAATATTATGAAAGCCAAACCAATCCTTTCCTCTTCTACACCCAGCCTACACCTGGGGCGCCTGCCCTTGTAGCTCTGTGTAATGGCTTCTGTCAGCCCCATCCATTTGTTTATGTTTCCTTGTCTGCAGACTGGGATAGAGACTGGTGACAACAGAGGAGGTAGACTCTAGGCACAGACTGGAAACTATGACACACATTCTTTGTATGGATACCAGTGAGTAAGAAGTTAAAAGTGTGGCTTTTCCTCTCTATCTTTGCTGTTTAATGGAGAGAGAAAGAGGAACGATTTAGAGGGAAGAGGGAGGGAGGGGAATAGGTGTAACATTGACTTGTCAGTGTGGGGTATGCAGACTTGGAAAATGAGGCCATAACAGCTTGTCCCTCTCCTCTCCCGCCCTCCTCTACACCTGCTTTTCTTTTCTTCCTCTTCCAGTTCTCCGTCCTCTACTGCATTGCGGAGAAGCATTAGACAAGGTGCAGTCCTGGAAATGTCAAACCAATGTCATTAGGACATTCTTCTATTCCTCTTTGTCTCTCACACAGCTGTCCCATATCCCACCTCAATGACTGCCCCAAGTCTTTTCAAAGGAAACAAACTTCCTTCTACAGCCCATGCCCAATTTTTTTTTACATGAAACAGATGATTTTGCTGAGTGAATACCTGACTAGTTACTAGTTTCCTTGCTACTTCATACCTGGGGCATTTGTTGTGTGTACAGTTGTGGCCATAAGTTTTGGCAATGACAAATGTTGTGTTTTGCTAAGTTTGCTGGTTCAGTATTTGAGGAAAATGTTTTCACATACAATAAGGCACATTTCATATTTTTTTAAGCATTTTTGGGGTGAACATTTTCAATATATGCAAATAGTCCCCTCTTTTACAGCAGTCAATCTGCTCTTAAAATCCAATCAGAATGATAGAGTGATTTCACCTGGCTAGAACTAGTTCACACTTTCCCCTGTGCTGATGATATGACTTACTGAAATTATGTTAGCAGTCATTTTATGCCAAGGCCCAGCAAGCTTTGCAAACACAAAATGTATGTTTCTCCCAATACTTTTGGCCACGGCGTGTGTGAAAGTACATTGTGTATGTGTGCACATTAGTTCTGACACAGCTGCATGTTCATGCCATCCTACTGTTGTAGCCTATCCTCCCACCATCAACCCTCTCACCCTAAAGCCAGCACTCCACACTCCCTTGATAATGAGAACACACAAGGCAGAAATGAAAGGCAGAGTTCAGCTGACATTCCTCCTCTGCTCCATTCTTTATCTTTACTTTTCCTTGCTTGTACCTAAATTGATCTTGTAGCTCAAGTTACTGTCTTCGTCTATGCTATTTTGTTATATTGTATCCCAAGTCCCTATTGAAAGACACAATAGATTGAATTTGTGGGGGAAACACAATCATGATAATGATGTGGATGGTATAAACAGACAGATACAACAGTGACCTAGGAGAGGACTGGGCAGATGAGATGACATTGCATATTGCATAATGGTATTGATATTCTACTGGGTAAAAAAGGCTAATAAACAAAACTCTCAACCACCTTCAAATGAACTTGGTCTCATTACAGTGCTTTCTCTGTTTATCATCAGCATGTGCTGTCTACTGCCAAGCAAATCCTCGGGGCTGTAAATACTGACTGAAGTATAGCGTTAGCATCAGCAGCAGCCATTAACACAGCCAAGATAAAAAGCATTGATGGCTAATGAGGACAATTCACACAAGATGACAGAGACGTAGCCCTGAGGAGCAGGTGCAGATATCAGGGGAGGGAAGGCTTCCTTCAGGGTACACCGTGTGTGGGTGCAGGATTGGCCCACTGTAATAATGACCATCAGTTAGTTACGGTAGAATCAAACTGAGTTCTAAATAGTAGTCCACAATATGTCAGAACTATAGAAATCTTACAATTAAATGTTTTTTTTGTTTACATGGATGGACATGGTGGGGTAAGAGAGAAACAGAGAGGTCTGGGAGGGACCGACAGAAGGAGAGCAGAGAATGATAAATGATCTATCCTATGTAGGACGAGGTGTCTGCAACTTTCAGGAGCTCCATAAAACAAACTTTCTCCCCATCTCTATTCTGGGTCAGCTAGCCCCAGGGGACACTAAGAAACAGAGCAGCCCTGCCCTCTTCTCTGCCCTCCTCTCTGGTCTGTATGTGTGTGGGGAAGGTGGGGGTCTACAGTAGCAGTAGTGTAGCTGTGTAGCCAACAGAGCACTAAGACACCATAAAACATAATCACCAAGATCCAATCATGAATGTTTCACTTTCTTTTATTAGTAACTCGGTTCACTGTGAAAACAGAGGGTAGGGATTTAGATAGCGTTCTGGGTCCTTACACCTAGTATTTATATATACATGTGTTTTTGTACTGTTGCTATACTTGTTGAAGTCAGAGTCAAAAGGCAGTCAACAAGAACTTGAATGTCCTCAACCTTCATTCTGCACGCCATCTAGAGGACATAGAGGGGAACTTCATAAAACAACAGTGAAACAAAGAGAACTTCCCACACATTTTACACACTAAAAAACTCCTTGAGGATAAAGTCCATTTTGGAGATCATGACTGAGAATAGATTTTACATAACAAACACTAGGATGGCTACTCTCCATATAAAGCCAGTATTAGGAGTCCTAGCAGTCCACATCAGAGGTGCAGTGCTAACTGAAGTGGGTATACTTCAATCAATCGAGTTTGATCTTAAATTGTAATGTTTTACATTTGTTATATTTAGGAAGTAGCAGCGATATGATTTTGTCTTTCTGGCCAATTCTTTGCTACTTCTAAGAACACATTCAGAAAAATGGAGACAAACTTGAAGGCAATAGACTTTTGGCAACAAAGTCAAAAAAAAGAAAAAAGAAAAGAAAGATGAGAACACTTCTTTTTTCAGGTCTTTTGTTTTTTTCATCAGTGCAAATAAAGCAAAATAATGTTGCCTATCAAAATATGCACATGTACGTATGCACATTTGCACATTGCTGCAAGGCCATATAAGAAAATACAGTACATGAGAAATTTACAATGTAAAAAACATATGCTTTAAATGCAACATCATTTTATACTTGGAGCAGGACTGCAGTTCTGGTGTTAAGGTACTCCATGCTCAGCTGGCTAGTTTTACAGAGGGAACATGTTGTGTGAAAGAACAAGAAACAGGTCGTTCATTTGTTACAGTGTTCTATTTTTGTAATGCTGTGCTCTTCTTCAAGACTTGGCCATTATAAAACATGCACTGTGACACGGCTACGCACAGGCTCGCTCCCTCCTTCACTTTTGGCAACATCACATAAAACACTACATTGCAATTGGCATTTGGTAAACACATTCAGTTTAGTCATGTTCATAATATCTGGGTTTATAAATAAAGTGTATATAAAATGTAATTTAAAATGTAATTTAAAAAGTTATTTTATTTGAACAAAACAGCAGGTTCATCCAATTCTCAAACTCAGGTTAAAATCTTTTTTTTTCCAGTTATAAGATTACATGATGGAATTTTCCGGATGGGTACATATCTGGGCTCCCAGCTCTCCTGGCCCTCAGCAACACACCTACTACTGCAGGATATCGGATATTAGATGGAGCGCCACCTATCTAAAAATAAGGACGCTTTGTATTATCTCCTGTTACAACGGTTGAAACACCAGCATCAGAGGCAATTCAGGCCATTTCATTTTCTTCTTCCCTTTTTGTTTTACATTCAGGCATTTTTTGGGCAACAGACAGGTACTCGGGTTGAGTCTGTGAGGTGAGGTCAGTCATGCTGGTCCATGTTACAACACCCATAAAGGCCGATGTTATAAAACTGTAGCTTCCTCCATAGCATTCACCCACCTAGACAGAGACATGGCATTATTACAACACTCTAGGTTTCATGGTGACTGTAAATAAATAAAAAATTTGGAGTTATTAAGGAACATCGGCAAAAAAGCAACACATTCATGGGAACACATACACCCACCCAAACTCAAACCTTCACCAACACCCACATACACGTCCACACACACACAAAGGGGGAGGGAAATGTCATCCTACAAAATAATGCAGATCCAAAAATGAAAATAACAAATCTGTTGTCTCCCCCCTCTCACACACACACACACACAAAACTTTGTATTAAGAACATTATATTTAAAGGCCGCATCCCCAGTTATTAAAAAAGCTGTCCCACCAACATTTAACAACAAACCTACTTCCCATTGGCATACCCCACAAACATTCTCCTAAGCCATGTAATACAGTGCAGTGTTGCAGGGCTTACTTCTGGGCTGTGTGGTTGTCTTCTGCCTTAAAGGTGTAGTACAGAGTTTTTTTGTGGTACAGATGGAAGACGTTGGCTTGCTGCTCCCCTTCTGGCCTATCAGGCTGCTTCACTGTGAAGCCTAGCAAAGGCAAGCTCTCAGACGCTACCTTTTCCTGCAGAAAACAGATCCAGACAGAGATGTTCACAGTAAAGTTCTAACAACATTGTGATGTGTGTGTGTCTGTGTGTGTGGTTCAGGTTTAAGGGGAGTATGTATTCCCCTCACCTCATGACCCTGGTAGGTGTAAAGCACCTTGTCTTTGAGAAGGAACCACAGTCTTTTCCAGTTCCTCTTGCTTCTCTTACTGCGCTGCAAACTGCCGCTGACGGAGCCCTGTTCAGACACATGAACCTGGCAGCACAGAGAACCAACAGGCCTCCGTTATAGTTAGACAGCCACTGCTGGAATGGAACACCAGCAGCATCTAGAGGCAGCACGTTTAATAATAACTTAATATTCTTCTAACCGATGAATTTTGGTAATTACTGTAAAAGAGTACTTTAAACAGTCACCTGGGACAGAGAGGCAGTGCCTTTGCGGTTCTTCCAAAGGCTTGGAGGGTGAATGTTCTGGAAGACAGTAGAAAGGGGCCGACTGGAGCGGTTGGGGCGAGGACTGTCATGACCTGTCGGGCCACACACATCTCCCCCTACAGACAGACAGGGAACAGTCAATCACAGAGAGACATAGAAGCGTGTGTAAACCACGTGAGCTGTGACAGTGTTTAGTACTGTACCTCTCTTCTTGAGTTCGCTGTAACAGTGGTCACACACTTTAGCCATGCGGTCCTTCAGGTACTTCAGAGGGTAGCGGTTTCTGGAGCAGCTCCGGCACACTATCTGTGTAGCAGGACAGGGCGAATTCAACACATTCAGCACACAGAACCACACAAAGCATACACGTGTGTATGTGTTTGTGTTTGGTAGACACACCCTCCCGCAGGCATGGCAGTGGTGTCGGCGTAGAGTGATGCTGAAGTCCGAGGTGCAGTTCATACACATCATCACATGAGAAACAGGCACGAGCGTAGGAGCCTTCTCTCCTAGAGACAGCCACACACGCTCTCTGGACTAAATCAGACATGCACCAAGCACAGGAATAAGGAGCCTACACTAGCACACATGGTCAGGGTTTGTAAGGCACTGTGTGTGTGTGCACACGTGTGTGTGTGTGTGTGTGTGCTTGTGTCTGGCAAAGAGAAGCTCACCTCTCCTGAACAGCTTAATGAAGACGGTCCTCTGGGATGGAGGTCAGCCACTGTACGGCTAAGTGTGTGGAACCAGTCCTCTCTCTCACTGCTGGAGCTGCACACACATACAAACATGCACCATAGTGTAATAGTTGTGTATCCAACTCACTATACTACATACAGTGCATCATTAACCTGTTTCACTACTGTGCAGTATTCTATTACATTATATTTCTTAACTACTACTACTGTGCAGGACTGCATAAGATTCTTCTGTAAATTACAATGTAGCGAGGAATACTGTTTGACTGAGCCTGTACAGTATCTTACCATAGCAGAGTCAATGTGGTTAGAATAAGAACACCCCCTCATAATTCACATTTCAGTTTCAAGATCAAGTTCTGTTACTACTGTAGCAGGGAGGAGTGATGAGTTGGTGTGTGAGGTCTCTGGCAATGCGACTGTGACCCACCTTGCTGACAAGGTGATGGAGATGTCTGCTCCTTCAATCCTCAGAGAGTTTTGCACATGTTCTATGATAGGCTTACTGACCTGGAACAGACACCCAGTATCACACAACTCATACACCAATTAAAGTTAGACAACTTTATTAATCAAAGGGGGAGAGAAAGTGAGAGATACAGAGAATGAAAGAGAAGAGAAACAGAGTCTGACCTTTACACCAGTGAGAGGGAGAGTGTTCTTCAGTCTGTATTTGCCATCCTGCTGGGGGTATGTGTACAACAGCACATCATTCATCTGTCAACATAAAAAAAAAGTGTGTGATTATACCCATAATAGCCATTTGAGGGCGCTCTAATCCTAGGGAAAAATGTGGTGAGAAATGGAAGGGAGAGGGGATTTGATCACAACTTAATCATTTTTCTCTGTAGCAACTGGATTGAGCTTTTCTTATAATTCTACAGCATCAGCACATACACTAACACGTGTACACACACATATATACACACACATTTGCATGCAGCAGATCTATCCCCGCTCAGAGAGATGTGTGACGTGTGTGGCTGACCAGAGCCAAAATCAAGGATTAAACCGGGGAGATCTTAAGAGATCTAAGCAGACTGATTTCCCAAGTCATCTGATGCCCAGGCATGACAAGTTGTCAAGAAAAGCTAAACTACTGGTCCAAAAATGGTTTACGGTTACAGTAAAATCTCAAAATAATGAACTAAAGATGGATGTCGTCTTTGTTCTATAGGTGCAGACCACATTCTCTCCTTAACAAACAGCCCTTTCTGTATTTTTCTGTAATTTAGCTACTAAACTAGAACAAAATCAAATGGAATTTGATGTTATGCTATGTAAAATGAAATTGTTCTTCTTGCGCGCTTGTGCGTGTGCTCTCTCTCTCCCTCTCCCTGTCTTTTTCAATCTCTCTCTTACACACACATACACACACTCTCTCTCTCTCACTCATCCTGCCAAGTGCCAACCTTCTTCAGATTTGGATGGCACAGTGTTCTGTTGGCACGGCTACAGATGTGTCTAGAATGTGCCTGTCTTGAGTCATTACTCTGTTTAGACTTATATAGCTTTATAAATTACCCTCCCTCCTGCTCACCACTCTCCTTCATCCCATCCAAACTTCCTTGTTACCATTCTCCCCCCCTCCTTCTCCCTTTTTACCACACTACTAATATGGTGGAATCAGATGTAGACAGATTTCAAAGTGTTTACATCTTCTGTAGTTTTTAACCCCTATTGAGTCAGGGGTAGTATTTTGTACAGGATGTTGCCGTTTTGGTGTCCTACAAACCAACAGGAAACAGGAAAAGGAAATTACCAGAAACAAGTGTCGAGGCTGTCTGCATTTCTTGCTAACCTTCATCAGGGTGCCCTCCTTCACAAACACCTGAGAACAAAATGTCCATGCACACACACACATGTTCCCATTAGATGATGTGAGCTGTTGTCACAGTGCCTGTGTGTGTCTGGCCTACTGTGACACCTAGCTCAAACAAACACTAACACATACTATACACACACTTAGTTGTGAACATACTAACTAAAACATACACAAATCTGCCTTCCACCCTGTAGAGTCAACACTAAACTTTGAAATATTATTTTCTCATAGGGGTAACTTCCTGGTACTGTATAGTTAGTCCACATTTCCGTGTTATGTTCAGAAGCAGACCAGTACCTGACACAACCAAATCGTGACACAGCCTACATACATAGGTCAATGGACCCAATAAGAACAGTCAGTCTTCCTTGTTTTAGTTGTGTTGATGGGTGAATGTGAGAGAAATGTACAATACATGTAGCGAGAGGCAGCAGCAGTTAATGTGGTTGTGTAAGAGTGGTTACTAAGGTCAGCTGCACTACACCTCTCTATCAGACAGAAAGGGGATTCCCAGACACAGCTGACTGGTTATATAAATAGTGACCGGGGCTGGAAGACTGGAGGGAGGAAGGTGGTGGAAGTGGAGGAGGGGTGAGAAGGTGCCCATTGCCCTTTAATACATAGCCATACAGAGCAGAAACAATGCTGTTATCAGACAGGACAAGGCGTATATCAGCTTACCCTGCCCGGCTGAAGTAAATCCTTCTGGCCCCGGACACTGTACTCGATATTGACTAGACGCAACAGGTTCTCCTGGCAGACAGACAGAGAGAGACAGAGAAAGAGAGAGGTGTGAGGAGAGAACATAAAAGAACATTTGTAAGAGAACCAGTACAATCTTTATATTTCACTCACACGCACATACGAACACTTCCTGAGAACACGCTTCTGTAGAAGAGTCACAAACATTTATCTGCCCACTTAACACTTACCCCATGTATCAAACTGTCATTAGCTTGATCGGCGATATCTGACACTATCACTATAGCAGCTGAGGGAGGTAAAAAGGAAAGAAGCAGATAAATATTGCAACAGTCTAGCAAAGAGTGAGGCACAAACATTTACTCAACCCCCTACAGCTTCCATGCTTTGAAAAATTAACATCTCATCAAGTAGCCACCCCCAACCCCCCCCCCACCCCCCTTGTGGAGTCTGTACCCTCATGGTGTCAGAGGGCAGAAGGCTGGAAAGGCCTACTGATCTGGCCTGGAAATTGCTCCCATGATGACTCTTATATAGTCCTCTTGTCAATTACAGACCCACAGCTTGCTGAGCAGAGAACTGAAATGGCTCGCCTGATCTACCCACACAAACATCTTGGAGGAACACAACCCAAAATGTCTCCCTCATGACTAGCCCAACATGCCAAATGTACTAATATGCCTCCAAAAGTTGAGTGTCAGTGTACCTTGTGTGTCTTCATATTCTTTGGAGTCCGGGGACAGGTTGTTCAGATAATCTGAAGATAAATGCCAAGTTTAGAGACTACAGACCAAAACAATGTGAAAGACATCTCAATATTGGGATGAGATACCACGCAGTGCTATAGCATTCTCCAATGTGGATGAGAGTCTTGTGTGATGGTGAATAAAAGGAATTAAAGTTATTAGATACGTATGTGGCATGTGTAGGCATGAGGCAACACACACATACTCACCTGTGAGGAGCATGCGGTACTGGGCTACCCGAACTATGACTTGCAGCAGTTGATGTTTGAGAGAGACATTCACACCAACCGGACTCTGCTGAGGACAGAGAGAACACTTCTAATAACTGAACATACTATATATACATTGTCATACATACAATTTACATTACATTTATGCATTTAGCAGACGCTTTTATCCAAAGCGACTTCCAAGAGAGAAAAATACAGTTAAAATGTTGCAGTCAACCCCCCAAATTCTTTGTAACACTAAACTGACTGATATTTTCACATTTACTGAATGTAATGTTGTGAAGTCAATTGTAACTTGGAATAAGTGCATTTTGTTCGTGTGGTAGAGAGAAGTTCAGTCTGACCTCAAATTGGTGGACGATGTTGGCAAAGGCTGGTGAGCCATGACAGCTCTCCACAAGTAAGCTCATGCTGCGGTCATAGTGACCAATATAGGTTGTGAAGACAACAAACTCTGACTTCCTGGACAGGATAACATCTGCAATCCTCTGGCTCTCTTCCCTGGATGGCAGAAAATAATTGAAAGGAAATGGGAAACTGTAATGATCACACGGCTTTATGTTGATACAGATTTAGGCATAAGCTCCAATCTAAAACATTTAATGTTAAAACATTTAATGTTCAGTACAGTATTTTATCATAGAAATATGTGGACTCTAAGGGTCCTTGCAAGGTAAACCCCAGGAGAGCCATAGGCCTCAGTCAGGCAGTCATGGTTGTCGATCTTGACCAATGATGGTACATGTAGACAATTCTAAATTCTCTCAAATTGACAGGACATTCTATATTATGTGTTAGTGTAGGCTGGTGGGACTCTCACCACTGACGGATGCGGTTCTCCAGCTCAGTAAGCAGTCTGCGGTGGAAGGTGTAAACATCAGGCAGCTCATTAAGAATCTCCCTCAGCATCTCATCCTCCAACACAGGCTCCCCCTCCTCTCCCACAGCTGCCCCCACTGCCTCCCTGAAGTCCTGATACAGAGAGGGGAGACAGAGATGGATGGTCATGTTTATATCATGTGTGTTAATATTCAAGACACACTACCACTGGTGCCGAACCCTTTCATCTCTGTTGTTCAGTACATACACAAATATAATATCAGGGTCAGACGGCTGAGCGGTTAGGGAATCGGGCTATTAATCAGAAGATTGCCGGTTCGATTCCAGGCAGTGAAAAATGACGTTGTGTCCTTAGGCAAAGCACTTCACCCTACTTGCCTCGGGGGAATGTCCCTGTACTTACTGTAAGTCGCTCTGGTTAAAAGCGTCTGCTAAATGACTAAATGTAAATGTAAATACTGCACAGACACAAACTCATACTAGTTGATGTTAAATCTAATTATTTACTGGCTACAATGTTTATTTTTATGTTGACCGTAGGCTTAAATGACAGCATAAAGTTGTCAGTTAGCTAAACTAGTGTACAGGACAGACCACAGAACATTAGATTATCTTTGACTCTGTAGGATTGCTCCTCCAGCCAGACTTCTCATAGAACAGTGTCTGTAAACGCAGGCATGGTAATCCCATACTGTGACACGTTTCACATCATCATGTACATTGTACTGTACTGTCTGTCTGATCTATCTGTTGAGATCAACTCAGGCGTGCAAAAAATCGTATTCCGGTTATTTCATAGTACTGTAGCAATAATGCTGAATTAAACTTTAACATACTGTGGAATCAGTCTCTTGGGAGGTCTGACCCACTTTTATATGGATTTTTCAATACAGAGGGTGAAAGACAGTGTACTGTGATGTAATGCAGAGAGAAGGTAACCCAGATACACTTTGACCCCAGAGCAGTAGTTAAGGGGAGAGGAGACCATCCCCCAAACACTGTGTGGCTAAAGTGACAACAGAGGAGTACTTTCTGTCAGTGGATATACAGTTCACCTACCTATTATACAAAATTATGTATTTCTGTTGGTACAGTAGGTTGATGATATCATTATTCTTCCATAATATAGTTACATTAACATGCCTGCAGTCTTCTAATATAGTCATACCGTAACTAACATAAAGGAAATGGACATCAATGTAGATCTAAGCTTACAGTATCCCCTGATATGTACAGCATCTGATGTCAATCGGTGAAATCATTGATACCTACCTCTTGGAGAAGTTTAAGCGCTTTCACGTGTCTGCAGAGAGAGAAACAGTTTGGTTAAACTTAAAGGGAAAGTTCACCCCGAAATCAAAATGACCAACTTTTCTTCTCCACCGAACTACAGTACAACTGTATCCGAAAGAAAAAATATTTGGGGGGATTTGGGAGTGAATTGTCCCTTTATGCCCATTAAAAGAACTTAAAGGTAATTGAATTACAGTTTATTGAAATGGCTATGGCTCTTTTATTGATACATGATTTTGTTACATCGGATATAATTGGGAAACACGTAACTCACAATCTTTCTGTGTCGACCAGCTCCTTGGCAACGTAAAATGCTCTGGATCGCCCATCTGTCTGTAAAGAAACACTTTATTAGGAACCTTCGGACATTTATTAATAACAAAAATAATTACTCAAAGAATACAACTCAAAAGGCTTAAAACGAACCTGTCGATCATAACTACTCTCGACTCCCTCTTCGTCCTCAGAGGTGCGCCCTGCGTCTTCTTCATCGGCTGTTAGTCCCCCCACCTCCCCCTCAGACACACTGGGTGGGCCTACCATTATGGAGCACACATTGTAGGCTTCTGTGTAGGCACTGAGAGGAGACAGCGGAATCAGACAGCCATTTCTTTTTCGCGTGGTGTACATACATATAGAAACCCACAGAGACAAACACACAAAATTACATACTTTGCGTTACACCTTGGCAGTTACAACCAAAGTGCATTCGTGCTCAAACACAACAAAGGATGAACAAAGGATTACAAGCAGGAGGAAGGAGTTAGAGGGATGTAGTGAGACACACAAGTGGGTAGTTTCAATCCTTGTCTTTATCTATCTGCAAATGTAAAGGTATTATTATATATTAATGCACACTGTAAAAAGAGTCAGTCAGACTCAAAACAGAACTATTATTCAAACATATTGGATTATATCAATATTTCAGTATAGATCACATATGTGTCTAGAGGAGATAAGGATGTCTTACAATTCCACCAGCAATAGCTACATGCCCAGGGTATTGTAGGTTGATAGGATTCAACATACTACCAAATGAAATTGTGAAGGGAAACTTGCTGGGTGTGCTAATGTCTGCTGCTCAGTGGGATGTTATAGTTTTATGTTTGACTGCAAGCTCCAGGTTCTCAAGCGCCAAAGAAATTTAAATTACAAAGCACCACGTGAATATCATGTTAAGTTCTCTGCCCCAGCTGAAAACTAGCAGATGAATTCATCGCTCCCACAGTTTAACCCTTTGAAGTGTATTAACAAATAGACCATGAACTGTGTGTGTCGCAGGATTGGTGTCCATGATTGTCACGCAGACAGAACCAAAAGAGGAAGGGCATAACCTGTCTAACAAATAATTGACTATCCTAAGACCACATTTTAATTTAGAGAACGTTACAACTCTAGGTCTCAGGCAAGGAGAGGACATCCCAGTGTCGGCTGCCTCTCTGCAGTAATGTTTTATGACAGCCAGAGGCTAACTCTACAGTGGCAAATTAAGATAGGAGATTAAAATGTCTCTCTCCTGTCTTCCCCTCGCTTTGGTGAGGCTATTATTTCCTAGTGATAGTTTGGGATGGAGGGCCCAGAGATCTGACGGATAGCATTTCTTAGTATTGCTTGTATTTTTTGTACAGCAATAATAGCTCATATATTCTGTAAAGATTTGACAGGTAGCCTAAGCCTAAACAAGACAGGGTAACACCAGGTTAGCTGAACCACAAACAGACCCAGATCCAATGCACGTGTCATCTGTCTTCTGCATCTAAACTTTCTGCATGCTGGTAGAGGTACAGTATGTATATTAAGTCAAACATCAATATTTTCAGGCTGTTCCTGTAAACAGGGAAGTGAATGCTGAAAGGCAGGATGCTTCCTCCCAAGGGATGACCTGGCAGTGACCTAACAGTCCCCACACCCAAGCTTTCCTTTGGCCAACACCTTCAGCACAGTACAATAAGAGCCAAAGCTAGAGTCTGAACCTAGCCAAAACCTGCTGTCAAAATGTTCTCGCCGATACATACTGACATCCAGCCAAATCCTGCCACATTAAGTCTGCCAATCTGGCCAGAGTAAATACCAAATGAACATAAACATTTTAAGCATTCACTAACCTAAATGTTTTACTTTTTGCAACATTCATGTTAACTGAACAACTGTGCAACAATTCCACTATTAGCAAACCATATATTTTTTTGCACACACTTCCAGAATGATAAATTAGCAGAGAAAACAGCATTTCTGTGAGGGAAACTGGTTATTATAGAACACACAAGAACACCGAGATGGTATCTTGATTCTGATTGGCTGGAGGGAAGAAGCGATGACTCCAAAATGCCCTGCCTATTAATCACTTGGGGAGGTCTGCGTGATCGGGATACACCATTGTGCAGCCAAGCAGGGGAATGGGTCAACTCAACCATTCACAACAGTGGAATATAAGAAATAAGAACTCAAATGCAGCACTACAGTCTTCAGCAAGCTGTAAAAGATGATTTGAGCCTTGCACTAAGGCTTGTATTACTTTGAGTCTCAGACTAGAAGCTTGGTAACTTGGTTGTTACTGAGCATATACACACATCAGCCTACTCGCTGATAAACACATTTTTAGATGTGTTTCCCGTGGTCCATGAGATCTCAGCAATATTATAAACCAGAGAGGAGTTATAAGATTTAATTAAGACTATGGGGTTGCATGTACAGTAAGCACATACTATATGTATGTGTCTGTGTGGTGTCATGGCACCAAGGGACCTTCCATTATAAACTACAATAAATCCACTACCTCGAGGGTGCAGTAAACCGACACAGTGGAAGCAGGGTAATAAAAAAGACTGGTCCTCCATATAAGAGGTGACAGCAAAGATCACTAATATTACCTCCAAGAGTACCTATGTGTCAAACTTGTGTACTAATAAACACACCATACTACAAATAAAATATGTTGAGATACACCTACACAAATAAACACAGACACTTCGGGAGTTTCACCATACCTTTCAGTGTCCTGCTCAGTTGACTGAGCTTTGTGTTCAAACCCAGGGAGACTACTCATGTCCACATATCCATCTGTTTCATTGGAGGAGGACAACACCCGGCGTGGATGCTCAAAGAACTCTGCAAAGGTTCCCAGTCTCATCGGCTTCCAGGACGGGATTTGGATATTCTCATAATCTGAGCTAATGGCAGGAATGTTCTCATACTCAGATGTGTCGACATTGGGGAAGGAGATGGAGCGTGGCTTGGTCAAAGGTAGGGGTGTAAAGGGGGCCCGCGAGCGGTCCTCGAATGACTCCACCCGTGCCACATTACGATTGGCGAATGCGACAGACCCTCCTTTTCTCCTTCCGTCTTTGTAGAAGAGAAATGTGGAAGGGGAGTCCGGAGAGCGCTGGGTTTTGTTGACACACCGGGACTTGAGCTGCGGGGAGCTGCCTGTGCTCCGCCTGTCTAAATCAAGGACCCGACCTGAGGAGTGGTTGCCGGGCTCTGAAGAGAACCTGGAAGACTGATTTGCATCCACGAGGGGCTTACTCTCTGTTTTCCGTCTGAACTTGAGCATCAGGAAGCGTTTGAAGGAGGATTTCTTCTTCTTGTTTCGGTCAGGGAAGTCTCCTTCAATGAAGAGGGAGGGGGAGCTCTTGGTGATGGGCTTCTTACTGATGTGGGCCAGCTGGAAGGGTGGAGGGATGTCCACCACAGATGTAGGTGTGGAGAGGCTGCTGGAGGGCAGGGAGGAGATCTGGGAAAAGCTCCCAGAAGACCCTATAACACACGGCAGGGACAGACTGTCCTCCCCCCTCTTCATGTGGCCACTCTCCTTCAGGAAATTCTCACCCTCCCTGTACACACACAGAGGCATGTCCCGTCCCTCCATGGAGAAGGAACGGGGATATAGAACAACATTTTGAGGTTTGGAGGAGATCTTAGCCCGGGCTGTGCCTAACATTGGACTGCTGCTCAGCAGAGGTTCTGTCCGTTCATATCCCCCCATGAAGTACTTCTGAAGGGGACATTCTGAACCCGCCTCCTCTGGAACTGTTTCAGGTACACAACCGGGTACTTTCCCTGACAGTGAGCGGGACCGCATCACCATGGACTTCCTGTCAAAGGGGAGGAAGTTCTCCCCTTCTGAATCCAGCCCTGCTTCTTCATAGACATGCTCATCACTGAGGTCCTGTTCTGTGTCTGTGGTCTCATCCAGGTAAGGTACAATATGGCCCTCCAGGTCCTCCTCATTCCTGAACACTTCTGAGCAGTCAAGAGAGAGCAGCTGGCTGTCTGAGAAGGAGGAGGCCAAAGAAGAGTCGGTGTCTGCTGGTACTGAGATAGACACCAGTCTGAACCGTCTGTTATTGGGATTTAACAAACCATCAGCGATCTGGGCTCTGAGCTCCTCACTTTCCATGGATGTGGTTTTCTGACATGGACCTGTGATGCTCTGACCTCTGTTGTTTTTGCCATCATCACCATCATCATCATCATCATCATCCTCCCCAATCTCCACGTAATCCTCAGAGGATACACACTCGATCTGCCCAATGTCCTCATCCAAAGAGTAATTGTCTATGGCTGCATACTCACTCAGTGGTGACCTACTATCGCTGACTGAGGAAGATTTCTGTGATATGGCTTCATGCTGTGATGATCTATGACCTTTTTCATCTGTCCAGCTCTGTTCTTCATAAATAATGTCTTCAGAGTAGATGTAGTGGGGCTCAAGGGTCTGGCAGACCTCAAAAGCATCAGGTTCCTCCTGTTTGTCTAAAAGGTTGTTTTCATCTCCATCCTCATAGTCTTGGCACTCCCTTTCAGAGAAACTCTGTGGAACTGTCACAGGTTGTTTAATCACAGAGAATGTTTGAATCCAGTGAGTCTTGTCCTTGGTGCTCCCATAACCATCAGACAGGGTCATTTCAGTCTTCTCTCGAGCAACAGTAGAGCCTAGATCCCTTTCGTCATAGCCACCCTCCATTTCTTGGACATTTGGAGGAATGTCAAGAATATGTGAACATTCCACCACTCTCTCCTCATTAACTCTGGAAGATGACACATGATGGGTAATGTGAAAACAGTTTTCCTTTGTAGAAACAACGAAAGGTTCCTCTTCAAGAGAATCTGTGACTGCATATGTTGTAATACTGACAGCTTCTGCCTTTCCCTGGATATTATCTTCCCAATCCTCCTTAATTTCTCTGTCCTCTCTCCCAGACACAGTTCTGCAGAGGCAGCAGGCTTCCTCATCCTCCTCAATGCTAGTGACAGAGAAGTCTCCCACTGAGAGGCCATCTGTGTCAGCCAGAGCCTCGCCTGCATCACAGCCCTCAGCATCAATGTCATCAGTCAGGTCTGAGTCAATCATATCCACCCCATCCATTGAGTCAATGGTGAATCCAGCATCACTGACCTCCAGCATGTCCAGAGAGTCCACTTCCTCTGTTTGAGTTCTGTCTGTTATTCTCCAGTCTTCCTCTTCCTGCATCATTTCTTCCATGATTGCCATCTCCTTTGCCTTGTCCTCTTGTTCCTCAGATCCATTCTCTAATTGTTTGATTCCTGAACTGAAATTGTGGTAGTCAAACTGAGCCTCTACTGGTCTGTCCTCATCCTCATCTAAACCCTCCCCCTCTGACCCTTGGGCCTCCCCTCCACTCAGGCAGTCCTCCAGGTCTGTTTCATGGTCCAAATCCTTGTCTGTCCCATTAATGCACTTATCTTGGGCATGGTTACAGAATATGGTGTTTGTTTCCTTCAGTCTCCGTGGGACTTTAGGTTTGGGAGCAATAGGAGGTTTGGGACCTCTGGTTGAGAAACAAGGTCTGGACATGAGGGAGGAAGACAGATTGAAGTTGGCCTGGCTCAAAAGCTGTGGCTTGGGAGCCACAAGTGGCTTCTTATACTCTGGAACAAAGAAAAATACAGACCATCAACTCAACAAACGTCTAACGCTACATGATATTTCACAAAAGGTTGTAAAATTACAGGTATTGCCAAATATGCATAATAGACAAATTTTAAAACTGATAAGGCTCATGGGAAATATATTAACAGCCCACATTCTGTAAAAAAAAAAAAAAAACTATGGCACTGAAGGATTTCCCTGAGTCACATCCTGTGATTCACAGAGAAGCCCTTCTCAGACGGTTGTTCATTTGAGATCTGTGAATGCACTATATCAATTGACATAATATATAAAGGTCTGAACTGAAGATATAACTTATGACAGCATTTGTTAAAATGATTTATGACTCACTCAACTGACTGTAAAAAAGTGTTTCCATTCTGCTGCATTAATGAAAACTTACTGTAAAAGAGCACTTAACCTGTTAAAACGTCACCATGCAGTGACCATACTGTACCCTCCCCCCCTCAAGATTTTCCTTGACTGCCCGAATATATACAGTATATTCTCATTTGTAGTGAATAAGAAAGAGAGAAATGTGCTTAAGAATATCCATTGTATGGATTTACCTACATTGTGTCGCGAATAACCTTTCTACGGTCATCAGCGATCACTAATTATTTATATAGCAACTAATAAAAGTTGCTATGATAAGAAACTGTTACCTTCTCATGTTTAACTGGAACAGAAAACATAGCCAAATTGCAGCAAAATTCTATAATTGAATTAGCTAAATACAGACTTAAGTAGGCCTATGCAAGAAAATATAGTTGAATAATGATTAAATATGACTTTCCCAGTAGAATAGGCATATCTTCTCATTCAGTTTCTTGTCACTTCAGCGCATATCTTCTCATTCAGTTTCTTGTCACTTCAGCACTTAATCTATCAGCCTGTTTTTTACTCAAAAGTTATTTTGTACATCAATAGTCTTCTGTATTTTTCTTCTTTACTCAACGTTTTCATTATTTAGCCTATTTCTCAAACATGTAAAAAATAGCCACTGAAGCATTGCATCGTTTTTCTTAGATTACATCAAGCTTAAACCGAGCTCCTTAAACATTTGCAGACCGCCTTTATTGACAACTGGGACTGTTCTCACTGCCCTTTAAAGAACAAATCATTTCGGCTTCCAAACACCTTTTTCTATTTTACACCAACCCGAAATTGCAAAATTATCCTGCACAGGATAATATGACTACAATGTAGTAGATGTTTCATATCTTACCTGCGTTCATTTTGGGTTACTATACGCGCACGTAGCCTGTTCAATACATCTACTGTATCAGTGAAGCCGTCCTTCAGAAAACTGATGTTTTCATGTTAAGTTACTTTCCAACGGTAGTGGTCCTCGGCTATCTCGCCCATAGTATGTGTTGAAGGCGCAACTGATGTATGAGGGTCTGGCTTTGGAAGCTGCAGAGCGCGAGAAGCAGTCTACTCCTCCTCCGAGCTTCCTCCCGATCTGGAAGACAAGACTATTCAGAATTTCAGAAAGCAATCTATGACTTATTATAATCCTTCTATACAGCTAGAAAGCTAACAATGCAGATAGCTCTTCTAATGCACTCTCCCAAAGTGTTATTGGACGACTTTATTAAGCTGTGCCTTTAAGTAAGATTATTTGTTAAATAAGATTGGAGTGTGTTAAATAACGGGACAAAGGCTAAACCTACTTACAGGGAGACGTTGAGTACACACAAGCACCTTGTACGTTGTTCCTACTCATATCTCTATTTTATCAAAGACAACTTGTTTTACTATGAGATATATTTTTTACATAATACTAAATAAGTATATCGTCAAATGGATAACACAGTTTGTAAATGGTTGCTATACATTTTTTATAAAATAGTAACTTGGAGCCTGGCAGCTGAGACAATTGGCTAAATTCAGAATTCCAAGGGTCCCATAGACTGATGGCCTTCTGATTTGAGAGAAGCAGCCTCTTAAAACAGTTATACATAACAGGAAATTGTTCTCCCTGTTTCCTTCACAACCGGGCTCCACTTCCTTAGCAACAGATGGACATCCCGGTCAAATTTAACCCCTTCAAGTTATGTATAGATAGATGTGTTTTATTGTCCACTAAAATAACTTCATTATGATACCATACTAACACACAAGACAATAACACACACAAGGTGTGGTTATGGTTAGGTTTAGAGCGGTTAGGGAATCGGGCTACCAATCAGAAGGTTGCTGGTTCGATTCCGGGCCGAGAAAAATGACGTTGTGTCCCTGGGCAAGGCACTTCACCCTACTTGCCTTGGGGGAATGTCCCTGTACTTACAGTAAGTCGCTCTGGATAAGAGCGTCTGCTAAATGACTAAATGTAAATAAATAAAACACACCTCAGTAAAAAACACCACAGTACAAATCTTTTAAAAAGAAAAGCAATGCTTGTGTGTAACTCAACATCTACTGTGACTGGCATAGTTTGGTCACAACATTTAAAGAAGAGATTGCAATATGAAGGGGAGACTGCCATGCTATCCAACGTGGTTCAAACATCACCTCTTATTTAAACCGGTTTACACTATCCATCTGTCTCTCTGAGGTTCAGCAACACGTCAACAATTAAAATCTGTGTCATAGTGACACATCTGAACTTGTAGTTCACATCACTTACGTCCATGGGATCACAAAAAGAGAGAGAGACACTCAAACCCTGACGAGGGAGAGAGAAGTAATCCCTACAGACACAGTTCAAAGCAAGACTAACACATGGGTATAGTAGCATATCTTAAAAAGGAAAACTGTAGGATTAAAATGTTTCCAAACACCAGGGGCATTCCCCCCTAATGTGACATTGCACATGACTACATAAACTGCATCTGCTTGGAAAGGGGCGAAAGTGTAGGCTTCTGTCCCATGTCATCATTTCTCTCTCACTGACTGGGGATTACTGTAGAAACCTGCAAAACTGAGGAACTAGCCCATGGCCTGTGCAGTGGTTATGGTCAAGAGGCATATTATGGATGCACAACAGGAATACCAACATATCAAACATAATTTGGTAAAGAATTTAATAACCAATATGTTCAAGATGTAACCTACCTAAAAAAACATGCTGGGCACCACTGTTAAACTAGAACTAACACTTTACACCAGTATTACAAATGCAGCAAACCTAGAACAGTACCCCAAGAGGAGAGCTTCTTGTATGAAATGGAACTGATATATTCCACATGACTTAGAATCAAATGAACCATTTTAAATATATATGATCCCCCTTTGCCTGTACGTGTCACCTCTCTGTTTTAGTGCAATCCTGGCTGAGGTATAGCTCTGCTATTGACACTGACTGTTTTGCTCATTGAAAAACATTATGTGCTGCTACCCTGTTGGTTGGTGCAATAATAGTGTTTTCATGTTGAGTCAATAAAGGGGAGGGCTGTGGACTCGGGCCTTTGCGGTATAAGAGGGGAATGATGGATCTCCTGATAAACAAGGGACTGCAGATGTGGCACACATGAAAACACACACATACAGAGACACACACATTTGATACATTCCGAACCATTCACCCATTTTCATCCTGGTTAAGTGGGCCAGCAGTGCTCAGTGATCTCAGACTTAAAGTGACAAAGAAATGTCTCTCCCCCCCCCCCCCCCCCCCCCCAACATTAAGGGAAAGGGTGGGTCCACTCCTGCTCCTCCCTCCTGCTCCAAGGGAAACAATACGACTGAGGCTTTAAAAAGCACTTTTGATTTACTCCATCCTGTGACTGTTTTCAGGTCTTTCAGCAAAAAGTGGAGCAGCGGGAGGGGGCACTTTTCAAAAAAGTGCCCCCTCCCTTAATAAAGTTTAAATGGAAATGCTTTGACAGAATGCCATTTGTAACTTTGGTATTAATTATTTTATTGCTTCCCTAAATGTAGCATTGAAAATATTATGTTTATTCAACAATATAAGTTTAATGTACAGCATTTCAGGTTCTGTCAAGCCAGACATACTTATTTCACAATTTCTTGAAATGGAAATTGGTTTGTCGTTGGCAAAGTAGTAGAGAAAAACTCTGCGTTGGAACAGCTAGCATTGCACAAGCAAATACAAAGGCAGGGAGCATAGGATATAAATACCCCAATGGAGAGAAAATAAAATCCAACTTTGAGTGTAGTCATCTTTATTAGCTTTCTTTGCCTCACATCATTTGTACCATATGAGCCTGTGGGCCTCATACACAAAAGACTTGGTGGATGTGTTTTCTTCTGTTTTGAAAATTAAAAACATATTTATTTAAACACTGTAGACAAACATCAACTCTCACACAAACACAGACACATACTGTATCTCTCTCTCTTGTTCTCTTTACCCCCCTCACACACCCAGTAACTCAATTACACACACACGCATTTTGCTTGGGCATCTGATCTTGCCATGGCTCTGAGTCCTGTCAGCTGTGGGGAGGGATGGGGAAACCAGGACAACCTTATGTGTCATGGTGGTAAATATAGTTGGCATCACATCACACCAAGGAAGAAACACAGCTGGGTGCTTGTTTTTGTTCTTCTAGAGGACCTTCCTGAGGTTCACACAATGACCACAGGACATTTCTTTAGACTTTCTTTCTTTCTTTCCTGTACTTTGTTTCCAGGGGAGCCGAAAGAGTGTGTGTGTGTGTGGGGGGGGGAGATTAGGACATCAGCAAACAATATTATGTGTGAAACAATACTACTGTGTGTGCTTGTCTATATGTTGTTGGTCAGGACTGAAGGAAAGAGTGTGCTTGGGGAGATGCTGAATCTTTCCTTTGTCCTTTCATCTGTGTCATGTCAGCAGTGGTCTTGGCTTCTAGTGGTGTTGAAGTTTATAGCCAAACATCTATCTTCACTTGCAGTACAACTCTGAAGGAGAAACCGAAGGCAATAGAGAAAAATACTCTCCAAAGGATCACACCAGCTGAAAAATGAAATTCTGTCAATGTCATATAGCCTAATTAAATGTATTGCATTCAGGTAAACTAAATGGTGGAAACTACCCATGGTTTCCTGGTTTTCATTTCCTAACAAGAAAGAGGAACTTGGGAATGTAGTTCAGACTTACCATCACATTGCATGAAGCTGGGCTTGAGATAAATGTCTTGTGATAACTGAATTACAGGTCATGCACAATCCTTATCATGACCTGAAGGATGATCATATTTATCAAATTAATCAGTGTTGATTTCACTGACAGCTATTCATTTGATTTGATCTATATGGCCTCTGACGTGAGCATGATGCCTTTGAGGCAATAAGCTTAATGACCATGTTTATGTGAGCACTGATCATTTATCTCCATAAAACCAGGCAGGATTAACCTGAATGTGCCCCCCTGTCGTGTGTGTGGGTGTGCACGTGTGTGTGGGTGTGCACGTGTGTGTATGTGTGTGTTTTGCAGGACACGGACAGACACATTTGGAAGGACAAGGAGTGTTTATGTCGATGTTATAGATGTCCAATCAAAGCTGAAATGCAGAAACACAACTGCTCAATAAAGACTGTAGTGCTCTGCCACTTGAATGCAGGGAAGGTAGGATTGATCTTCAGGGAATCACTTCTGCCTCTGACAGTGTATATTCACATTTTTTATCTTTCTGATCAACTGCTGTCCCACTCCCTTTATGAAACATAGAACTTATTTATCCTCCATTCCTCTAGATGGCACATTGTTACTCGACGATTAGAATAGCTGCAGTAGATCTGGGGTCTTTGTTAGGTAGCTGACTCTTGGCCATTTTGATCTCTCTTGCTGTTAGTTTACTTTAGAGTGGCATACAGAACAGTGATTCCATCAATCAGCCTGGCAGCTAAAAAAAGGAGGGCCATGACCATTTAGACTAATCTTTCATCAACATTGAAACATTAAGACATTAAACCCTCGATTCTAGAGCTACAAGTATGATAGAAACTCCAAACAAGAGGTATGTTTGTCGAAGTAAAGTTTAAAGTAATCAATACTCCCATTTCACAATTCCCGACTCAGTCTCTTCTCACAGACCTACCTAATTGTCTAGAAACTTCTCAGATAAAGCAGGCCAATGTGTTGGTCTGGAGTTTCTCATGAAAAACAGTCAACACCACCTCTTCCCTCCTTCTTTCTCTACTTCACCAACCTCCTCTCTTTCTTTTTTTCCTGTCTGCATCAGCAGAATTTATGAGCCCATTAGGAGCATGTGAGCAGTGTGGACAGCGCTCAGCACTCAGCTAATCTCTTTATCTGCAGGCGTGAGGAAGGGGCCAAGGAGGAGACAGAATGCCTGCGAGACAGTGCATCCAGATCCCATATCGGCTGAACACACACATACGTATAACAGTTCTTTGGAAAGATTGATGCATCCCAACCACCAACCACGCTAACCACCCTCTTTAGGATGCTAAGCTACTTAGTAGTCTGCTTGTGTCGTGAAGTTATTGATTATACTGCACATAGTATTGAAGGGGCATACACACATAATGCAGACATTCACATACACGGGTGACAACGGTTCAGTAAGGTGAACTCCAAACACAAATGAAATGTATTCATCAAGCAGAAGGCTGTTATTTACAACATAAATTTAGCCCCCACATTGTGACTTGTATCACAGCCACATTGAATCATCCCAGAATCCACAGGGTCTTCACTCTCCTCATTTCTCTGCTCCATCGGCTAGTGAGAGACACAGCTGGTCTGCCATCAGCCCACTGGTGTCAGCCTGGCTTACATGTGGCTGTTTCACACAGGCACAGCAGGGGTGGCCTTCCAGCTGCCTCACAGTGGAGCGAAGCGAAGGGCACAGAGGCGGCTGCAGAATCATCACTGTGGTGGTGATGGAGAGGCAGACATCATTCGCATCATGTCAGTCATTACATAGTCTGGAGGCTGTGATAGACACACCACAGGGAACTGCTCAATCAAGGATGAACCATTACAGAATCTGCAGCATGAGCAAAGGAATTGACCTCTCTTATTGAGCACAATGGGATTGCCCCACTATGACAAACAGGACACCTTAATGACGAGACATGTAGATCCAGCTTAAGTCCGACGCTATGATGACAAAAATGTGAACAGTCTCTCGTTCTAGTGTGTTTGTGTTGTGTAGAGACATCATTAATGTGATGATCGCTGAGGTCAATTCAGAACGTGATCCGTTTTCAGATAGCGTGTCCAGGGTCTGGACTCTGACCCTGTAGAGCCCACCACAAAGTCACACTGAGGCCACCACTCGAGCCATCTCAGCCCCGCCCCATGCCAGGAAGTGGCTTGGACAGTGACTTGCTCAGACATTGCAGGGAAACAGCCAGTAGTCCAAAGAAAGTCCCCTCTGGGGGTGGATTCATAGTGACATCATCCAACGCTGATCATGGCTGTCCTGTCATGGATATCCTGGCTGCAGTCTAGCTCATCACCCTGCTGGAGCCCCACAGTGCAGCAGAGGACAAATGTTCTTATCCAGCATACTGATGTAACGTGATTTATGTAAGTCTTCTTGACTCTGAAATGGATTCATGTGGAGTTTTGGGACAATATTTTCATTTTCTTAGGTTTTGTATTGAATGTAGCTACATCAGTCATCACTATTCCACATGAACATTTCATTTAGCACATTGATAGACTATGATCTCTATTTAGCTTTAGAATAACTCTCTTTTGAGACAGAGCACCTATAGTATCAAATCCAAAATCTATACATCAAGCTTTATCTCCACTCTTACCTCAGCCATTGTGGATCCATAGGATTTTATACTACTTTTATTGCTCCTCATACCGGTAAAATGCTTTCACAAGGGGCAGCAATGCTGGTGACATATCATTCCACCAGGCCACCCCTTCTTCCTCACACAGCCATAAAGGTGACATTGATTGTGGTCCCTGATCAGCGGTAAAGGACGTAAGAGAGGGGATTACCAAAGGCTGTGTCAGACACTACCCATCCCCATAAACCCCCTCATAAAGGCTCCGTCAGCATCTCCTGAAGGCATTCACTCTGGACAACTCTCAAAAGTGGTTCCACTGCAGAGAAGTGTGGGCGTTTTGTTTGTGCTGTGATGAAGTTATGCTTCCAAAATCAAGAAAGTAGAAAACAGGATTTTATATTCGAAGCGTAGGAATTGGAAAATGTTACTGTCTATTTAAAAAAAAATACAAATAAATTCCCTAGGACAAAGCTGAAGTAATCCAAGACGTTACGGGGTGGAGGTCCAATCACAGCACGTTCTGCTTGTCATTGCTAGGATGGACATTCTGTCTGACATACTGGACACCACAAAGTCCAGCGCAGTACCATTCAGGAAGCTGATGAAACAGGATAGATGAGTACAGTACAACTCAGGTCCTTAGTGTGTGTGTGTTTGCATGTAAGTGCATGTCTACAATACCTGTGTGGAGGCTGGTCAGGGAAGCGGTCCTCTTTGTGATGGGAGCAGGAGGACTTGGATCTGGGGGGTCTGACCTGGACACGCCCATCTCCCCTGCTGTGTCCGGCTGCCTCAGTTCGAGGGGGAATCCTGAATTGAAACTTCCTGGAATAGGGTGATTTTATTTATATGGATTACCATAAACAAATGTATATGATGTCAGTCTGTGTATGACATGACTACATACACTGTCTCTATTCTTTAAAGAATATGACAGCACGCAAAAAACAGGCCTGGATCTGTTGCTGATTAATTTCAGCACTGATCTGACATTAATATCAAGATGCACATAAGACGTGTATACACACACACACACTTTCACAAACACACAAAATATACTTTATTTAAGATTCAGTAGACTCCTTTAGAAAACACACTCACCCCAGTTTGTAGTCTTGGGGCAGAAAGTTTCCCTTGGCATAGTCATTCTGTGTTTTGGTGATCTGCTTTAGGAGGTTGGTTTTGCTGAAGTCATAGCCATTGAGAGCAGTGCCTCCGAATATCAGTTTGCCTCCAACGTACATCTTAAAACGCGTACAGATACACAAACATACAGACACACACAAGGCAAGACGATCACATCAGGTTTTGATGGTGGGTCAAAATAAGAACATAGCTAAAAGGTTTATGCCTTTTACTTTGCATATTGCTTTTAACTTTGTGTAGAGCAGTTAATAATACTTTAGGGAGAAAAGGACAAACTTATTGTGTTGTTATCTGTCCAATCACACACCCTTAATTTGTTGTTTTTCATTTGTGCCTGTGTTGTCATTGTGCATCACTTAAGAGTGTATGTTAGACCTGTATTATACAGTCATAACTTTCAAGATGACGTTTCCTTATTGTTGTGTCACTTGCTCCTGTCACTGCAACTGCCTTGTCTCTCCTTCCAGGTTATATATACATAAATGTGCAAAGGCAGCAATGCATAAACAGGCCTTCATAAAGAGGAGGGAGAAAAAACACACACACAAGGTGACAGTGGTGTGACTGTCTAAGTCTGTATTTCCCATCCTGCCTGGGACTAAAGTGCACAGAAACAAAGAAGGGAAAAAACACATGGGCCAAGGTCAGCCCTCAACTAAACTAGGACAAGATCCGCCTTTCCACACAGGCAATGCACAACACATACACACACGCACATCCTCCTGCTTTTAGTAGACACATAGTACTGAAATATTATTTAATTTTACCCTCCCCATGGTTAGTATATTGTAAGGGGAACTGAATAGTTCTCCAGACATGATCCTGTTCCCTTGTGTCTCGTACCAGTAGTATTCCAGGTCCCACGTGATGCCTCTGGACCAGTACTGGAACGGCAGTCTGGGTCAGATGGGTTGCTGTGTCCAGATCGTACTTAACCAGTCTGAAGGGGTTGCGAGAACTCTGGCACAGGCAAACAGAACACATATTGCTATTCACGTATATCATCTTGGACAATCAATATGTGAACATATTGTAGTTTCTATAATCATCACAGAATCAAGAATTCCATGGTGCTCTTGATTGGGAACAGCAGGGGACTGACGTCTATCTACACTGACTGTACACCCCGTCTTCTCACCTTAGCACAGGGCATGGCAGAGGTGGACACCTGTTTATGGTGGATCGTCTGCAGGACCTGCTCCGCACTTTGACCCCGAGGTGGGGGGCAGACGGAGGAGGTGACGTAGACCACGATCACCTGGCCCGGGCGGGCCCAGGGCCCTCCCAGGAACAGCTCCAACTCCAGGTCCGAAAGGGCAGGCAAGCGAGTGGAGCAGTGGCAGCCCTGCCCCTTGTAGGTGTTGAGGAGGAGGTGCCGCAGAACCACGAGGCAGGGAGGGGCTGGGGTCTCACTGCGATGGAGGGCTGACCGAGAGGACATGCACAATGACCCTGCTGACTTGGCCCTGCAGGAGAGTGTAAGAGAGAGGCTGACAGAGGCAGCTTGTCTGTGTGCGTCTGTTCTATGGTGTGCGCCTGTGTCTGTATGCCTTACCTGTGTGAGGCTCGTCTGAACAGGGGAGATGTTCTGGACATGGGCAGGCTACAGGTGGCCGGTCGAGGTAACTTTCTTCTAAGAGGTGCTGGCCGTACAAAAGCAGGTGGGCTCTCCTCATTACCGAGGTGCACTCTGGGAGGTGAAGTCCAAGGCTCCTTATGTTTCAATGATCTGGGTTTAGGGTCTTGGAGTAGGGGCTCTTTGATAAGACCTGCATGTTGGACCGGTAGATTGAGAGACAAACAACCTCCCAGACCAGATGTCTGTGTTAAAGTCTGCCTCTGCTGAGACCTACCTGCGGCCACCATGTAGAAGTTGAGCCAGTGCAAAGCCGTGTGTCTGACTCTCTTTCTGATCACCTGCAGCTCTGCCCTGGAAACAGCCAGCTTCTCCTCCTCGGCACCAGGGTCCTGAACTCTGCTACTGGAGGCCTGTATGGGGGAAGGGGGGGTAGAAAAAAGGAAGGAAGTAGGGTGAAAGGGTGAGTAATAACCCAACCTCACAATCAGGAGGATTCATGTATCCAAGTGGATGGTTACAGTTAATGCCCAATGATAAATTAAACTGCATAAAGAGACAAATCTAGACAGACAATGATGGGTTTCTTACCAAGGGTTTCTCTTTTATTTTCAGGGTGACACTCTCACCCAGAGCTGTGAAGGTCACATCCATGGAGAAGTGTTTACTGAAGGTCAGGGAAATTACATCATTTACCTGAGGCGAAGATAAAATAAACATATTTGATATAAATACACACATTCAACCACACACTTTATCACAGAGATACACTTTCCCAGATACACCGTATACATTGTATACACCTTATATGTGTATGTGTCCTCAAGCTGAGCCTGTGGGTTGAAATGCCATTCCTTGGCAAGGCTGCCTTCTCGTGTGTATTGCTGGCATCCAGAGGTTCCCACCAGAAAGGCAAACCAGCTGGTTGTGGGTTTACCTGTATGGTACACATAGCCATGCCCACTGGGCATGAAGGAGGCCAGTAGATTGTCATTGGGGCTGTCCCCAAAAATGTTGGTGTAGATGCCCCCTCTGGTCTTAGTACTTGGGATCTGGCACACTGCCACGGATCCAGAAGGGTAGCTGGGACCCAGTTAGAGACAACACACTCAGCAGGGAGGGAGGGAGGGAGGGAGGGAGGGAGGGAGGGAGGGAGGGAGGGAGGGAGGGAGGGAGGGAGGGAGGGAGGGAGGGAGGGAGGGAGGGAGGGAGGGAGGGAGGGAGGGAGGGAGGGAGGGAGGGAGGGAGGGAGGGAGGGAGGGAGGGACTGTAGATGACTGAGTAGGATACTAGACATAGGAGGTGCCATCAGGCAGGCTGTAGTGTAGCTTGAGGGATGTAGCGGAACCCATGTACTTGGTGTTAGGGATGATGGGGAAGAGACCATCCCCTGCAAATCGTTGAAACGGGGGCAGGGGCTGGTTGAATTTGTCTTCCGGGTAGTGCTTGGTTGACAGCAGGAATGTGTTCCCTGTTACCACCAGCATGTCCTTTTCCTCTTTTCTGTGAGGCAGGAAGGAGTACACAGTCAACACCTGGTCTAAACTGACTAGTCGTTCAGTATGGGACTCATACGGGTTGTGACAGGTTATAATTGGTTTTCATGATGCATTGATTAGTAAGGAATTGTAGAAAAGAGGAAAACTGGTGGGGCCGTTGTTTGGCCTCTGAGATGGGAGACTGAAGGGGGAGGAGATGCACCTACATCTGGTCTAGGATGGGTTGCAGCTTGTCGACAGCCCAGTGACACACCTCCAGAGTCTGGCTGCTAAAGCAGGGAGTGGTGGCTGGGAAGTGCAAACTGGGGTTTAGGGTTAATTACGCCCTGAATACTTAATTAAACAATGTTCTCATTTAGATCACTGAAGTGACCTTTTAAGGGCATTGATTTGTACAGGAAGATGTGCTGCAGTGATTGGTGGGTTACCTCTGTAGGTGAGGGAGAAGGAGAGGTGGGACAGATGTTCTTCCAGGTAGAGACGCAGGGTGGAGGTCACAGGGACGCAGGTCGCTCCTGGACACATGCCACATCACTGTGATCCACCCACTGACTTATTCTTGACCACAACATAAATTAACATTCCGATTATCACAGTTTCACTGTGGAGATCAAACTAAATCAAATTCCTTTGCAACACGTACCCCATTGTTTAAAACACATTTGCAATGTTCTAGGATGAAGACCAACCACATGATGTGCGCATTATCAAGTTCAGGGTCAGTGTTCGTCATGACAGTGGTGGGACCAATAAAATAAGCTCACCATTGTTTTCTCGTTCTGTGTGGAACCTCTTCTTGAACTTGAAAGTACTGCAGCGGGTAGTAGCCTGACGAACAGACATGCTGGATTCATTGGGCAGCAGCACATGACTGGGCACCATGGACATTGTGCAGCAGGTGTCTGGGGGCAAGTGGCCGGTTCGTAGTGGTCTGCTGAACACCTTAGGCTGATGGAGGGGCTTGGCATCTTGGGGGAGGTCAGATAGCTCCTCCCAGGACAAGTCACACAGGTTACAGATGCCTCTGGGGAGCAGGATCTCCTTCTCCTGGCATTCCTGGAGGAGCAGTGCTATCTGATCCAGGAGGCAAGGAGCTTCAGTCATGCAGCGCTGGAAAGTCTTCAGGTCCATATCAGCTGGAATTCAAACAGTCGCACTGGGACATTTCAGACATTTGAGGGTTCTTGGGCAACTGTAGATTGTATGCAGTCTATGTCGTCTCAGAATTGGCTTCAAATGACAACAAAATGTCATAGGTCACTGATTTTAGCACCTTAAATGACTACTATTCATACTAGTTATTCATGCATTCTGGAACCTAGGAACACACAGCCTCTTATGACCAGCTTTTAAAGGTTCCAGAGCCTCTAAGGGCAGAATAAGAACATTCTATGGTTTACCACCTTTGATTCAATACAAAGGTGATGCACTGTGCCCTCACAACAAAACAAAACTGTTGCCATCATGAGATTGGCCATTAGTTAACTTGATAACTAGGACAGTACTTGAAGCATAAAAATGTTATTTGTAGTTATTAAAATCAAAGTTATACAGCTCACAAACATACATTTGTAATGTATCAAACAAGTTTGCAACTCTCTAATATCCACAAAAACAAGTGAATTGCAGTAAGCAAGCTTCACTATTAAACATAGGGTCAAAAGAATGGTCCTAGCACCACCTAGAGGCTAATGGTTACATGTATAAATTATAGTTAACCCTTGTGCTGCCTTCGGGTCACATGACCCAAAGGTTCATAACGAACCATTGTTGTGTTTACCCAATTTTACCCAATACAAAAACAAATACAAATAATTTTATTTTAACCTTTGCAATGTGGGGGGTCTGAGACAGCCCAACGATTAAAAGAAAATGCTTCACTTAGTTTTTGTATGCTGTAAAGTTGTCGCAATACGACGGTGGGTCACAATGACTGATGGGTCAGAACGACCCGAAGATAACACAAGGGCTAATTATAATAACTTCAACCCCCTTCAATCACTGTTCTTTTCCATGTGAAGGCTACACAAATGTTTGCCTGTGAACTGAAATGACAGATGGCAAGCTGACACATTCAAAAACTACACTAATATCAGCAATCATAAATAATCGTACTTCAAAGGAAAAGCACCTCAAGAGAAATCATAACCAGACAGCACTAAATTAAACCAATCTACTTATCTTTAATCACATTTCCAATATATAGAACCCTTGTGTGAAAACATTTTGTTGGTTGGGATATTTCAACCAAATAAACATGGTTATTTTACTGTTTTTTAATCTGTATTTTTGGTTTAAAGTTACATCAAACATTGGTGTCTGGCTGGGTGACTGTACATCCCAGTTGTGAGTGGCTGGAGTGATCCATATTTTTCTCCATTTAGTCTTTCAGTAAAGATCAAGTAGAGCTCTTGTAAAAGGACAGCATGTCCTCCAGACTCTGGGAGGTTTCCAGGGGCTGGGACTGAGCTTCCTGCATGGGCTGATGAGGCTGGGCCTGTTGCTGGACCAGGGGTTGGGCCTGTTGCTGGACCAGGGGTTGGGCCTGTTGCTGGACCAGGGGTTGGGCCAGATACTGGGGGGGATACTGGCTAGGGGGATACTGGCTAGGGGGATACTGGCTAGGGGGATACTGGCCATAGGGATACTGGCTAGGGGGATACTGGCCATAGGGATACTGGCTAGGGGGATACTGGCCATATGGATATTGGCTAGGGGGATATTGGGGTGGGTAGTGGGGGGGATACTGGGGTGGGTAGTGGGGTGTGGATGTATACTGCAGGTGAGATGGAGGACAGTTAGGATGCAACGGTGGAAGAGAACACTGGGAGAAAAGGGGTGGGGCAGACGGAGGACTGTGCATTGGCGGTGCTGTGTACTGAAGTTGGGGGGAGCTCGGCACAGCAGGTGCAGAGGGTACGGGTTGAGGTTGGTCTTGATCTGTGGTTTGGGGTTGTATCGGCATTTTAATCAGAGGGGGAGGAGATGTGTGTTGGGGTTTAGAGTGGCCAGCAGCACTATTAGGCTGCGGATGGGCTTGGGGTTCAGGGTGGGCCAGGGGTTCAGGGTGGGCCAGGGGTTCAGGATGAGGCTTGGGTGGCTCCTTGCTCTTTTCACTTTGTGCATCAGACCACTTGAAAGTCATTTTGGGTTTGTCCTGTTCTCGTCCAACAGTTCTTCCATAACTTGGTTTCCTATCCTCTTTAAAATATGCAGAGGGAGGGGCAAAGTCTGCATCACGTTCTTCTCGTCTCCGGTTAGTCCACAGGCCCAGAGAGAATTCTGAGGGAGAAATTGGAGGGAAGAGGCTGGTTATATCACAGCATCCTACAGAGTTAAGGCAGGCTTTGGTTACAACTGATCTAATGTCTGACCTAATATCTAATGTCTAACCCTAACCCTTGCACGAGTCTCATTTTATTATTGACTGCAAAATAAACTGTTAATTTAAAAACTACTACATGGACATATTGTAAATATCAAATATATTTTCAGTTAAAGATTTTAGGATCAAATATCACAACATTGAAGTGTACCTTTGCCTCTGTCCCACTCTCTGACGTGGGGAACCCCCGGCCTGGTGTCCTTTCTCTCCTGGATCTCCACCTCCACCTTCCCAGCCTTCCCACTGGCCTCAGGGGCATGCTCTGATGGAGGCAGGGGACCAATCTCATCCTCGTCTTCTAAATGAAGCAAGACAATGCATTCAACACTTTCAAAGCAATAACTTGAAAGGAAATAATAGGAAGTTAACATGGTAGACGTTATGGACAATCATGGATGAAACAACTGGGAAACCATATCAGTACAATTTAACACAACAGGTTATCCTGGTCATTGTGTCATCTCATTACTTTCTACAGTGATGCGCTGTAGCTATTTGTTCTAACCTTCTTTCAGTGGCTCTTCCTGATCCTCCTCTGTGCCATCCATCTTGGTATTTTTGTTCTTTCTCTGCCTCACCTTAGCCAGTCGAGCCTTAAGCAGAGCCTTTCTCTTCTCCTTCAGCATCTCTCTCTTACTACGCTGGTCTGTCGTCTGACAGGGAAAGAAGGGGGGGGAGAAGGCAAGCAAGGAGGAAGAGAGATATTGGAAAGGAGATACAGTGTCAACACTCATACATAAACTGATGGGGTACAAAAATGTGAGCTTGACAAGGACCGAGAAAATAGAGCTCCTCACCTGGTCTCTGAGCATGTCCAGGGTGTCTCTCTGTTTCCTGCGCTGCTCCTGGTCCTGAGAGAACGCAAAGTAGCCCACACCCAACTCACGGGCCTCTGAAATAGACAGAGAAAGGAGGGGGGAGGGAGACTAACAGATTAGATCAATAATCCTAACATTTTTTGTACACTATTAAGTATCGAGTTTGGCAATCATCTCAGATCCATAGTTCAGTAATGGTGCAACATGCTAACCTTGCTCCCTAATGTCCTCATAGTGGATTGGTCCCACAGGCCTCTTCAGGGCCTCCTCTTCCTCCCTCTCCCACTCTTGTCTCTGAAGCTCACGACGCATGTCCTCTGACAGCAAGGTCTTCTCCGTTACTGCATGTCTGCATGGGCAAACACACACACAAACACATATAGTTATTCTATTAATGAGCCGGATCTACAGTTTAAACCTAGCGTCAGCGTTTGTTTAGACCACAACGCTATTCCTGTACCTTTTCCCTTGAAAGTCTTGGTCCATTTTCTTGAACCCTGGCAGGTCTTTCTTCATGCACTTCCTTGATCTGCCCAGAGCATCCACATAATCCACCCTGCAGACAGACAACAGGAAGTTGTTGACCTCTAAACCATGAGGTCATGTGGCTTCATAATGATTCAGAGCTTTGGAGCTTGTATTGGTGTGGGAACATTACCACTCCTCTTCCGGGTTCTCGGGGGGTGGGATTGGGGACGAGCTGCCCATATCCCTGTCCTCGATCTCCCTGTCTTGCTGGGCATGAGTCTCTCTCTTCTTGTCAATGATCTTCTGAGTGAAATCCACCAGGAACAAACCCTCTGTCTCCTCATCTGTTATATCATCAAAAAGATGATAGAACAATGAAGTAGAATCACGTAGAAAGTAGAATCCGTTGTTATTTAGAAGCACAGTACGAGATCACTTCTGTTCACCATTACTCTTACACCACACTTCTACTTAGTATTCAAGTGAAATAATTGACACAAACCAGGAAAGTCTCCTTTGGTCATCTGCTCATAGAGTTTGGCCTTCTCCTCCAGCTTCCGTCTGCAGTAAAGGAATACAGGTTATTACCAAAGGTCGGGTTCAATACATAAAGGATGTCTTAGATTGATTTGACCCTAACAACTGCTAACTAGGCTACTGACCTCGACTTATCAAGGTTGTTTTCCTCCTCTGTCAGCTGCTCCACATCTTTCTGTGCTCGTGCAGAGACCCCCTCATTCTGCTTATTCCACACTGTGGGCTTCTACAAACCAAAACAGACAGAACGTTACATTTAAGCTGGATACAAACTAAGATCATTTGTGATCATACACTGTAAGAAGTCCCTTACAACATACCTTAATTTTGAAATTAGAAGAGCCAGCTCCAGCATCTTGTCCTAGCTTCTGATGTTTGAATTTCTCCTGCTTTCTGTAGAGTTCAGCTTTGAGGTCCACCAACTACAGAGAATTAACGGGTTTGCGTGTGTGTGACCGTTTGTGGGTGTGTGTATCATACACAGGTATATAACGACAATTCACTGACAGGATTTATAAAATATTATCACAGTAAATGCCCTAAATTAACAGAGACATATTTTAAACTATTTAAAACTGATCAATGCAACAGATCGGTGTTCTACATGCAGTCCAATAGAGGCTAACTATATGCTAACTCAGAGAACTAAACAGGTTGACTCCAAAAGTAAATGCACCAGTCTGTGTCGTACTCTAAAAAATGTATTTTACATTGGTGAGGGTTGGAACTCCCCGTTGTAATTATACAGAAAAGAACGTTTGGCCTTTAGTGCTAGTTAGCAAACTTCATTTAAATAGTTGAGGTACTCACAGAAGAGGCCGTAACATCGTATAGCTTTTTCTTCTTATCCATTACTGTTTCTGATCAATCTCGTCTACTAATGCAAATAAACTATCCGTCCTCTGTCCGGTACTAGCATAATACCTTCTTTGTGGGATTCAACCCAACGCGACTTCCATGGCTAAGTGATCATTACTGCCACCTACTGGTGTGGAAACAAATGGAACATTTCACGTTTTATCAAACAACTCACCTGTCGACTTCAATAGAAATACAAAGTTCTTCACTTATTGATAGGCTACTGACTGACCGTCGCTGTGTCGTTGAAAGTGTATTTGTTTGGAAAATGTGTCCGGTTATATATGCAGACACATTAGCAACATAACTGTTTTTATCTGCCAATACTGAAAAGAAAATGGATGTGCAAATTGGGCACACATTCTGAGCCACACAAATACACAAATACATAAATGGCACGGTTGTGTAGAAGTGAATGTCCACTTACACCTGATACAGATATGTCCACGTAAAACCATTGTCATACCAACTGGGGCTGCTTTGTCTTGCCAAGAGAGGCACTGAGCTGAAACACTCAATTGCTGTCAGCTAGTAGGCTCAATTGATGACTAAAGGTCACAATATAAGAATTAAGTCTTCAACACAGCTATGCTTGGCCCCTTATCTAGTCAAACATTTGAACAATCCATGCTTACCCAGATGAGTTATCTATAGTATTGTGTACTATAGTAACACAAACAATGAGAAAGGGAACTAGAACGGGTATATATAACGTGGAGAAAAACCAATCTGAACAAATCGACATCTGTGTCAGGTAAGTCAAATTTAATTCTTCTGGCACAAGTTATGGGGTTTGATGTTTGGAAAAAACCATTTTAAGTGCTGTTTAAATCTGGCTGTACATTCTGTATTTGTATTTTATTTGTCAGTAGATCTTCCTAAAGAAGCCATTCACCATGATTATGAAGAGAAGTACTGGTGTGATGCTCCTGTTGCTATGTTGTCTGTCTCTGTGGTGCAAGTCAGCCAGTGCTGGCACCAGCTTCCTCAGCCCATCGCAGAAACCTCCAGTAAGTAGGTGTTTATAGGTGTATAGTAAGGAGATGGGTGATGGTGTGTGTTGATGTGTTTGAGTGACAGAGACAGAGAATAGGGTGGGTGTTCTGGTTAGATTAGTCTGGTTTTGTTTGCAGGGTAAAGGAAAGCCTCCCAGAGTTGGTCGGAGGGCTGTGGAGTTTTCTGAGCTGTTTGAGGACCACCAACCTCAAAAGGATGGACACAAAACAGTGAGTCATAGACACTTTCGAAAATAAACCTGAACCATTTTAAAAACACGTCGACTCTAGGTATGACCGACCTGTTCGGCCTGTGCTGCCAACAGGTGACAGTCCCATTTGAGATGGGTGTCCACCTGAGTCAGGCGGAATACGAGGAGTATGGCATGGTGCTGCAGAAGATCCTGCAGGAGGTCCTGGGAGATGACCCAGCAGGAAACCTCATCTGACCTTATGTTTCTGTCAAAACATTGCAAAGACAACTACTGGGTACAACTTTAGCGTTATTGAATGTTGTAGCGTGTCTGAATGTTAAATGTGGAATAATAACATGTCCTATGATTACATCATGTGTTTGTGGCAGAGTAAACCAGTATAAACAAGTGACATATTTCTATGCTTTCAACAAAATGTTCTTCTTCCCTAAACCACATCGCATTTCTGAACACAAATAAACACTTAAAAAGGTACAACTTGTACCTTTGTATCTAAAGCCACTACAGATTACAGAAATAGGCTAATGGACCAGCTTGGCAGCCTCTTCCTCTTATTTAATTAACTCCCAGGGAGAATGTAAGTTGTTTCTCTGTAAATTACCAAAAAAATCAATAGAAGTACCTATGGCTTGACACCCACACATCTATACAAATCTTTAATTCGGAAGAAATGCCTGAATAATTATCATTGTATTCCTCATCATACAATAATGAAATCAATATTGGAAAAAACGTATTTAATGACAGCATTAAATTACATAACATATTGAGGGCTGGAGTTCCACAGCAACAAACTACACCAAAATCAACCCATCTGACAACAGTCAGTTAAGAATGCAGAAGAATTATAAAAACGCAGAACAGGAATGTCAAATGACCATAACATATCAAAATCAAACCAATGACAAATCATATGAATACTAAATACACAGCAACCAACAGCATCCTCATCACGTGTGCCACACCAACAGAAGTTTGGGTCAGACTGAGAACCCTTTAGTTTAGAGCTTTATAACAGGAGCTCAAACAGAGCACACAAAACACAGGAATAGACTTGTGCCAGCAAAAGTTAACTCTTGATCCTATTACATTTAACAAGAAAAATACTATTGACATGAAAGGCCTTACACAAAGGATGTAATCAAATATACATTTGATATATTTCAGAGATTTATCTTTCATCTTTTTTTTTTTTCTTCTGAAAAGCAGACCTATTGCAAAAAAAACAACCAAACTATTTCAGAGCCCCCATTTCTTTAACTTTTTTATGCATGTATGGTTACATCTGATAACCATGGTTACATCTGATAACCATGGTTACATCTGATAACCATGGTTACATCTGATAACCATGGTTACATCTGATAACCATGGTTAGCTTTACAGTCATCAGGTTTACAGACCATAGAGTTGAGTGGTGTTGCTTCTAACAGTGGTAAATACTGTGGTGATGGGCTCTCTCTTTAGGACGCTAATCTCACGGAGTGTGTGAATGCCCATGCCAGGGTGGGCAAACCTGCACACATCTCTACTAACCTGGCGAGACAAAGAAAATCAATGAACGTACATGAGCAAGGCATTGTCTTCTACACCAGTGGTTCTCAACCCTGGTCCTCAAGTACCCCCTTGTCCTGCATGTTTTAGATATTTCACTGCTCCAACACACCTGATTCAAATGAATGGTCGTTAGCAGGCTTCTGCATAACTAGATAACGACCCATTCATTTGAATCAGGTGTGTTGGAGCAGGGAAACATCTAAAACATGCAGGACAGGGGGTACTTGAGGACCAGGGTTGAGAACCACTGTTCTACACCATTCCAACTATTGACTCAAAATGCTAAGTGTCTCAGTGAAACTCCATTTTGAATGTGTGTCTACCTTATGCGGTAGAAAGTATGGTGCATCCGTCTCCAGGACGATCCGTTCAAGGGGAATCCTGCGCACGGATTCTCGAGCCTCAGTGGCTTTGGGGTAGGTGATGAGGGCAGTGAAGCCTACATACAGGTTAGGAAACGCATCCAATAAGGGCTCGATGACTGAGTAACTGTTGGTGAAACAGTGCCTGAAACACAAGATTACAATAAACTGCAGCAAATGTGTAACATATCTGTCTATTGAATACACTTTTTAAATAGCTATAGGTCCGTTTTCATGCCAAGCTGTCAGCCTTGTTTCAAGACATCTTTACAGTTGTTCTCATTCTTTCTGTTGTAACTTTTTCAAAGAGCCACTGTTGGGGTTTGTTTCTTAACAGAAAAAACAAAAGGCATTCCAGTGTGTCTGCACCAATGTAGCATACATTAGCCTAGTGACAGGGTTAACACAATTACATATTTAAATTATTAGTTGTTTGTATACAGTCATTTAACAATGAACACACGCCTTCAAACCTGTGAATCTTGTAATCGCGGGGCACACACTTCTTCATGATCTCAAGCAAGTCTTCGTCTGCATCTCTACAGTGGATCACAAGAGGTTTTTTCATGGCCACTGCCAGGCGCAGTTGACGCTCAAATACCTGCGGGGGGCGCCAAACCAACACCACCATCACTGTCATACCCAGGTTTTAAGCATAGAAATTAAATGAATTGAAAGACTCTTGGCCAGTAACTCAATCCTCACAACCCTTAATCAATGAACAGGGATGAATAGCCTCTACACCCAAGGAGTCCAAGCCCACCTGCTTCTGCTTGACCGCGCTGGTGGAGTTTTTGTGGGAGTAGTCTAGGCCGATCTCTCCAAAGGCCACAGCCTTGGGGTGCCGCATTGCCATCAGGATGTTGCGCTCCTGCACATCCGAGTACTCCTTAGCAAAGTGAGGGTGGCACCCAAACGCACCCCACACCAACTCTTCTCCTAGCAGCCCCTCCCACAGAGCCTCCCTCACCATGATGCGAGGGTTGCAGAAGTCAGCGATGCAGCCATGGAACTCGGATGGGAAGCTGCTGCGGTGCATGCTTCGGAACCGTGCAAAGGTGCCAACAAAACCCAGCTTGCCATACAGCATGTCCAGGTGGCAGTGGGTGTCCACAAACCCCAGCTTGGCCTCTACCCGTTGTGAGGGGTCACATGTCCAGATAGGCTCTGCCCCGACTGACATCCTCCTAGTGACGTTGTCAAAGGCTGTGGAGGCGTGGCTGTCCAGAAAGGCATCGGAGTACCTACGGGGGGCAGGGTGACAGGGGGGATAGGGGGAGAACAAGCTGTGTCCTAGAGGCAGGATCTCCGAAGTGGACGCTGGGTCTTTCCTTGAGCGTATGGGCAGTGCAAAAGGGTCTGGGGACATGAGGGCACCTCTGGTAGGTCGCTGGTCCCACTGGTTAACCACACCCGTCCTGGGAGTCTCTGGAGTTGTGCTAGGGGATATGTGATTCCTTCTTTGCGTCCCTGGGAGGGCTTGCTCAGAAGACGGAAAGCTTGCACTCCATGACTGGGGGGAGGTGAGGTCTAGACACTTCTTGGGGAGGTAAGGACCAGGTGAGGAGAGAGAGGGGATCACTTGACCCTGGGTAGGCAAAGCAGGACTGCTGGGTTTCTTGGTGCCTATAGAGTAGTTTTGTGGTTTCATGAAGTGGGAGTCACGATTGTACATGTACTCCAGGGCAGAAGGTGTCGACTCACTGCTTTCATCTTTATGGCTTGAGAAATCTTTATCCTGGGAGAACGTCTTAACTGCCACAGGGTCCTCAGCATCTGACCAATCGGGAGAGTCACCTGATTTGAAGATCACGCTCTTTCAAGGGAAAACATTGAGGACAATTTACAACATTATACAGAAAGACAACTGATACAAAAACTGGACAAAATTCTGCTTATTCTGTATTAAGCAACATTTGTAGAGCTAACAGTTTATCTTTAATCTCTGGAACACACCCTTGTATCTTGCTCGAGAAAAGCGCTGTCTTCTAGAGTGTCTGTGTTGACAAATACCAGAGGACGAATCCAATTGTGGCCTTCTTCCTCAACAGGAGCTCTACCATCAGGCTCGCTTTCTGACGGTGCAGAGCAGCAGCTCAAGTCAAAGTCTATACTTTGATCTAACTCTTGACTAGGCATCTCATCACTTGTGTTGAGTGTCAACTTCCTGCCTGGGAACTTCCGGGCTAAAGAGGGGCTCTTGGCTCTAGAACATTTGACTGGGGATGAGGTCTTTCTTCCTCGCCCAAAAGCTGCCGTTAAGGCCTTCCGGTAGATTGCCTTGGATCCTTCATCGGGAGTCGAGTTTTTCCTCTTCAAGTCACAAGAGACAGGCGAAGATGTGGTACCATCCATGAATATTACCTGAATGAACACAAAAATGCTTGACTGAGAATGATTTACATTTCGCAGATGCTAGGACAGAAAAAAAAAACTTGACTTACCTTGGAGGGAGTGATGGATTTAAGATGTTTTCTGGAAAGCTTCTTGACTTTGTCTGTACCTGGGTTACTCCCATTCTGGGTTTCTGCTTTCCTCTTGGGTGTGTCCAAACAGATATTGCCCAGTTCTCCAACACCAGAAGACTCTGAAGACACATTTAAAACTGCCGAAGACGGACTCAGTTCTTCTTTGGGGGATATACTCCAACGAGTTGGTCTATGTTCTCCAACATTGCTCTTATGGAACTTAGTAGGGGAGCATACAGCTGACCGTAGCCACTGAAACTTGAACTTCTTATTGTTGTCCATCTTGTCATTGACACTACAGAGAAAAACAATTGCGTGGTTAGCCTCCATGGCTTTATAAAAGTTTAGATTACAAAGCCTAGTAGATAGTGTTTTACCATTCAATGTTGCCATTTAAATGTGCCTTCCTTTGTTTTCTGTAGAATGGCACCTGAAACTTAGTTGTCCATCTTTTTTTCCACGTTGGATAAAGTAGGGGCATTTCCCTGAATTAAACAAACACGTGGGGAAAACATGAGAAAACTGGTTACAGCCTGATCAGAAATGTTGACATTCAAACCATTATATATATTTTTTTTATACTTTCAAAAGGCAGCTAGCTACCTAGTTAAGTTAACTCTCGGTATCAAATTAGCTGGCCGGGATAGGCATCACATAGTTGTTCGGTAGGTTTGTGCTAGCAAGCTAATGATAGCACAGCAGCAGAAACTTGCTAGCAAGCATTACAATGAGTTACAGTGAGGCAACTGTCCGTTCACCCTTCACATTCAATCAACTTAATTTGCAAAAACATGACCAACAGGCCTATCCAGTTCTCAAGATTGCAAAAATATTTCTGACAATCGGAAAAACCATATTGAGAAATACGTTTGCAAGGCATCAGCTGTTTACCTTCCGTTTGAGAATGGCAAAGATTTACCGCCACCGCCACGTGTAAAACGGAAACCATGTGTTCTGATTAATAAGTGCGCTTGTCTTATGATCGACTCCACTTGGTTACCAATTGGAAAAATCCAATGTTATTTTATAAACTGACATATTTATAACAATATTACAGTTAACGTAGCCTACTTAAAATCACAATTAAGTAAATTATTGATAAACTCATTTTGAACATGAATGACAGCCTTCGGTTTTCATAGGCTTGTGAATGTGTAGCGTGGTTTTACTAACACCTGCTTTTCGTGATTCCACTATCCAAGTCTGCCACTTTTGACACAAGTGGTTGTCCTCAGCCTATGTTAAGCATGGGTATATATTGAAAAAGCCTAGACAATTTAACCAAGACAAAGCTTTTTGAACAGAAAATACATTATCCAACAGAGTTCAGTAGTCCGGACCCCAGAGATAGGCTACCAGTGCCACTTTTTTTTGTTATCCCGTCAGAATAGTGCAATAACAAGATTACCATCAAACGTACATTGTTGTTGACCTTTTAAACTAGAATAATCCAGTTAAACAGCTGTCACAATAAAACGGTTTTCCGGTGCAATTACCGAGCCCCAAACGTATTCTTCTTCAGATTTTCTTCCGCCGGTGACGGTCAGTTTGAGTACACACGAGGCTATATTATTTCAGAAAATGTAATATAATTTACATTTTGAAATGGTCAGTAGAGTGCACGGAGTTTACTATATTTAAGTATACACACAATACTACACATTTCTGTAGTCATAGTCACAGAATAAGAATTTATTCTTTATTACAAATACTGATCAATGTGCCCAGCTACAAAATATAATGTCAAAGTCAGTATATAGCTATCCATAGAGGGTATATTAATACTTTAAAAATACATTTAATAAATTTTAATAAATTAAAAATACAACAAAACAACCAATAAAGTAATTACAACAAAGTTTCATTACACTTCTAACATCAAAAAGAGTTACAGATTCTCCTTAGACTCTGGGTAATCCCAGTGAGGTCTTGTATGCTCCAAAACTGCAGCCATTACCTGAAGGAAGAACAGTCAGGATAGAACACACAAACATGCTTATGTCAAATACAGAATTGGCAAGGCCCATAGATTACATTTAGAAGTACTATAGTACACTGTGCCACTTTCCAGAACATCCTAGAGCAAATACTGTCACCTCATTGTCGGCATTGGTTTACATTAAGGGGATCCCAGATATCTGGTATATTCAGTAACCATCAATAACCCTTACATGAGAATAGACATGGAGGAACATAACTGAGAGGGGATTTTGAGGGCTAGAGCACAGAAAGGGATAGGGTTCATTCCAATACCTAGGGGAGAGATTCTACAGACCTTCACTCAAATGTGTATGTGAATGTCACACAGACCCATACCATGAGACACATGTTACTAAGGAGATAGGATAGGATAGTAGGATAGAGCAGTGCTTGCTTATCAGAACCTCACAATTTGGGGCTTTCTTCTCGATGAGCCAGTAGCGGAAACCCCTTCTGGCATTGTCATTGTACTGATTCCTGTAGTGGGACAGGTTTTGTAGAGAAAGACCAGCCCTAGTTCCTCTTCGAGAACTAAGACTCATACCTGAAAAAGGAAAATGGTATTTGCTACAAACATCCATGACTTGAAATCTGAACATGTTTAGTTTGATCTTACTGCTGAATAAAAGCTTTAATAAGAATTACCCAAACTCATAGAGGAGGACCTACCTTGTGCCCAAGGAAGGGTTGGATTATTAGGTGTGGTACCAGACATGTTTTGTGTCACAGGTAGTAGAAGCTGGCTGCTGTGTATGGGTGCAATACCATTTTGGGATTCTGATGAGCAAGAAGAGGAGATTGCACCAAATGTCCAAAAGCCCCTTACACCAGCTAATGCAGTTGTAACACCACAAGCAAATATAATCTAGTGCACCATACTGGTATCCCCAGCCTACCAAGGCATACTACCCAGATACACAGAGAGTTCATCTCTATACCCTTAGAGGACTGACAAGCACAGAAATAGGTATTATAAGCTAAAGGTTATGCTAGGTAGCCTAAGCAGTTTGAGAAGACTTGTTTTCTTTTTTTTAAAAGGTACTCACAGGACTGATTACTGTTGAACTTGAGCTCTAGAAACTTGAATTCAGCAAATAAGAGCATTATACTATGCAAATATTGGTTTGTTTAAAAAACAAAACATCTAAAAGAATAGGAGCCATTTTTACATTTTCTTTCAATATAATGTGTTGACTTAATACCATGTCTCTTCATCAGGTTTGATCACAGAACAAAATAACCTTGCAATTATTCAAATTTGTGTGAAAGATCATATGTACCTCTCTCTATCATGGTAGCAGGCATTGATGAAAGATAGGTTGGCACCTAGATACGAATGTGATTAGAAACATCATTCAAATGAGTACACTTGTTCTACCCAATCAATCACATTCACAGCTATTGTGTAATGTCAGTATATTTAGTAAGACTCACTGAATATGTATTTACCCTGGTCTTCATTTTGGTCCAATGGTCTGTGTGGACAGGCGGAAACCTCACAGGGTGACTCCTGGGCCACCATGTCATACTGTAGAAGAGCAACTCAATTAAAATGTACTGTATATATAATCTACCTAATACCGACTGGTTGTACATTAACAGTACAAATCAGTTGGTTTCAATCAGTACTCAAACATGATTAGGTTAACATTATGTAACTCTGACCACAGAATGTCAAGTGGGAACCAACATGAAACCTTATAATTCAACTGGTTAAAACCTTTTTTGAGCGTAAACACTTCCTACAATTCAAGAAAAATATTTTATGTGGAAATACACACGTACTGATATGGTTTGGAAAATACAAATAAAACATTACATTTCAATATATTATATTATTTTGGAACAGTGACATGTATATTCACTGGCACTAATTGTTATCAAATACATAGTTATAGTATTTTAAAAAGGGGATAAAGAAAGACTAAACTTACTGCTGTTGTCTGAAAGGACTCGGGTCCCAAGTTTTCTTCATTTCCATGGCCTGCATACTTCTGCCACTTGTCTCACAAAGCCAGGGATAGATTGTGTTTCTATGTCACCTAGCAACAGTTCTGCAACAGTATTCTTTCTCCGTCAGTACTGGATATCATTTCAGTTACTTATGTTACACATCTAAGCACATCTGTAAATGTAGAAGTTAGAAAGAACACACACACATACCAGTTCAGAGTTGAACCAGTCTATTGTAACAATTCATCTTGGTTAGTCTAATTATGAGTGTCCAATATTCACCTTATGCAACAATACTAGTGATTATCCCTGACATGTCAAACTGCCCCATATAATACCACCCATGAAGTCCTAAAAGCTTCTCATCTGGCTTACTTTCAGGACGTCACACTTTCACTAATGGGTGAAGTGATAAAAATACTATTTTATGCACCATATTACCTGTATAGTAAAATGGGAAATGTATCCCAAAAAATGACTAAACCACAGATTTCAAAATAGGTTTAATATACAGGTATAAATATGTATATACAAATTAAAATATATGGTTAATTTACAAAAGTAGAAAAAGTAAGTTAATATTTTCAGTAAGAAAATAATATTTTCAGAACTACTGAGCATAATGTTGTGATTACTAATCCTTGTATCTTGTTCATATTATACTTCTCACATTTACGCTTCACAGGATTGAGGTCAGTGTTATCCCACACAGGTCCATGCTACAGGGCATACTGTTAAATATTTTGTTGAATATGATGTAGAGCAGATAGTGTGTGTGTGTGTATACTTTTTACAGTTTTTCTATTTGTAGGATGTTTTATCAACTCAATCAATATCTTCACCAGATGGCCTAACTTCTCAATGCAGCTGGCCTCCTCCCTCAGCCTGCTTCTCCTGGTTTGGCCTTTTCTCCTCCAGGTGCTGTCTCACACGCTGGCCAATGCGTTTTAGGTCTTTCAGCATACTAGGTTGATCCTCCAACTCCTCGTGTAGGCAACGGGCTATTTCAAGTCTCCTGTAGTCCTCTGACCGCACAAGCTGCCGGACAACTTGGAGGGCACGCTCCTTCAGACTGAAAACTGAAAATGATAAGAAGGTGTTCATTGAGCATTATAACACTGGGATACACAAGTCAACTGAAACGGTGTGAACACACCTGCGAGAAAGCTTTCAGCTACCAAAGACTTGTTTATTGATGCTTCGAAACATCTGATAGTGATCTTCTAACAGTTATTGATGTCTAATGATTTTGTCAGTAGGTAGTTCGAAGGATTTTCCCACCTCAATAAATACTTAAATGTTTACCTGGTAAGGTGATGTTGATGAAATCCGCCTCTCCAGTTCCTGTCGCTTTAGGCAGGAACAGTTCTCTTGTGTTATTAACCTTGAGTGGCTCGTCTGTCTCTGCGTCTCTGAACATCCAGGGATGGCCTAGGCAAAAATAGCAGAAAGCGCGATATATCTATCTTAACACTGTTTACACCAAGAACAATGGACATGTGTACTGTACATGGTTTGGTTTGACGGCGACATGCCATTGTTGGTCTACTCTTAATATAACAATGACAACTCAATCAGCTACCTGCGCTAACACTGTAGAGCTAGAGCTAGCTAGCTCTAGGTACCTTGTCGTATAAAGATCTACCAGGCTAGCTTATTCTTTCACGACTTACCTACATACGTGTTCATTTTTCGACCTGTTCCTGGATGTAAATCAGCATAGGCCTGAGGCTGTCCGCTGAAATTAATCCAATACATCCGTGCTGTTCGGGGACTTCGATTACAAAACACAGCATACGAAGGTATTCCGGTGTTCACGGACCTGACATATTGGAGCTGTTCGTGCTCATCTTGAACTTCTTGAGGCATACTGTATTGTAGCTTGCCGTCGCTAGTCCCTCTCTCTTACACTTAAGTTCGTACCGAAGTAAATTACGTTTTAAAATGTACCCTACCAGAAGAATAAAATACGTTAAAGTGGAGTATTTCTACAATTATCAAACATAAAAGAAAAACAGTTTGACATAAACGTTTGTCGCACATATCCTTTTTCACAGGCGTTGTTTACGTTCTGTAGCTAGTCTTCCTTTTCTGGAACAGACGTGGTGCGTCAAGCAACTGAGAGATTTTATTGGTCGTATCTAGTGTCAATCAGGCAGAGTCAACTCACCGTGAAGCTAGAGGACTACTTGGTAGAAGCGAAGGCCATTACACTTGGGTTCAAAGCCACTGTCAAAATTCGGATCACTATCCTATGAATGTCACATTTAACATAAGAAGTAATTCAGTGTGATGTTCATGCATAGGACACCAAAGAATATTTTAGGTGTCCTGTGGTTCTTATTTAACATGTTTTCGGCCTACAGTCTGTTTCTATTGAGGTTGACATTAGACCTACCAATAAAGGAGCAAAAACGTTTAACTTGGTTATTTTAAGGGTAATTATCTTACCCTACAATAGACTAAACATTTAATGTCATCTGGATAATTTAACTTAATTCAAGAACACAAAGTTAAGTAAACGTTCATATTTCAATAGGCCTAACACTGATTCTATTCTATACACCTATCTATTTGTCTTACGATACACTGTCAAACGTGCAACTCCGATCATGAAACATGTAGACCGAAGAACTTGATTGTGTCAGTCGGTGGTGCTGATGGATAGCTCCACCCCGCTTCGATACGCGGCTCCTATAAAACACCGAGCGACAGCTTCAATTCTTTTCCAACAAACACAGACTTCTGCGAACCTAACTTCTTCTAAAATAACAGCTATCAGTGAGTTTATTTTAATTTTAACTTTTCTTGTATCCTATTCAAACACTGGTAATGAATTCGGATTGACTACTCACACAAAAAAGAAACAAACAATCAATTTGGAATTCTGGTAATAATTGGAATTCCACAGCTGAATGCATATAAGGTCTCTTTTCAAAAAGCTTTAGAATGAAACATTGTAAACTGCGTGGCTAAAACAAATGAATGTGTTTTGTTTTAATTTGGCCCATGTTTTCATCTGAGCATGCAGGACATTGGGTCAATGTATAAATATTTCTAATATAAATATTTACTTTTTATTTTAGCAAAGGCAGCCACCTAAACTACTGGTGTGCATAGTCTTTGGAAGGCCTTGTCAAAGTTTTCCATAAGTATGAACCTGTTCAATGGAAGTAACTACAGCCAACCTATGGAGTTGGAGGACCTTCCCAGAGACGAAAATCTGGCTAAGGCAGAGATCGCGCTTCTTAGTGTGATATTCTTCAGCGCAGCCATCCTCAACACCGGGGTTCTGCTGATCCTCTGGAGAAGACGCAAACAAGTGTCCAGGATGCGCGTCTTCGTGTTTCACCTCTGCTTGGCAGACCTGGTGGTTGCATTCTTCCAGGTGTGCCCACAGCTCATGTGGGACATAACCGACCGGTTCATCGGGCCGGACCTTGTTTGCCGCTTAGTGAAATATCTGCAGGTGGTGGGCATGTTTGCCTCTACCTACATGATCGTGGCAATGACCATCGACCGATATCAGGCAATCTGCAACCCAATGGTCACATTCCAGAGGAGGCGTGCGCGTTGGAACATCCCTGTGTGCGTCGCCTGGACGATCTCTCTTCTGGGAAGTCTGCCGCAGATATTTATCTTCTCGCGCGTCCAGTTGGCGCCGGGTGTCTATGACTGCTGGGCAGATTTCATTCAACCGTGGGGTCTAAAGACGTACATCACGTGGACTACCCTTGTAATTTTTGTCCTTCCCATATTCACCGTGGTGGTGTGTCAGGTGCGAATCTGCCGAGCCATCCAGATCAACCTGTATTTAAAGACGCACCAGGACAACGCAGGGATAGCCTTCCCTCTACCTTCAAGAGCCAGCAGCGTGGCCGGTGTGTCCAAAGCTAGGATCAAGACTGTGAAAATGACGGTGGTTATTGTGCTTGCCTACATCATTTGTTGGGCTCCGTTCTTCACGGTCCAGCTTTGGTCCGTTTGGGACACTGATGCACCAACAGAAAGTAAGACATACTTTTGATACAAAATGCGATTGTCATTTGCAAGCCTACAATTGAACTATTTTGTTTAAATAGGCCTACTTTATTAATACATTGTCTGGCTGTTTGGGTCTGAGTAAGTCTGTATAAAAAAGTCGCTCTTTTACCCACATCATTGCTAACCATCTCCTTTTTTAATACAGCAGCGACCTTCACCATCCTGATGCTTTTGGCCAGTCTAAACAGCTGCGCGAATCCTTGCATCTACCTGTTCTTCAGCGGTCAGCTACCTAAGAAACTGGTGACAGCTCTTTGCCAGAGGCACTCCGACAGTAAGGACTCCATGCACGATGAGACTACAGCTGTGAGCTCGCTTTACATGAGCTTTAAAAGCCTCTCCGACTCAAAATAATTCACGTAGTAAATGATCGATAATGGTGTGGGACAGCATGGAAAATCAGGACAAAGGTCCATTCAGCCACTGTGTCGAAGCAGTGCAGATGACCGACCTTTTCCTTTCTAATCTGACCCCTTGATATCATGGTCAAGGTATGCCAAGTGAACCATCGAGCTGCGTAAGCACCAGAAATAGAAACCAGAAATAGGTTGGATGAGCCCGAAAAAAGGAGGGAGCTAAACAGAAATACGCTGTAAAACCTGGTGTTGCCGAAGCCGCAGCTGATGGATAAAATAAAGCCTTAGGATCGCGGCGATCGTGAAGCAGAGACGACAGACAATTGTGTCAAAAATTGTTGTCGAAACTTCAGTTTAGTTGTGAATATTATATTATTTAAAAAGACTATGATACCATCATTGAAAGTCTTCTGTTATGCCAAATATCCCATTTATTTCGTGTATATCCCACATTTACATTTACATTTAGTCATTTAGCAGACGCTCTTATCCAGAGCGACTTACAGTAAGTACAGGGACATTCCCCCGAGGCAAGTAGGGTGAAGTGCCTTGCCCAAGGACACAACATCAGTTGGCATGACCGGGAATCGAACTGGCAACCTTCGGATTACTAGCCCGATTCCCTCACCGCTCAGCCACCTGACTCCCCATACACACTGACATAGGCCTACACACAAAATAACAAGCTACAGTGTATTGGCACAGCTGAATCAGGAATCTCAGGCTATAGGCATAGGCCTATAAGTAAAAAAAAGAAAAGACAAAAAAAAACTTTCTTTGTCTATTTTACGACCAGGATTCATAGGCTTTATCTTCGTGAGAATGTAGGAAAATTCCAGAAACTCTTAAACAATTTACTTCCTGTTTGATAAGTCTGTTGTGCAATCCTAACATTTGTTTTTCAACACCAATCCCTGTTTAGTAAGACCAAGAGACCAAACACAATGCCAATATGCACACAGACGTTGACTCACAGTTTGTAACGCATATTAAATTCCTTAATTCATTTCACAGCCTACAATCATTCAACTGTGAAACACATGAACTACATCTCATTCAGATGCTGAATAGAAAAGCTAGAGAAATAAAAGTTCATGAGAAGTGGAACTGTTTCGTGCAATGTTTTGTCTGCATTAATGGCGTCTTAAAGTGTCTGTGTATTTATGTGTTACATTGTGTAAATCTAGGTGCATATTATACTGTAAAGTTTAATCTTACTCTCTGTATTGTATTTTATAAAGAAAGACAACTCTCTGAATGAATAATAAAGTGTTACATTCCTGAAGAAGTATGCTGCTCTTCAAAACTGTCATATGTCTTGTCATTTATTGTGAAGGGACAATATTACACCAGTTTCATACTGGACATATGACAATGGTTGTTTCTTTCTGCTCCTTTACACGTTACAACAAATCATCTCCATGATCTTAATTGGGTGGAGGAAACAAGATCAGTTTCCCAGATATGGATTAAGCCTATAGTCCTAAAGTAAGAGAAAATTTAAATGAAGATCTCCATTGAAAACGCTTTTAGTCTAGGACTCAAATCTATTTTTTATTACATCGGCCAGTATTTAAACTTTTATACGACACTTTCCAAAACAATCTTATGAAGGACGTGAAATGTTCACATGGTTGAATGAAATGAAAGTGAATAGATTAAAACAACAGTTATAAAGTAAGATACGTACAATATATTAATCGTCCGACAAACACTAATAAAATATCCTACTACTCATGTATCAGGATGAACAATGTATTTGGTAGCTATAATTACGGATATAGTGTACAGTGTAACAGAGCATCCATCTATCCATCCTTCCATCTTTTTCCTGTTATGCTCTCAGGTCCACTTAACCCTTGTGCTGCCTTCGGGTCACATGACCCAAAGGTTCATAACGAACCATCGTTGTGTTTACCCAATTTTACCCAATACAAAAACAAATATATATTTTTTTCTTTTAACCTTCGCAATGTTGGGGGTCTGAGACAGCCCAACGGTTAAAATAAATTGCTTTACTTTGTTTTTGTATGCGGTAAAGTTGTCGCAATACGACGGTGGGTCACAACGACTGATGGGTCAGAATGACCCGAAGATAACACAAGGGTTAAATGCTACATCATAATAAAAGCCTCTCCAGGTCAATAATGCATCATTCTAATATCTGTATTATTGATTTAGGTCTGATGTATAGACATACACTCACAAAACATGGGACAAACCTATGGATAATTGATGTGTCCTCTACCAGCATGTTTTATGTGTGTTTTACACGTGTGGAGGTGGGCAAGGGGGTGCAGCCTTTTCCAAAACAAACACCTTTGTCTGGTCTTACCTTGCACAAAATAATCAGCGAGGATAAGAGGTAAAGCAGTTAGATGTTATGACCAACTGTGTTGACAGCAAAGAGAGCAGACACTAACCCTCACTGGACCATTAGCAACTCTGATGCCTAGCTACTGGCATTATTAATGTCTTTGATAGACCATTATTGCTGTCACTATAGAGACACAGTGCCAAGTCCAAATTGCAAAGGCAGTCACAAGGAATTGTATTTTCACAGAGAATGTTTATGTACTAGTTGTCACAACTACCTCAAGAGGGTATGGTCAGTTTTAGATATGTGTCTGTCTATGCAGATGATTAGTACAGTTGATTATCTCAAGAGGAAATGGAAGGGGGAATTGAACCCTCTCTTCCCACATCTGTGGAATGATTCATGGCATTTTCCATAAATAAATTGTCCTTATAGCACTGCATTACTGTTTGTGTTTAGAAGATGTGAGGGACTTTATACAGACTTAATTCCTTTCAATATTTTAAATGTAAAGAGAAGAGGTTGCTGGTAATATACCATCACTGATACTGAGGGGGAGCTGCTATTGCATGAGCTGTCATTTGGCTCGACATCATTCAAAACAGGACTGATTGGAGGAATAGGGGTACTGTTGTTTACCATTGCTAAATAGCAATTGTTACGTTTTAAAGATTCAGCAGCTAAACCTTTTAATATATTAGAACAGTCCCTTTTGAGTCTGGCAGTGAAAGTACATAATGTCACCTTAGAGAACAGTTCTTGTTTATTTACAAACATCAAGCATTTGATGGTTCATCAGCATCCATTCTCTGACTGTCCTATTGCACAATCAAGTCCAATCAGAGCCCTATTTATACCCACACAGTGCCAGCAGGTGAGGAAAAGGAGAGAGCGCCTGTGGGCGTAGCCACCGCTGATGTACTTAGCTACAGCTAAAGTGGATGAATTGACATCAGGTCACACAGACTGCGTGAATGAATGAATCTTTGGAGCTATTAGAAGGCCCATTCCCTGCAAGGCTTTGTCAGGGTAACAACAAGGTACTGTTACATCAACTTTTTTTGCTGTGCTCGTCTACTCTCTACTGGCCACTTAATGGCATGTCGAGCTGAAAGGAAATAGCTCACCCAGGAAAGCAAACTTGTGTAATTCGTCCTTTAGGCAGAGTGGGAACACCTAGAGCCACTTCCTTCCACCAATCTCTGAATGTAGCCCAGATCATTTTGCTATGAGTTTTAACTCATTGTCTGTAAAGTGTTTATTCAGTTTTGGTAGGTATATTACATCACAGAGATGAATGTTTCTGGAATTTAAATATTGCAAATAGGACTGCACTTTCTTGTAGGAGAGAGGGCAGTTTAATTGGACAGGATGAAAGCAGATATGCTGTAGATACAGATGATAAGTGGGACCAGGACTAAAGTCTCTGGTGGAGCCGTGTTCTGGCGGTCAGTGCAACAACATGAACAATTCTCTCACAAGGACACACTTCACCCAGTATACATGCTGACAGTACACAAAGACAAATGTGCTCAAAAGCCTTCAGAGGCCAGACATTACATGACATTCAACAACCTTCTTTCCCATGAGCACCTTTGAAACAGGATTAACTAGCAGGAACATCAATGTGGGATGTGAAACAAACAACGAGCTGCAGAAATGGACACAATCAGATGACACTGGGGTCAGTTCTCATCACAGTATGTTTCTGATCAAACACAGCACAGCCCAGCCACAGCATTCCATGCACTTTTATCGGAATAACACACGCTGGGTACTGGGGTTTAAGGCACATAGCGGTAAAACAATCTAATTTCCTGTTGAGAAACCCTGCAGTGTGTTACACTGATAATCTGACATCAGACACCAAAGTTATTGTTGCGTAAACTTGGAAATCCGCACCAGGTCCTTGGATACCTCATACATGCTCTCAGAGTCCTCTGGCAAGCACAGTGGTCAGGGTGTAAATCACACCCAGAAATTGAAGATGTAGTTATTAATTCTAGGATAGATCCTTTTCCCCAAATCACACTCTTGCCAAAGGGGAGGGGATAACTATGCTGAATGGAATCCTTCTATTCTTATATGAAGGTGTACATGTGATTGGGCATATGTGTGTACGTGCATCTGTATGTCAAAGCCACATTTGTACATAAAGACAAGTGCCAACAGAATAATCTGTCTCATTACAGGGTGCAAAGTACAAACACACAAAAAAAATAACTAACTACTTCCTCCTGCTTAGGTGGCATATTTCCTAGAATTCACATAGCATCAAATTACTCATAATTGCTCTTTTCTATTCATGCTTTATCCCTCTCTGTTTCAAATATTAAAGGATTTTTTCCACACTGCACATTAACTCACATACATGAAAGACATTGGTGTCTGTCATTGTGCAAAAAGGGCTTGGTTAGTGCATGACACCCCTTCTCAAGTCTAGTTACAAATAAGCAGCAGGCCTTCCATCGCCTTCCTTTTCGAACATCATTAGTTGAGAATGTCTGTGTGACTTTCAGTTCACCAATTCCTGACACTGCATCGGATGTAGTGCAGTGCATCCAAAGCTAAAGGAGGTGTGATGAATAAAGCTGTCAACCTAAGCAGAGCTTCGTGCTGTACAGTGTAAATACTTCCTGGACAGTGGAGGAAGAGGGAAAGACTGCGAGAGACAAAGAGGAAAATACAGAAAGAGAAATAGACAGCAGACAAATGTAGAGGATGAAAAAGGACATCAACTGAATTGTTTTAAGGATCATTATCTAACATTTCATTATAGTTTCAGGAAGAACTTTTTAAGCAATCCTAAAGGACTTGAGTGATCAGAGTGAGAATTAGACAAGAATGAGAGACAAAAGCAGAATCAAAATGTTACATTTTGTAAATTCCTGTAAGTATGGGCACACTTCCATAGTTCCTCTTTCCTGCGGGATTCTCACATCTACCTGGAGAACCAAGGCCAGGTGTGTGCCACTTGCCTCTTGTCCACACTCCCTCGGCAGAGCAAGACTGTGAGGAATGTAGACTACCGACTGCTGGTGTAACTACAAGCTCCTTTTTATGGTACAGAGCACCAGTAAACACACATTATACACAAGTACACACACAAACAAAAAATTCTAATTTTTGTAAAACTGGTGCTAGTGTAGCTGGTGTAGATCGGTTAAACTCACTTCTCAGATATTTAAACAGACCAAGAGCGCCAGCAAATCACTAGCTTTATGTTGGCGTAGCTGGTAGTGGTCTGTTCAGAATCCTGAGGGCACTAGGCCGTCTTAGCTTGCCACCCATGTGTTGGGTGAAACCTCACCTTTCTCACTCACAACCACCTTTCTTTCATGCATTCTCACATCTTGGTTCTTTTCATGAGCTCATCCCCCTCACATCTTAGCATCTCAGCACTCACAATGTGCACACATATCACAATGCTGTGTTTTTTTCTTTTCTTTTTTCTTTTCACACACCTAAGGAGTGTGTCACATTTCTTTGTCGGAGAGGTGATGTGAGCAAGACGCCTGTGTTTAAACCCTCCAGTTGTCTGAGCAGAGCATGGCACACCACACGTGACAGAAAAGCTTTCAGGAAGTTTCTTGAGGAGCTTCCTGTTTTAAGTTGCCCTAAACAAGTCATTCCATAATAAAAACAAGGACTCTGCTGTCTGTTCTAAAATATTCCAAGTGATCATATTGCCAAAGTAAGTGTGGGTGGGGCACACCATGGCAAGATGAAGACCATCCACTGTCCACTAGCAAGCCTGGGATTCAGAAAGACATGCTGCTCATTAGAGTGGCCCGGTCTGGTTGCCTAGCTGCTAAAAGCCTGGATGTTTGTCTATTGTGTTTTCTTATATCAACGTATTACTGCTCAGTGATCACTGTATACTGTAGAGTACATCCTATTAGATACCAGCAAGACTGAGTTCATTTAGAGTCACTTGTGTTTACTAGCGTGATAGTTCCTTTAAAACCAGTGAATATTCAGCAATTTTCTATTCACAAGTCAACATCTTTTGAAATGATCTTACCTTCTGAAAATAAATAATTTAAAACAAGGGAGACATACTTATAAAGGAGTTATTGGAAAGTTTTTCTTAATCACAATGGATGGAACCTGGTGGCATTGCAAGGTTTATTACCAACTGAGGGGAGCACAACCTCAAAAGACAGATGAAAGCAATTTTGTTCATATTGTTCAAAGACCAGCTAAATATCCATTAGTGTCAATGTGAACTGGACCGAGAGTTCATTGCACCACATATTTTCTAGACTCATCTGAAATCAATCCTCCACTGAGCATTTTTGGGAAAGAAAATCGTGTCCAAGATCCGTTCAGCTTTATGAAACAACCACAACATGTTGTAATGTAAAACATTTATTGCATCCAATTACTTTGCTTTGTGACACTTCAAAACAAAGAAGTACTTGTTCCAACATTGGAAATACCTGTATGCTATGAAAGGGACCAGCAAAGATACAATGTTGTTATATCAAACCAGAGTTGCAATCATGGCTTGGTTACAGTTATATTTTTACAAACATGAGCCAAAATAACCTTGGAAGTGCAATTTTGAAGTACTAGAAGTACAATTTAAAAGCCACTGATAAAAGAAAAAGTTCAACTCTTCATATGACATTGCCATTTACCACTTAACGTTCCAGGTTATTCTATAACTCAGCAATAACAAACCTATAAGACACTGGTAGAGAACAAACAGTAGTCCAGTAGTACACCAACACACCTTGTCGTTAATCACAAACATCCCAAACACAAATAATCAGGGAAAGGATCAACTGGTGTTCTCAAAAAAGGTCTCTGTAGCTTCAGTGCTTTCTGCCCTAACCCAGTCATTTTTACACCAGGCATCGAACATGCTTAAGCCTTCACTCACAAATATGAAGAAACTCAAAAGTGATGCTCGTCTTCATAGGCCCAGTGTCCTGTGGCCCATCATTCTTTACAAAATATCAATATAAGTACAATTTCTCTACATGTATTTTACATATTCTCTTTTGACAAATCAATGTTATAATACAAAGAAAACGAATAACATGTCCCAAATGCATGACATAATAGCCAGACATGTTGTCATTCCACCTTGCACAAAATGCAGGCACGTCTGTGCCTGGCCACCAGACTAAACTCTCAAATATCAATACACAGCCTTGTGTCCCCAAGTAAAAGCAGAAGATCTCCCGAAATAAACAAGTTCTATCTTTAATCTTGAATAGTTTATCTCTCTGCTAAAGTACAGTCTCAAAGAATGACGTAGGTCTAACTCTGGACCTGAATCCAAAGTGAATCTCTATTGATTAGTTTTTGTGAAACACTAATAAGGGGCTAGGAATTTCTCCTGACAAGTGTAGAACCCTCATTGTCTCTCCCAGCTTGACTGCATGCAGGGTCACACACACACACACACACATCACCGTACGGTGGAGTGGAGGCAGGGTGATGCATATAGTACCGAGCATGTGTTGGTCTTTAGCAGAAGTAGCAGTAGATGTAAGAGTAGCATGCAATTAGGATGATATGCCTGCCCACATCACTAATGGTTTCACCCTCTCCTGTATATCTGAATACCTTATCCCTCCCCCCATTATTTTGTTTTAGGACAAAACAGCCCCCTCTCTAGTTTTTTCTTTCCTTCCTTTTCTGTGTTGTTAAGTGTCACTGAGAGGCTATACGACCTTTACACTAACATGATAGATTTTCTGTCCGGGTTTTCGTCAAGGGTGGGTTGGAGGCAATGATTAGTTGGGGGGGGGGGAGAGCAAGAGTGAGACAGGAAGAAAGCGAGGGGGAGAACTTTGTCAAAGGTTGTCTGGTAGAAGACCTGGGTGCAGAGGGGTGTGTGTAGATCCTGGTCACAGGCAGAGCAGGCGAGAGCCTTCGTCCCCTTCATCCCCCTCACTCTGAGGGATCCTTGGCAGCATGGCAGAGCGGGTCAAGCCCCAGAAGCGGGCCGGCGACAAGTCCTTCTTTGTGGCTGTGAACTTCCAGCCCATGTGAGAGCCACAGGTCTGGCACTGAGCAATGGTCCAGGCGTACCTGGGGGAGGAAATACGGATTGTGGTCTGTCTTTCACAACCCAGCAGGATTGGGTGAGGAATGAGGCTAACTGGTGGCTGATTTGTCGCTACAAAGACAGCTCTCCTCTCCCTTTCTCTCAAATATTGAAATTACCCAGACTGTGGTTAATCAATGCAATCCCTTCTCTTATCTCCATTTTCTCAGCTACCAGCTCATTTCCTTCACCGATGTAAGTCCTGGCAGCACTTTGATGTGGTCACAACCAAGGCCAGGCACACTGATGAGAAACTGCAGCTTACATCTGACACCTGTCCAGCTGAGACTATTCTAAACCTTGGGGCTAAAACTGCATTCTGGAGCTGTGGTCAAGCAACTATGCTTAAATTATTTTTCTCTTTCTTCCATCCCCACCATACACACTGTGAGCATAAGTAGAGGCAGTTACAAAGAATGGCAGTAAAATAACAAATGTACTTCTTGACTAGGCGCTGTTTAAAGGCTGGGGTGTTAGACTTTACAGGAGTGATTGAGCTGCTGACACAGAACTAGCCTCTTCCTCAACCCTCTCCAGATAAGTCAGGCTGTGTAACCACCTCAGGTAACAATGATACATAATGACTGGTCTAGTACCCACTGGAACACTTAGCAGCCTAGGAAAGATGAGGGGAAATAGAGAAATGGAGGAATTCTAACAAGGCACCACATATTGTACTGATGCAATGCCAAAAAAGACTGTCCACCCTGGAGCCATAGACTTGCAACTGCCTATCTATGGCAGCGTGGGATTACTTCCAGTCCAAATATAGTAAGGAAGCATGTCCATGAACTGCAAACACAAAGCCAATTCATCATTTTAACAGTAATATGATCGGTTCTCATAAAAACCTCCCTATTGAAGTTAAGCTTTCATTTACAATAACACAAAAGTGTAAGCAGAGAATCTTTTGCACACAATCCTATGTCCATCTGTTTGTGTGAGAGTCAGTATTCACGTAACATGAGCCACTGAATTGGGAATGAGACAGAAGTGAAGTGGGTGGGGGTAATATGGGTTACCCTGGAAACCAGCTGTGCAGTGTGGATGGCCTGCCGACCAGGTTGAGGTTGCTTGCTTTGTAGACGGTGAGGGTCTCGTGGACATAGCCATGAGGGTTAACATAGGCTGCCATGGGGCCATACAGAGAGAGACTAAATGAGGAGAGGGAGGGAGAGAAGAGGCATAGAGAGAGAGACACACACACAGACAGAGAAATACTGTTAGACAAGCTCTAATGGTTTAGCATTAGCAGTTAGCATCCTAGAAGGGCTCGACAGAGCTGAAAATAAAACCATATTCAGTTACAGTGTACTACACTACAAGATTTAAACTGAAAACTCATCTTGCCGTCAATTTGTTATTGTACAAATCAGAACACAATTCCAAATGAAATGTATCCGGTTAAATCTATAATTTAAGATCTATGACAAGTACAGAGTCTATGAAGTGTACTTCTCCCTCCATCATGTGAAGGTGAAAAATGGGTGAGACACCTCAAGTTAAGTTGTCAGATGGAGGGTCTGGTTGTTCTCTAGCAGGGCATCACAAACACAGAGCACACGTACACACAGGAACCTGGATAATCTCACTGGCTCTCCTCTTGGTTGCATGCTTGCCTTAAAATGAGATTGAAAATCCCAAACACGCACGTTTCCGTTCCTTGTGATTGATGCTGGATCTTTCAGTCAAATCAACTATTTCAATTGAACAGGCCAACTATCCCCATGACTAGACAGCCATTAACAGAAAGGATGGGTGAGTGGAGGTGTTTAAGAATCTTCTTCACTTCAGCTTTATTCTGATCACTACACTGTCTGGCCTCAAAGAAACACGTAATTGTTCAATCGAATGCAGGCTTCATAGTTTATTGGAATCTGTGTGTGTGTGTGTGTGTGTGTGTGTGTGAATATGCACCAAGCCAGTGAATGTATATGCCCTTGGAGGTTCGTCAAATGCCATACTTGTGTGTCCACAATTGAACCAAAAAGGTCAGAATGTTTATTTCCTGCAATTACAAGATCCTGGCCTCTAGCCAGACGGTGGACTGAGAGGTGGCGAGGCGACACATGAAACAGGGAGGGTGCGGGACATGATTGAATTGACAGATGAGAGACAGCCTGATTCCATTAGTATCAACGCCAGTCTCATCTAAAGCTCTATTAACATAACCCCCGCTGCTCAGTTGGCCGCCATGGAGAATGGACTGGGGAAAACACACTCGCACAAAACACAATCAATAATGTGAAGACAGTGTGTCAATCCAGCCTCCAGACACATCCATCCCGGGAGTGAGACCAAAGTGAGACACGGACCCAACCTCCAGCTCACCTGAAGATCTCATTCTTAGTGGTGATCTCTGTGTCGTGGCAGTTCTTACAGCACAAAGAAGTGCACTGTGGAAGAGAGAATACCCACAGTTTAACAGTTGTATTGCCATGAGGACTTCATGTTCAGTACACCAGGCATGCAGCAGCAAAATAAGTTCTTATAATCGTACCAGCTGCCTCCCCTTCTACATGGTTATGTAACAGGCACTGTAATTGGCCCAACAGATGGGTATGGTCAAAAGTCGGCCTCTGTGAAGCCTCTTTGTAAATGTGTGACATCTTCAGACTGCCCTCTTCAGATTATAAGAGTTTAACACCAGCTAATCACTAACATACAGGTTCCCAACATATTGCGATATGACGGAATGTTGTGGATCTATCTGTTTAATAATTTATAAGATGTAGGATATGGGTTGATGTTCTATCAATCAATCAATCAACTTTATTTATATAGCACATTTAAAAAACCACAGGGGAAGCCAAAGTGCTTAACATTGAGACATAAAATAAATAAATATAAAAAACAAACAAAAACTTTTTAGGGAATGACGGAAAATTTAAGGTAAGTTAAAGGCAAGGGAGTAAAAGTGCGTTTTTAGAAGAGATTTAAAAACAGGAAGCGAGGAGGCCTGTCTGGCCTTTAAAGGCCGCTCATTCCAAAGCTTGGGTGCAGCAGCGGCAAATGCTCTGTCACCTCTGAGCTTCAGCCTTATTTTAGGGACTGTCAGCAACAGCTGGTCGGCTGATCTTAGGGATCGAGATGGACAGTAAGGCTGAAGCAGATCGGATAAATATGGTGGAGCAAGGTTGTTCAGGCATTTAAAAACAAATAACAAAAGTTTAAAATGTATTCTGTGGTACACAGGAAGCCAGTGTAGGGATGGCAGGATTGGAGTGATGTGCTCACGCCTGCGGGTCTGGGTTTGCAGGCGTGCAGCAGAGTTCTGCACAAGCTGCAGACGGGCAAGGGAAGTCTGACTGATCCCTATGTACAAGGAGTTACAATAATCAAGACGAGTCGTAATAAAAGCATGGATTAATTTCTCCAAGTCAGGTCTTGATAAAATAGGTTTCACCTTGGCTATTTGACGTAGTTGATAAAAGCTTTTTTGTACTACACCACTGATCTGTTTCTCAAATTTAAAATCTGTATCAAACTTGACCCCCAGATTAGTGACACAGTCCTTAAGATACAGTGACAGAGAGCCAAGGTCAACGTTGGGGGAAGAATGACAACTTGAGTATGTTGTTACGCAAAATGTTTTCTATTTAATGCACTCAGACAGTCTCTCACAGAGAAATAGAGAGAGAGAGAGAGAGAGAGAGAGAGAGAGAGAGAGAGAGAGAGAGAGAGAGAGAGAGAGAGAGAGACAGAGACAGAGACAGAGACAGACCTAGAGGTATTCCAGAACTTAACAGTTTAATAACTATGTTCCAGACATGTGTGCCGTGTTTACGCCATTGTCACACTGACAGGGTTTCCCTTGGGCTGTTGATGCAGAGTGAAGGCACTCAACTGTGTATGCCAGAGGACCTTGCTAAATTAGTGTTGGAGTAGAATGGTCTTACTGCTGTGCAAGGGAAGTTCTGTTGCAATGGTGCTGAGGGACAGGGGCTTAGGGTTAGGGAGATGTGCTTCATCACTGAAAGAGGCCCCTGGTCCCTGGCCTGGGGAGCATCTCACTAAGAGCATCTGAGAACCGGAGATAGGGGGGTAATGATCATCTCTATATATAGGCAACAGCTAAATATACCACAGCACATTAGGGAGGGGAGGGCTTCAAACAGGTCACAGCAAGGAGAGAACAGGTTTGTTTGTACGAGGTAGAGTGTCAGGCGGGTTAGGCATGTAAAGCGCGTGTGCGTGTCTCCTTCTCACCCGGTCCATTATGTCCAGCTCACAGCGCAGCCTCTGGATGGCACTGCCGATCTTCAGCAGCTGAAGCCTCAGGGCATCGTCTATGGGCAGACAGGCTGCTACTCGGTAGGAGAAGTCTAGGCAGAGAGAGATTGGAAGGGGCAAAGAAAGAAAGAAAGGGTGAGAAGCTGTGTCAAGTTAAAGAAATAAGACAAAAGAGAAAGACGCAGGTACATGTATTATCCAGATATAAGGGTAGATATAGAATTCAACTCATCAAATTACTGACCAATGGCATTTGTAGGGAGGGAATCATCCTTCAAGTTCTCATCCCACTCGTGAAGCTGTTTCTTTACTCTGTTCATCAGAGTCTCCTGGGGAAACACAACCCCAGGACATAAGATTGATGAGTGAATGAGATGCTTGTCTTCATACATTAGAACCCATATAAAAGTGTACAGTCAAAATATGTTACAATGTTCTGCAATGTCTCTGTGTGCCATTAGGAGAACAACTGATAGCCTGCAGTACTCACAGAGTCATAGAGGGCATAGACCCAGGGTGGCCATGAGGTCATATTTGCACACTGGAACTTCCTCTGAGGAGAAAAGAAAAGAGTTGCTTTTCCAGGAAGCCAGAAAAATATACGTGTCAACAGGTTATTAGAGATGTTCAAATTAAACTGACAAAAGTGTTGTGTCCATTATTGCTCTTCTTCTTATCTTGTTGTTTTTGCAGGCAACATTTAAGGTAAGGGACGATCCTTACCTTAAATGGCTTTTAAGAGGTATTGTTGTAACGAACACAGAAACGCAGCTGACATTGCATCAATGTTGCCAGGTTTATTTAACACCCTTCACATGTTCCATATTTATCTCCCTCTTGATTTCACCGGCATGAAGAGCACATATAACTGAAAATCTCTTCCAACATTCTCAACAAACAGTTTGCCTCCCCATCATGTAGCTCTCCACACCCTGTCACTCCCACTCTCATCACACTCTTTCATCATCAACAAATGAAAGCAATAAAAATGCTAATGAGAGTTGAGATGACATGGCAACTATGTACTGTGACACGGACACAGCCAATTTAGCCATACAGCAGAAGCTTTGATCCAAAGCGACCTACACAATAGGTATGTTTCTCTAGGGTAAGTGAGTCATCATCAACTAAACCTTTTTTGAAGAAAAAGTGACACCAGTGGCCACAGCAGTAGATCTTACACACTTCTCTCTCTCTCACCCACACACCAAACATCTTATACACTGACATTCACTCCTACCAATAGCACAGTTCATAATTTCACCATTAATAAAGAAATAGACATGGGATGAATTTCTGACATTGAATAACAGGGAGTGAAGAAAGTGATAATTATGTGAGTTCATATTTTGCAGGAAATGTCACCTTAGCTTCTGTGGCTTATTATTTTTAAATAAGACCCATACAAGTAGCAATCCAAAACCTGTGTGTGGTAGGGTTAAAGTTGAACAATACACATATCTATGTATGTGCATGTGTGTCTGACCTGGCGATAAGTGTTCCACCAGCACTGGGCCTGCTTGCAGTTCTGTGTGGGAGGTCTGGAGGAGGGATGCATGTGGAGGCGGGACAGGGGAGTCAGCTGCACTGCTGTAAGGGGGTCTGGCAGGATACACTCTGGTAGGATTTGCACCTTAGCCTGTCTGATCCTGGGAAGGGAGAGGAAAAAAGGGTTTGAGAGAGTTGCATCAAAAGACAACAGTATAATGAGAGATGTGCTCTGAATACTTATGAACTAAAAGATCCATGAACTACAAACCTACCTGAAAGTATTTATTTTTGTAAGAATTATACTGTCTACACAGCCTCATTAATGAGGAAGTGTCCTTCTTGGTACCGCGCACATAGAGACACAGCATTAAAACATCTACATAATGTAAAACATAACTTCCTTTAGCACAGATGTCCACCTTCACTCGACATAGTGACGCCACTTTAACGGAACAATCGCTCCAACAAAAAGCAGCATACTTTTTTCTTTAAATCATGTCAAATTGATGCTCAACTAAATGTTCAGCCCTCCACACTTATAGACAGTGAGTTCTCAAAGTGAGATCCATTCATTTTCTGCAGGCACACCATGACATAAAGAGCTTGTCGATGTTGAAAGGGGTCTACAGCAGGTTGCTTCTAGTGATAGGAGGCAGTATATATTTTGTTTTTAAACCACAACCACAAATCGTATAAAAGCCATCTTAAGGTGATAACTGTTGTCAGATCCATTGAATACTTGTTAGTGGTGGTGACAGGGAACAGCGAGAGACAGATAGAGAAAAAGTAGGGGGGGGGGGTTCTTTTGATTTTAATGAGACTGTAAGGAACATGATGGGAGTGTGTCCTCTAGTGGTTACTTTGATATCCCATTCTTAATTGTAGCTGTGGCCCTTCAAATACACATTCTTCATGTAAATATCAATAATTATTTTATATACAAGGATCTGTGTGTGTCCATCTCTGGTCGAAAAAAACAGATAGTTTCTGATTCTGCTTGTTGATGTGAGGGTGATTAAAAGCACTCTTTTTACCCGTCAGCCTGAGTTCTGATCTCGTGGACCTTGAATCTCTGCCTGCCAATGGCCTTCACCTTCACAGTCTCGATGCCATACTCCTGCTCCTCTCGGTACGCATAGATCTCAGCTGTGGTCCCAAACTCAGCTTGTGGATCACCTGTGTCACTGGAAAGAATACAGAACATGCAATGGCAAGAAGATTCATTTTAGATACTTGCCTCATTGAGGTCTTGCCCTTTCGGGCTCTGTCTGAACATTGTCCCTGTCACTCCCCTACAACATTTAACCCCACATGCTCAAACTGGATCTCCCTCTCATTCTTATTTCAGTACCTGTGAGCGAGCACGGCGAAGGTACGGTCTCTCTGGATTACAGTGCGCATCATGCTGACTTCCTGTGGCCTGAAGAGCTGCAACGGCAGTGTCTGCCCAGGGATCAACATGACTGATGTGTGCGGCAGCACTGGGATGGTCTGGCAACTATCATCATCATGCACTGTACGACCGTGGAACTCCTCCATGTCCGCGCCCAAGTACTGGAAGACCCAGGGGGGGTGAGGAACAGATATTCTTACAGTCCAACAGGAAGTTACATCAGGTGATTTATTAAATTAAGATCAAATTGTGTTAGGTACGACGTTTCCATGAACTACTCACTGAGTGTGAAGTGGGAAGACTTGGGTCAAAGTTAATGCTGGGCTTTTCAGTATCCTCACTGTCCCGGTCTTCGGTCTCCATTTCGTCCTCCTCTTCTTCCTCATTGCCTTTGTTTCACATGAATCATATCAAAGGACACAAATGATATGTTTTGCATCTGAATAATCCATCCCATGCCTGCTGCTTAAGATACATCCCTGCTATGTGCTCTCATCTACGTTGACTTACCATAAAATGAAACTGACAGTACATAGACTAGGACTACGCTTCTGACATAATGCACTTCCTAATCTGTATAGGCCTATAATGTACATTCCATGAAACGCTTGGATAATTGGACACAAACTATGCACATTTGTGATTGGCATTAGATTTACTTTCTGTTTCACTTCCAGGGCACACAGGTACAATATACATTCAAACTAAATACATGTAGGCCCTCACTATACAGGCTTTGAAGAGGTAGATTCACATAATTCAAGTGTGTTGCGTGAATTAATGAGTAAAAACCGTGGCCTTGCTGTCTGACCAAGACCGAAACCAAGTAGGCTACATACTAGCTAGCACTAGTTAGCTAACGTCAGTGTTTGCTTGGTTGCAAGACAATAAAGTGCAATTAACAAAATGCTGTCATGCATCATTCAGCTGGTCAGTGATATATTGAAGCTCTGTAAGTACCGGGTATCAGTTGCAATTGGTTGCCCATGTTCTCGTTGTTGTCGCCTCCACCCCTATCGTCAGCCATATCCCTCTGTTTACAAACTAAACACTTCTTCGCTGACGTATTTATTCTAGTTTGCTAACCAAGCGGGCTCATTGCTGCCACTAACTGGCCGAGATGGTGAATTTCCATTTCAAGGATCGCCACATGACGCACACCGTCCCATTCTGGCTCAGATTCTTGTCGCATAACCATCAATAAGTCAGTAAAAAATTGTACACCCTTATGCTCGCAAATCGAATACATTTGCAGCCACGCTTGAGACCGTGGACATGTTTCTCCCTCCCTCCCCCCCCCCCCCCCATCTCAACGTCCTGTAAATGTCGTCGTTTCCAAATCAACCAAAGCTTATACTCCCCTCTGCACAGCACTCAAGGCATACATTACGTCATTTAGCAGACGCTCTTATCCAGAGCAGGTCAACCATATACACAAAAACTGTATTATGGTACAGAATCAGTACTCAAGTTTCTTAAGCTTAAACGGCCAATGGTGCAAGTACTGAGCGCAATCATTTAGAACATCTGAGCAAAACCAGAGGCTAGACACAAAGTCGTTTATAAACCATGTTTTTATTCTGGCATTTAACAACAGTCAGTGCTGGGCTGGTGGCAAAGTCCAGATATGAGGAGCAGGAGACAAGTCTTGTGCCCTCCTCAAGCAGTCAGCCAGCCTTCATGGTAAGTTGGGCAGGATCTGGTCCTCACTTCATGACAAGCGTGGGTCCGGCACGTGGAGCGGCTCACAATCACAGGGAAATTGCCGATCTACTTGGACCTCTGCCTCATCTTTCGCCTTTTACGCTTCAGCCTTGAAAGAAAAGAATCAAGATGAGCCTTTGATCATAATAGCTTAACAGAAAATTTTACAAAACATGCAGTTGCTACAGGACTCACCTGCGCATACGCTTCTTCCTCCACTGCAAAACAAAGAATATGTTTAGCACGTTTGCCTACCTAGCCTCCATTAGTTTCAGCAACAATACACAATCTAGCATTAAATCAAGATTGTTATTTTTAGCAACTTAAGGTGCAAATATTAACTTGCAAGGAATTAAGCCTTGCATGTTCTGCTTTGACCCCAAACTAAAGCAAGTTTCGCACGTATTAGTAAATTAAAATACTGAACTAAAACAAGCATGCATTTACGGCGCTAAAATAGAGGGCCCCAATTTAGCGAGCTAAACAACTATTCAGAACTTGGTTCAGAGCTTATAACCGACTGCATTCCAATTGAGGACGACATTAAAAGGTTCACTCAAGAACAAGTCTAAATCAGAAAACATTGGTTAAGGGCATTCCCACACGTTTGTTTCCTGGCTAGCTAGAGCTAGCTCTAAGTCGTTGACGTTATTGAGACAGGGGCGACGTTGTTATAACATTTCTGATATGGGTCATCTCACCTTGGCTCTCATCTTGTGGAGATGTGTCTGCAATAAAGAATGAAGTCAAGTTAGTAAAATGAATGGATGGGTACAAATAATCTAAGATACAATTCGATTCAAAAGAGGTGTATTTGTCTTAATTCTTACCGCTAAAGCGAGGACACCAACTGAAAGAGGATGTGACGACAAAAACAGTGGCGCTTTATACAGAAGTGGACGTCATATTCAATCGCCCAACACTAAGCTCATCGGGATATGTAGGCCAACTGTGGACTATAGGCTAAGAGTGCAGCGCTGTCATCATTGTAATACTTGAACTACCGATTAATGTTCTAGAATAAAAAGAGATTTTAGATAATACTTACCAACACCAGGTAATACATATTACCTGGTGTTAGTTGTTTTTTATCATTGATCATGCAATGTAGGCCTAATATATGAGCATGAGCTGACACAAACGAGAGAAAGCCCTTATGAATATAAATGTAATTGATTTATTTCATTTTATAAAAGCCCAACAGCAAAACAGATATAAATCAAGAAGTTCAGGGTCAGGGGACACAGATGATCTGGACTCATCTGATTCAGATCTTGTCATATTGTGAAGCACATACTGACTTTAATTTTACTTTTTGTTTCCTTCAGCTGCCTTCTTGATGTTACCAACACTGACTCATCAGATTAGAACACGCAGCATCATTTAAATATAGTAGATTAAAGGTTTCCCCCCAAATCCATAATGTAATTTTATCTTTACAAATAAACTGTAGAAGTATTTTAAAGGGATTTCAAATACAATTTGGCTAATATCTGATGGAAGTAGGTGTAGCAGTGTTCCCAAAAGTGAGGCCGGGTGTTGGTACTGTAATTCTGTAGACTAAATGATACTCCATATAAATACATATAACGTTAATTATAGTGAATTATATGCAATCATTAATAACAAGCAATCATCTTCCATCAACAACACTGCCATATCAAGCGTGTGTAATACTTTTTGAACCCATGTATAACTGTCAAGACATTGTGAACAATTTAGCCAAAACAATATTTTTGTTAACAGTTTGTTTTTACCATTTTAATTTAGAAAGTTCATAACATATTACCCATGTAGCAAGATTTTCAGTCAGGTGCATCACCCAACAGTAAGGTGTAAAAACACATTTCTAAAAAATAATCCAAAGTGTGTTTTCCCATTTTTCATTCCAGTTACAGTATCAATGGTCAGAGCAGATAAACTCAGTGGAAAAGTTAAGTTGTTCACTTAGATGTGAGGCTTTACCTTTGTGAATGTTTGTGTTTGGACTTGAGAATCCCCAGAATGGCATAGAACACCAACAAATGTGTATTCCACAAGTTTGGTGCATCCAATAAAAGATCATAATTAGATCCATCAGATTTATTTTGTGGGCTCAAAACCAGAAAAACATATGGGGACAAAAAAAACATTACAATTGGCAAATATGTAATTTCCTTTCCTAATTTTAAATGTTCTGTTATTTGGGGTGTTGGTATGAGTTTGCGTGTTTCCCAAAGACAGGTAGAATCTACTCTGCAGCCTCAGTCTCCTCAGTCGGCTGCCCAGTAGCTGTCTCAACTGTCTTGGAGGCCTGGCGGAGATAGAGGAGGAAGTAGATGAGAACATACAGAACAACAAAAAAGAGAATTGTTTCTTATTTAATAATAGTATAGTGTAGATAATAATAGTATTCAGGAAAAACAAAAATAACCTTCTTTTTCTTCTTCTTCTGTGTTTTGCGACTTGCTGAGCTCTGTAGTAGAGTCTAGAGTGGAAAAAATAACTTGTCATGCCTCAAGGTACTACAAGTCATGGGGTAATATTTGTGTTATTTATGTAGCGCAACAGTTTATTTAATAAAATGGATTGCGCCCCCTGTGCATTCCAGCAGTCCTGAATGTTGAATGTGTGTAGGCAGGCGGGTCTTACCATGAGTTCAGCATCCTGCACCTCGTGCTCTGACTTGTAGAGCTCAGGCTCAAAGGGTCCATTGGTGATTCTATGTGGGCCATTGGCCATCAGCAGCACTGTGAACTTAAACTGAGCCACACACTCTCCTGAGAGAGAAAGAACAAGACTGTCAGAACAAGAAAGTGGGAAAGGCCATGCATCCAGACACTGTGCAGGAGGGGAGAGAGAGCGAGACATACCTTCCTTGTCATTGAGCACGCTGAAAGGCTGTAGGAGCTCGTGTTTGGCACACTCCACCACACCCAGACGGGCCTTAGCTTCATCCTCAAATGCCCTGAGGTCAGGAGAACAGGAGAGCTTAAACATGAAACTTTCAAACAAAAAAAAACATTTGCATGGTGTCTGACTGCAAAGGAGAAAACAGAGTGATGTCATACTATACCTTAGGGTGAAAGGCATGGTGTCAAAACGTCGTTCCACCTCACTAAAGAACATGCGGGAGGTCTTCATCTTCAATCCATACTGCTTGCTGGGGTCCCTCTTATATATAGTTGTCCTCTGTCCTCCATCCCTGGCCTGGAAAGATAAGGAGGGGGGAAAAAGTAAGATTTTCTAGTAGAAATTCCGTTTTTTTGTACATTTCGGGTCAGGAATTTCTAAGAAAAGACGGTAAACTGATCTGAACACTCACTTTTCCTTCTCCAGTACTGATCAGCACATCAACAGCATATACCTCATGCACCTCAAACTCTGCCTTCTCGTGGTCCTTTCTGTCAATAGACGGTAATTGATAGTCATTGACACCAAGATTTTAAAGACAAAAAACCTATTCTTCTAAACTAGTCAGCCTATGGTCTACATAAAAAAGTAACACCTTACCTTTGCTGGTCTGTGGGGTTCTGAATGATAGTTTTTTCTCCATCGATGACATGTTGTTTTAGCTGATGAGACAGCATACCTTCAACAGAAATTTAAGATAAATCATAATCTTACAATTAATTTGCTTGGACTCATAAAGGAAAGTTTGACTCAATTTCCTCTATCTGGCAAACCAACTTTCTATTACAACATCTGAGCCTCACCCTCAATTGGTGAACATTTGAATGATTGGGCAATCTTGTTCCAAGCCTCTGTCACCTGAGAGTTCTGAGAAAACGATAAGAATAAAACTGACAATGAATGAAAACCAAATGTATTCATCAACCAAACTTGAAAAACTGGACATACTCAGTTGTGTGTACAGTTTTGGTTAGGTGTGAAACACTAGCAAAGGGGGTTGCTACCTGGTTGCCAGGTTTGACCAGGCGCAGAGCAGCTTCTGCACAAAGGTGAGCTGCTTTGATCACATCTGCTTTACGGCCTGTAACTGGAGTCTCCTAAAGTGGAGAGGGGGGGGGGGGGGGCAGAAGACAGGTTGGGGAAGACTTGTTACACACAGAGGGACTTCAAAGTGACAATTTCTACAGAGAATTTTCTTCCCTCACAAGAACATACCTTAGTGGCTCCAATAACAAAGCTATGAGCAACATTGGCAATGAAGCCGTCAATATGGACGCCAAGGTCACTAATAAAAAAGAAGAAACAGGTAGACACAGAAACTTGATCATCGGGATGAATAAAAGCTAAAGTGGGTAACACTTTCTCAGACCATCACAGTTGGGAACATCTTTGTGCTTAAGGACAATATTGGTTCATTGAATTTATAAATATCAATCACATTAAGCATTCAAAAAGTCATCTGCATACAGGTCTAGACAGAAAATGCATTTACCTAGTAGTAGGAACATGCCAAAGGGATATACCAAAGGGTGAAAGTTGTTGATGAGTCATGATAACCAACACATACTTACTATACTATAAGGTATTCTCTTGGCAGTACCACAGATAATTCCACTACTGTTCAGAGGTAGAACTTATTTAACAATATTTCTTTAGACATTAGATTTATTTGATTCAAGACATGACTGGGATGGTCAACATAGAGACAAAGACACAGTGGCAATCCAACAAGTAAGATGAAACAGCTATCTATCTACATGCATGTTATGTTCAGAGGCTATAGTGAAACCATCATTACAATTATGCCAAGTCAATAGGACTGATACAAGTAGACTTGGAATGCGAATACATTTTAACATGTCAAACCTTAATTGTCGTTTGCCACCATACACAGGGAGACAGGAGCTAATGCTTTAGACATCAGAAAGAAAACCCTTCAGACCCCTGATAACGCCACAAGAGAGAGACGAGCAAGACAACACACACTTGGGAGACTGGAGACACAAAGGACATAGGGGGAGGAATGTTACTATGGATGGAGGTGCCTACATTTTTACCAGATCCCCATCTTTAAGTGTGTAGTCAGGATCACTCTTCAGGGGAGAGAAGTGGCAAACACAGTTATTGACTGAGACGCTGGTGGGGAAGGCAATGCCTGGAAGAGGGAAGAAAGAACCACCAAATCTTCATTTGGAAATCAGCCACTTCGTGTGCATGTGTGTGTGAAAGAGATCTATCAAAATGTCCTACTAGTACTTTCAGACACCTAAGCAAAGTTCATGCCCCCTCTGAATCTGTGAAAATTCTACATCCAGATGATAACTGAACTCTTTCATGAGTGAAGCCCTGATGTGACCTACAAGAGTCCTTGCAAACAGTCTTATCTCTCTCTCTCTTATGTTATGAGCTCCATGTACTTCTCTCCTTGTCCTGACCCATGCCCCTCACCTTTCTTTATGTCTTTCTCCTTCTTGAAGACCTTCCCAGTCTCTGCCATGATATGAGCATCCCCCTTCACACACAGGCTGAGGACGGAAACCCCTGCTGTGGCTGCCTCCATCACCATTCGTAGGGCCTCTAAGTAACAGACAGGAGATGGGGTAATGTGTGAGATTGAACAATAAGAAAAGACGGAAAATAGCATATTTTATCCACAAAAATGACTGCATGATGAGGTAGGCTTACGTCTATGTTTTTGGTAGTGTCGGCATGTATAAAACATGTTAGGGCTACCTTTGAAAGTTACTACCTGCCTATTTAGTTAACTGCAAGTTAAAACAACGTTGGAATGTGGAAAGATGTGTTTAGTCAATTTTGCCTTTATTTGTCATTGTCAACTATTACTGAAGTAGCTAATACCTTTAGTTAGCAAGCTTAATTGCCCCAGACCCGAGTCCTGGGTCTTTATAAATCAGGAGGCAATGTCATTGGATAAACTTATTTTTTTGCGGTTATCGCAGCGGGTCTAATAACTGTTACAGTTCACGAAAAGTTTGAATGAAAACATAAAAAACGTTGCAAGTCGCTCCTTGGAGTTTTTGCAGTTGTGAGTTAGCGTAAGTTTCTATGGAAGGTGCTAGTCTTGGTGTAAACCAGCTCATTTAAACAGAGGAAGTTTGCTACCTAGCTAGCCAGCTAACTAGCTGGCTAGCTAGCAGCTCAGGGCCACATACAGCGGGAATAGCTACGGATACTACCGGAATAGTACAGTACAAGCTTGCTATGATCTGGATCAAATTAGAGGACTGCTTCATTATTAGATACCAAGCGCTAAGTGGGCTTCATTTTTTTTTTATTTTTTTTTATCAATTTCCATTTACTCTTAGCACGTTACTGAATTGAGACTGGCATGTCAAAGCAAAGCACATGGCTGCTCGATTGAGGTGACAGATAACTTAGCGTAGCTAGCTAGCAATCTACCAGTTATCTAGCTAGCTAGCAAGCTAGCAAGCTAACTACAAGCTGGTGGTGGTGCACGGCGCGACAGGCCAAGCATGTCACCTCATTCTTGTCACACACATTGCTACGATAACTTACGGTTGGCGATGTCACCTCCCATTTTATACTTGGTGACTACCAAATCCTCGGCGATAGTTTGCTCTTGTTCGTCATCAGACATTTTAACGGCGGATTTCTTTACAACTCAATGTGTTAAGTAACCCAACAGACACACTCCCAAGCTCCTAACTCTCCGATCTCTGGTCAGGTCTAAACCCACTAAGCCAGCCCCTTCTCCGCACATCCACCCACTTCAATGCTACGTAAAAGTTGCGTCACAAAAATTACAAACCGCCAAAATGCAGTTGCTCTAGTGAATCAGTAATAGTTTCATTCTTTACCATTTCCCGTAAGTTTGTCTTCACATAGTCGCACAATTAAGATTGTTCTAAACCCCAAACGTTAGTATTGAGACAGAATGGATAAATGTACTCATGTTCTTCGAGATTAGTCCACCCATAGGCCTACCTAGACTATTCAAATACTAGCCAGCTAAAAGCTTATCTAATAGTGGCCTACTCTTTCCAGCATGGAAAAGATGAGGATGTAGGATCAAACGCTCAATTTCAAACATATTGAAATAATTTATTTATTCTGAAACAAAAACAATATAATGTAAGATGAATGATTCTGTAAGTCATGAATAAAATGTATGAAAAAAGACAGTTGTTCAAATAAATTTTGTTCTTACATAATGCACTACAAATACAACAAAGCTTGTAATCTGGCCATTTATAGTAGTGTAGGCTAATCTGCACTCAGTCCCTTTATTGGTTGTACGGTTTTAATACCAGAGTTAGCACAAAAAACACACAATGGAAATGTAAACTTGTAACAGACACATAATAAAAAAAAAAAAAAGTTACACACAGATCCAACATTACTTTCATTCACTATATTTGGATTGCTTGCATTTGTCTTGTTCCTTCATTATTTTCATGGAAATGCCACAGCTACATGCTTCTTATCTCTTACTTTAGCCTCACGTCCGCAATGCATTGGGCTTTAAGAACAATCTGCTGTGCCAGTAGTCTGGATTGTCAAAAGACTGATCTCCGCCACCAGGCTCCCCAACCCCAGCACGCACTTTCACGTAGGTCCCAACCCCAGGGTGCTGAGTCCCCTGCCTACCAAAGGCACCCTCATCTTCTCCCTGCATGTTTTGGTACTCGACTGAGTTCCCAGCTCCAAGGACCGCCATGGAGTCCATCTCCTCATACGCATACTCCTCCTCCTCATCCTCTCCTTGCAGCCTCAATCCATCCCTGCCACGAAGAGCCTGATGCAGTCTGGGCTGGCTGTTAGTGTACTGATAGTCATTCTCTACATATTCATTTTCTACAGCCTCTTTCTTAACTTTACGTCTAACTTTCAGACGCACCTCTGCAGTTTCACTGGGTTTAGGGACATCTGGACTTGGGGGGTCGTTGGTTTCTGTTTCAACACTTCTAATGTCCATGTACTCATATTCAACCTCACCAGAACCCTGCTCTTCGATGTTGTCTGAATCATAACTGTCTTCTGTATTCTGGTTGTCATAATTTTTGGTTTGGCCATCACTGCCCTGACAACCAGATGTACGGTTACCTGTGCACTCTGTGCCTAGTGGTGTTAATGAGGAGCCTGATCTCTTATTCATCTTTAACCACTGTGCGCCATCTTTAGGGTGACTAGGATGTTGTCTGGTTGTCTGGAGAGATATCATGCATGCCTGTTTGTTCATATACTCATATTCTTCACTGGCACTGTCTGGGTCCTCTAATAGTCCTGAGGAGCGCTGGGGTAACTTGGACAATGTTCTCTCGTGAGGCAGGGTGACTTGAGAGGTGGAGAGTAGTAGGCTTTCTGGAATAATAATTACAGAGATTTGGATGAGTTATATGAAAAGGAACATTACATTTTTTCACATACTTGCCATCTACACTCATATTATATTGGTGTACTTGTAAGCAAGTTAGTTACACTGGCTCAGAATAATTGAGACATACTGTATATATATATATATAAAATATATATATTTGTATTATTATTTACAATACATATATTATACACCCATTTATCTTTAGGAAAACCATGTGTGGGCTCTGTAAGTACCTCTCTCGAGGCTGTCTCCTAGACCAGGGAGCACATATCCATTGTGGTCCTCCTCCCCCCCTGTATCTGGGGAGAATGTCTCTGGCGGCCCCCCTGACATGCTGTCTCTCTGAGACATGTAGGCACTGTCTTCTCGATGTCGCTTCCTCCTGAGGCTGCCAGCTAATGAGACGTCCTCGCTCATCTCGAGCTCCACCACGGTGCCCCGGCCCTCAGAGCTCTCAGACACGGTGCGAGCAGAGTTAAGGCGAGAACGCGATGGCCACATGTACTGTATACAAGAATAGAAAAGATACTTATGTGTATGTAATGATAGACATTTGTCAGTAATACATCAATAGGATACAGGGTGGATAACAGATGAAGATGAGAGACCAACCTGTCCTGGATTTTCAACACCTGGGGTCATGGGCAGGTACCCTGCCATGCTGGAAATCCCCTTAAGAATAAAACAGAATGGGATGGATTAGGGACATGAATATCTGGTAATCTGTCTATAACATACCCCATATGTATCTATATACATATTGTATAGATAGAATGTGATGAAGTGATATAATGGCCCTTCACCCACCCTGTGGCTATCCATTCTGGAGAGGCGAGGGAGACTCTTGGACTGTGACATGTAGTGAGGAGGCGTGGCCATGCCAGATTCCAGCCCCTCCTCATCCAATCCTTGTAGCTCTCCATGTAGGTCGCCCAGCTCTGGTCCCCGCTGCTGTGCCTCATCCAGACCTGAGTCTGACAAGCTGCAGTCCCCCTGGTGGTGATAAATAGCAACCACAAATGGCTCATGTAGAAGTAACACATCCATTACCAGGTAAATGAGACAATCCCCAATTTAGTTTTATTTCTCCTCATTCTTAAACCTACCTTGATTACCAGGTAACGGGGTGGGTCTCTTGCCATTCTGGTGAATTCATTGGCCAACTCCTTAAAGGTTGGACGGACATTCTCATCAATCATCCAACCTAAGAAGAAGAAAAAGAGACCAAGGACAACGTGAGAATGTATAAATACCAGTTATTGAACATTAATGAGTGTAGATGTATTCTATAATTCTCGAATGCTAGAATGCTAGTCTGAGTGCTGGACAGAGGAATTGAGGATGAGGGAGTATGGTTGCTTACACTTGACCATGACCATATAGACGTCTATGGTGCAGATTTGGGGCTGGGACAGACGTTCGCCCTTCTCCAGCAGATCCGGTACTTCCTGTGGACGCATTGTCGTGTAGGGCTCAGCCCCATAGGACATCATCTCCCACACGGTCACACCTGCAAGGAAGAAATGTTGACATGAAGTGTGTTCTTTTTTAAGTTGTAATCATGATAGTTCAACTGTCATGCATTTAGACTCACCATAGCTCCAGACATCACTCTGATGTGTGTATCTGCGGAATAAGATGCTTTCCAGAGCCATCCACTTGATAGGTGCCTGTGGTCAGAGAAGAAAGTATGTAAGTATGCTCTCTTTTAGAGAAGACAGAAAAGTCCATGTTTTTTGAGAAAAAAGGGGGGCATTTTGAACCACTGATGAGAACCGATCACCACATATTATATAAACGTAACTGATAAAGTTACTGATAGGACAATAAGGTTTTCCTTGTGGAAGGTACCACTCAGGACCAGAATCATCAACGGTGTCATTTGAGCACGGCTAACATCAATGAGGACTCTCTGGTAACAGTATGTTTCCCTACAGGGAGTAGCCATTTCAATACAAACCTTGGACTCATTGTAAAAGTACTTCTTGTCGTCAGGGTAGAGCAAGTCTGCGATGCCGTAGTCAGAGATCTGGACGATGAAGTCATTCTTCAGAAGCACGTTCCTGGCTGCCAGGTTCCTATGGACCATCCTGTGTTCTTCCAGGTAATACATACCCTGTAGGGGGAGAGATAGATGACACGTCACAAATACCATTCATATACACACAAATACCATTCATATACACACATGAATTCAAAGACATACAGATACACACAGAACATGTCTCACCTTGGCAATCTGCACACACCAATTGAGTAATCTCTGAGGGTTAAGGCTGTCTTTTTGATGCCTGATGTGCTCCAATAAGGATCCCTGTGTGCTGAGCTGGGTGACAAGCTGCATACTGGCACCTGGACAGATGCCCAGGAGCCGGACCACATGAGCATGGTCTAGACTGCCCATTGCCAACATATGCTGCAGGTGTTACAAGGGATCATCAGTAAACACATTTACTGATGTGTGTACACAATATGTGTGAAAATATATCTGGTATAATGTGTTGGTTCTCTCACATCAGTGATTTCATGGAAGGCCTGTCGGCCCGTGCGATCATGAATAGTCTTGATGGCAACTGGGAGCTTCACTGAGTCTCCCTCTGGCATCCATACCCCCTGAGAGAGGTGGAGAAACCGACAGAGAAGAAGAGAGAGGGATAAGCATATACTGTAGTGACAAAGGAGTGAGCCAAAGGTCTCATACCTCTACATTCAACACTGGAGATTAATAGTAGTGAGGATATTGAATAGGTTTGCATAAAAAATCGGGAGACAGATCACTAACATAGTCCCAGTTTGCTTATGTCCTACCTTGTGGACAGAGCCAAACACTCCAGTTCCCAGCAGCTTGATTTTACGGAGCTCTGTGATCTTCAGGATACGAGCATGAACTTTGACTCCTTTATCACTGGGATCTAATGGCTCGAAACTCTGAACACACACACACACCCAGAAAACATGTTAGCGCATGTGCACTGTTACAGTACTAAGCTCACACCCACTCTTTTCTCTGACTCACCTCTCCACTTGCCATGTATCTCCTCATAGCCCTCTTGCGGCGGATAGCAAGGCTGCGGCGGTACAAAACACTCATGATGAAGATTGAGGTGCCAACAAAGCACGCTAATATCACCCCCAAAACGATTCCTGTCGTGGCTCGGCTGGATGGAGACACAATGGGAGAAATGTCAGTCTATGAGTTTTTAACATGAAAGGTTTTGGTTCCTGGGTTCTCCTTTTATTACAAAGGAAGAGATATTGATAATCTTGCACAAACCCTCACCTAGAGGTGGATCTGTCAGGCTCCAGACAGTCCTCAATGCCTGGGCCTAAGCACCTAGATGTACAGAGCGCAGAATAGTTTAACACACACACAGTCAGAAAGACAAACACACACACACACAAGCATAATGACATAATCTCTCACCCCAGGGTACAGTTGAGGTGGCAGGGTTCACATTGGCGTTGATAGTTTGGGTACTTAAAGATGAGCCCCTTCTCTGACATCACCCCCTCAGGACACATGGACACACAGTGAGGACCGTCCTTCAGACTGGCACACACAACACACTCATCTGCACCCTGAAGAAAGAGGGGGGAGAAAAAAACATACAGTAATGCACAGAATGTCTACAACATATTTTAAAATGTAAGTCACAATTTGGTGACACCACTTGGTGGCAGTAGTGTACAAAGAGCTGAATGGACGGAAGTCGTGGAAGTGTGACTTGTCTTATAACAAGGGCATAGGTTTGTTTTCAAATGTGGGTGGGACAGCTTTTTTTTATAACTGCGGATGCGGGTGTGAAATAAAATTGTCTTCATAAAAAGTAGGGTGCAGATTTGCCATTTTCAAAAAGTGTACATACATAACATGTTTCATGAAACCTATGTCCTTGTCTTGTAGACATTTTGAAAAGACAAGGTTGGTGGTGGAGGACATACCGGGCCTGTACAGGTGGGTTGTCCTGTCTGGACCTCACACTCAGAGTGACAGGATATGCACTCGCCTTCTTGACTAGCAAACTCACGTCCATCTCTGGGAAGACAGAGAAAAGTTTACAACACAAAAACACACACATTTAGTCATTGGGTGGGGTGAAGTGCCTTGCCTAAGGACACAACATCATTGGCACAGCTGGGAATCGAACCGGTAACCTTCAAATTACTAGCCCGACTCCCTAACCGCTCAGCCACCTGACTTCCCTGGACACATTTGCTGTATATATTTGGACACATTTAATGTATATATTATGTACATTCTGCTTGATGAAGGGATGAGTACACTACTGACCCTGATAGAAATTTGCACATTGGGACGCATGTGCCTCCTCGGCTGTAGTTCTTACAGGAGAGACACTGGTTGGGCCCAGGACCCCAACATCCCTCAGAAGAACACAAGGCGTCACACACGTGGCCCTCTGCAACTACACACATGGAATACAGAAAACATGATGACAGGCTGTGAACATTATGTAAACATTTAATGTATCAATAAAAACAATAATACATACTGCATGACACATTTCATACGTTTTATACATGACACACACACACACACTGTCCCTTCCCCTTTCATTACCACAGTGGATCTGTGGTTGGTTTTCCTTGATGTCGATGTTCTTGTGGCGGCGCATGGGCCGAGAGCTACTGTTGAAGAGGCGTGTCCAGTTGACTGTGTCATGGTAACACAGCTGGCTGTTTCCTGTGATGTAGACACCGCCGTCGTTGATCCTGTGTAGCGAGCGCAGACCCAGGGAGGTCAGGGTAGGGATCCTCATCACCAGCAGTGAGTAACCCCTGAGCACGAAGAGGAGTAGGGTAGGGGTTACCATGGCAACGTGACGGCAGGAATAAAGAGGGGCCAGAGGGGTCAGGAAACAGCCAAATCAAACAAAGGTCAAAGGATTCAGACACGCACAATTATGATGGAAAAGAAAACAATTGACAGAATCAGTCACCAAAATGAAATCATTGGATTTGTTCATTCATAATGCGATGAGAGTGTACACACAGTCCAGCTGCTTCACAACCATCCCATACTCCCTCATTGGCCTATATAATGACCATATTAAGAGCAATAGACATATAAAAAGAAATGAGTAAATATCCCACCACCACCAATTGATTTGTCGTGTCTTGGATGTTTCTTTAAAGGAATATGTTATATTAGTAAAAGGTCAGCAATAGCTTGTTTTGGTTAAAAGGTCTTGTGATTATCAATAAGAGGAACCAGGAAGCCCAGTGCAACACATGACACACTACTGTACCTTTTAGAGCTCACTCCTCTAATGTAGCCAACAGGGGGAAGACATAGGGAGCCATGAGAGGGGGTACAGGAGATGACACAACATGACAATAAGACACAGGACATGCATGTCATGGAGATGTGATATGTATGGAGTCATACAACATCGACAATAAGACACAGGACATGCATGTCAAGGAGATGTGATATGTATGGAGTCATACAACATGCCAATAAGACACAGGACATGCATTTCATGGAGATGTGATAAGTATGGAGTGATACAACATGACAATAAGACACAGGACATGCATTTCATGGAGATGTGATATGTATGGAGTGATACAACATGACAATAAGACACAGGACATGCATTTCATGGAGATGTGATATGTATGGAGTGATACAACATGACAATAAGGCACAGGACATGCATGTCAAGGAGATGTGATATGTATGGAGTCATACAACATGCCAATAAGACACAGGACATGCATTTCATGGAGATGTGATAAGTATGGAGTGATACAACATGACAATAAGACACAGGACATGCATTTCATGGAGATGTGATATGTATGGAGTGATACAACATGACAATAAGACACAGGACATGCATTTCATGGAGATGTGATATGTATGGAGTGATACAACATGACAATAAGGCACAGGACATACATGTCAAGGTTTAGTCTACAATGCAACGCAAAATGCAACGCAAAACAAAAGGCTACGTTATTGGTCCAGGTGACATTGTGCAATAGGAAAAACTTCAGTTCTAAATAATAAGGATAGAAGTCAAATGATTGGTTACCTGTAGAGCTTTCTTCCTTGTATGGTTGACAGGTTGGAGAACACAGACAGATCAGACATACTTTCAGGCCATGACTGAATACTCAAAATATCTGGGAATTGGAGATATGATATAAGATTCAAAGAAGGGCATAAACATCTTGGAACTTACTGGAATAAAGACTTTCCAACGAGCCACACATGCAAACAGACTCACACATACCTGTGATCTCTCTCACTGTTTTAAATATTTTCAGTTTCTCTGGATCCAGAGCTGCGATGTTTTCGTAAGGATCACTTTACAAAAAAAAAGATATTTTGGACAGGGAGTAATATTTGAATGACAAGAACAGTAATATACAGTAATATAGTACCTTTGGAGGTAGCCAATTTACAACTTTGATTCTGTCACTACAGTTTCTTACCCTTTTATTCCGGTAACCAGGAAATGTAGGCTTCCCTGAATCTTGGTGCAGTTAATGAAGCTGTCAATATTCCTAGAGTCCACTGTCTGTCTTTTGTCTGTGCCTGTACCAATACAAGCTAAAGGAAAAGTGGAGAGGGCAGGGGGAGGAGAGGAGAGAACAATATATCTGTCAATAGGATTGCTATTGGGGCCAATGAGTGAGGAATTGTTACATAGGAGTATGTGTAAGATACCTTTAGGACAGAGGCCTCCACAAGGCTCACATCTCTTCACTCCTTTCTTCTCCACCTCCATCTTATTAAGGGGGCAGCTGCTGACACAAGAGCTCCCATCTACCACAAAGTTGGCTGTGAGGAAAACAGAGAATGAGTGAAAAGAATAAGAACTCTTTAGATAACAAATTAAAGCTACAGTGAAATAGAGAACAAAAGGCTTATAAACTTGATGTTTGAGATACGAGTTGTGATGGTGTGTAGTGGGTGAAGTAGTTTGTCTGAGAACTTACGGGGACACTGGGCCACACATATGGAGCCGTATTGATACTTGGCATTAGGGTTGTCCTCCACTTTAAAGGTGTGCTTGTTGTAGATAAGGGTCTGGGGACACTGGGGTACACAGGAGCCGGAGTTGTTGAAGTTTCTACAAGCCTGGGAGAGAATTTACATTTACATTTATTCAATTAGCAGACGCTTTTATCCAAAGCGACTTCCAAGAGAGAGCTTAACAAAAGTGCATAGGTCACTGATCATAACAACGAGATAGCCCCAAACATTGCGGGTAGCCAAAACATGAAGCATACATTGTGAATTGTATTGATAACATACAGTAGCTCACATATTTAGATGTGTTTGTGTGTGTGTGTGCGTGTATCTGTATGTGTGTGTGTGTGTTTGTATAATGCACCATAGCAGACTCACAAAGCAATCTGTATCAAGGGGTCCAGTGCATCCTCCTGCACACTCCATATGACAGCACTCACTGGGGCTTTTACCAAAACAGCGGCCGTTACATTGGGGGGCACACACTGTCTTGGTCACTGAAAAAAAAGATGCCAGTTAAAACAGTTGCACTTAAAACTCACGATAAAGTGTAAGTACAGTACTTTAACTCACATCAGGAAGGTGTTGTTCTGAGAGCATTATGAGAGACTTACATATTTGGCAGGTTTCATTGCTGGACCCCCAGCAAGTGCCCCCACACTCCTCATCACAAGATGCTGAAATAGAAGACACATTACCAAAACCAAGTTAGAAATAATTTGTACTAATTAAGCTGGTCTCCTTCACTAAAGTTTCAATAAAGGTAAAAATTCTTCAAAAGAAACTTTACTCTAGATGTTCATTAAAAAACATTGAGTCCCAGGTCTAGCCAGCATTAACTACTGTCCTCACCTATGGGTCCATTATCATTAATTATGACCTCTGAAGCTCCATCCTTCACTATGTCCAGCCAGTTCACCTGAGGGGAGTAGCTAAGGAATTTATTATGGATGATCTGGACGCCTCCCTCCAGTATTTCTGTGGAGGTAACAAACACATACAATCACAACCACAAACACCAACACACACACACACAGACACAAGACATACATATGTACTACAGTTAAAAGTGATAGTGATAATCACTAAAACATGGCAGAACATGTGTATGGATAACAGATCAAAATCTGGTGTGAATAAAGGCCTTCTGCTTATATTTTAACTGACAGTTGATACATGTTATGGAACATTGCAAGGACTTCCCATTAGGAATTTGCTCACACCTGACGCACTCATGTATGTGCTCTTCTACAAACTAACAGCTTCTTAGAGGGTGTGTTTAGCTATGTGGGTGTGGGAGTGCCAACAGTTAACATCCAACTGGCCTGGCAGGCTCTCATTCTGTCCAGCCTCCCACACACAAGAATCAGAATCAGAATGGGATTTATTCGCCATGAAAGTTTGCACAGACAATGAATTTGCTTTGGCAGGAAGGTGCATACAATAAACATATAGGGACCTAAAATTTAAATATGTGGACTATCTATACTAAGGTTACATAAACTAGCAGTGCTAAGTGGAATTAGAATTCAATAAAATATACAATAAAATAAAATATAAGTTGCAAGCACGTACACACTATGACTAACATACTGCCAGTCAAGTCAGAGTGGGAAGCCTTTAGTAACATACTGTTGATCATGTCATAACAACAATTGCTTGTTGTTTTAATGTGTGTGTGTTTTTATGTTCCTTTAAAGTGTGTTTACCTGTGAGGTGTGTGAGCCCCAGTTCCTGAAGCCCGTACTGGCCGTCCTTCTGGTAATTGACAAGGACTGCGAGGGCAAAGCGCCCCTCATACAGAGTGGTACCTCTGATGACTCTCAGCTGGTCCAAGGGCAGCCGGCGGAATTGGTTAATACCTATCAGAATGTAGCCTGTCACTTCCCTGATAGACTGTGGGGGAGTTGGGAGGAATAATTAAGAGTGAGTATATAGAGATATAGAAGATTACACTAAGACAAGTCTGTTATTTTTGTATGTCAGCAGAGCTCAATAATTTTAAATAATGTATCGAAACGCTTGTTACCAGTATTGTGTATGATAAGCTAGCTACTCAGCCACAGTTGGTTTACACCTTGGTTTAGTCATGGCAGTGCACTATGGCAGTGCAACAATGTGGTGGGATGAGGGACTTGTGCACACTAGTCAGTGACATCACTCTCTAGAAACAGTAATAACAGGCCTGTTTTGGTCCACCAACTTGGGCCTGAAACAGTTGGTCTGAGAGAGGTTGGTACTGCATAGGTAGCCATTACTGCACAGCTATTTCTTGCACACACGCAACTCACCTTCAGAAAAGAGATATCTCGCCAGTGTTCCATCATGGTGATCTCCAGGTTACCCATGACAATCTCGCAACCAGTGTACATCTCCTTCATTAGTTTGTATTGCGTTTCAGAATCTCCTGTCACACTCAGGGAATTTTTGGTGCCAGTACATATCACCACTAAGGAGAAAAAATACAGTGATTTTGTTATCAAATTAATCTATAATTCCAAGACCAATGTCAATGTTAAATTCCCTGTGGCATTTCTGAACAAAACTAACATTGCTGCCAGTTTCATTGCTAATCGTTGTGTCTTGTTCTTAATTGCTTGGACTACTAGTCAGTACTGAGGCAAATTATGTGATTTATGTTATATCCAGTGATAGAGTACAGGGTAGGCCTTTCTCTGCTGCGAACATACTAGGCCTTGTTTACAGACATTTACAGAGTTCAGTCATTCAATGTCACTTAAACAGAGACTGCTTTGCTATTCAAATCTCAACCAGATGTCAACAGGGAGACAGAGAAAGAGAGAGAGAGAGAGAGAGAGAGAGAGAGAGAGAGAGAGAGAGAGAGAGAGAGAGAGAGAGAGAGAGAGAGAGAGAGAGAGAGAGAGATGGAGAGGAAGAAGGAGAATCTGTTTTATAATCCATTTTAAATGTTAAGTGTGTGTTTGTCACAAGGAAGTCAGTTGGTCAGGAAAAACAATCAGTGAAACCGGAGCAGGTGATTCTCCAGAGAGCATGGCTGTGCATGATAACAGTTCAATGAGCAGGTGAAAATGCCATAAAGTCCAGATAGCAGCCACTTTATTGTATTTGTGAGGCAGGAGATAGGGTCACAGGTGTTGTTAGCTCCACACTGAAGAATGTGAACCTCGACATTGATCCTCACCCACATCTCAGGGCTTTGGCTATGTGTCAGAGCTCATGGTACATTCCTGAGCACTTGTTGGCTTCCACTGGCTTGCATGAGAAGATATTGGTGCTCTTATCCATGATCAGGCATGTTACAAAGCAATTGTGCTCTGAAGTGTACTGTACATTGACCAATACGTTTTTTATCACAGCCCAACCTAGGCTAAGTACTGGGCGCAGCCAGCTATCAGTGGATGGCTGAAGCTGTTGACAGTAAATGTCTTGAGGTGCCCTTAGTCCTGGACATTTGTACCTGTATAAGGTATACTCCAATAGATGAAAATGTGTTGCAAACACAATGGTTGCACAGACAAGATCCAAGGCAATGTTACATTTTCAAAACATCCCCAAAGGAATGGGCACATTCTGCATTATGAAGAAGACACCCCAACCCCCCAACCCCCCCCCCCCCCACACACACACACACACACACATACCCGACACACAGAGACACAGCTAAATACATGAGTAACATACAACACTGCAGCTGCAGAAGTTAAGAATCTCAATAGGATGAGTGGGTTCCCCCTCTCAAAGAGGTACTTTCAGTGTTTGCAGATGGATAACACAGGGGGAGAGAAAGGGGTGGAGTTCATATAATGCACTCTCACATACAAAGTCACACACATACACACACGCACAATGGCCCCATTTTGAAAGGGGCGCTAAAACAAGTCTTGTAGTACATCAAGATTCCTGTCCAAGCCCGCCCTCTCTTCTTTTCTCTCTCATTTATTTCTCTCTCAAAATCTCAAACCGATACTGTACACAGACTGACTTAATTCTCATTTGTTTAAATCTCAGATTTGTTTCAATCTGACTCATCATCACTCTTTGTTCTTTCTCCATCTGAGTGTCTCGTTTTGTGTCGTGTATATGAAGTCACAGCTTCAAATGCAATAGGGCGTAACCTAAAACACATTAAAACATTTAGCAGTGCCAGAGGACCAAGGTCAGGTTTAGCTGTCATTTTATTCAGCTGTTTCCAAGGTTTCCAGACTCAAAAAAGAGAAGGGATAAGAAAAGAGAGGGTAAAAGAAGAAAAGAGGGAGGATATAAACAAGCTCAATAAAGCCATAGCAGTGGAGAGTGAGGTAAACTGAAACTTGGCACAGTACACCAAGAGATTACTGCATACCTCTCTAACTCTCTTTCACACACACACACACACACACACACACACACACACACACACACACACACACACACACACACACACACACAAACACAAACAAACACACAGAGATATGCAGAGATATATGCACACTGACACCTCTGTATAACATCTATACATTACAACATAAAAGTTTAATCTTGTTGCACAGAAATGTTTGGATGTTTACAACGCTACAATACCTGCTTCACCAAATGGAAAGACAAGGTATTTCAACAATGGGAAACAGGAGTTACACAAGAGTTGTAAAGTAGTAAAGAACAAATAGTAAACACCACAAAATTGTCTCTGGAAATGACCGCATTGTACATTAGTTCTTTGTAGAAGTGAAAAACAACCCAATCAAAGTCCTTCATGTTCAATCATCATCCAGATGTATAGGGACTAGTTTGAAGGGTCCTCAAATCAGAGCATGCCTAAGGTCTGAATTATATTTTCTACGTAAGAAAATCTGGTTGAATAGGACATACCCTTCACAGTGAATAATTGAAATGAGAGAAAGAGAGAAAGAGAGAAAGAGTTTAAGAAGATATAACATTTTAAGGAGACGGAGATATAGTGTAACTAAGCCAAGTGTGAGATAAGGTAATCTTTTATGTCGTACCAATTGTCCTTATCTCTCAACCTCATGGTGTAATAACACTGGTCTTGCAATCTAGATACAACCAACCCTGTGCCCTGTCCCTAATTCTAAACAGACTGCAAGGCCACCAACAGAGATGACTACATGAGTACAGAGGGCAGGAGTAAAGAGTATTACTTATAAAAGAAATTAGGTCAGAAACCCATCATTGAAATAAACTATAACACCTTGTGACAACTATTTCTGAGCATGTTTTAGGTATTATTTTGTAAATACCTAAAACGTAAATGTAATAATAAACCATAACACCTTGTGACAACTATTTCTGAGCATGTTTTAGGTATTATTTTGTAAATACCTAAAACGTAAATGCTGAATAGTTCTGAACCAGGGGGCATTAAAATTGTGCAGTATATGTGATGGATCAAAATCCCAAATCATTGTTCTGCTATGAGTTCATAGGTTCGGACGCTGAATCTATTTACCTCAGTGTATTTCCCTGAACTGATGCCAAGGGCTCTGTCGCCTAAGGTCTGCCCCCTCCCTGACCGGTTTCTGACATTGTTTACCTGTAGTGAAATGCACCACCTTATTTACCTACTGCCAGACAATGCAGCCTTCATGGAGCCAAAGTTCAGCTTGTGTTCACCACCCAGACAGATTCCAAGCACAACATCTCAATCCCTCTACACACATAAATACACACACACTGATTCATTTGGGATTTGCTGCAGAGATTGCAACTGCCAATAGACTGGAGACCAATTCAAGTGCATTAAGAGCAAAAAAGGCACAAAAACCCTCAAACTATGTCTCAGCATGTTCTAGGAAGGAACTCCTTTTTTGTTTGCTAGTTATAGCAGTGAGCATAGTAAGTGTGGACACAATAGAATCACAGACAATTGAGACAAACATAGCCAAGAAGCAGGCAGAGTACTGAGAGAGGCAGTTGAGTCACTGAAAACAGGTTTTCCACCAATCAAACTGGTTCTGTCTCTAGGGTCTGAATGACAGCACCCCTGATTTCATTGTGAGAGAGAATGTAAAAGCCTTTTGAAGTTGTTTTCCACTTTACAAAACAGATGCCACTTAACTAACACATTAATTATGAATTAAACAGTGACAGTAACCGTTTACACATTTATTTTATCCGCAACTTCAATGCTAGTCATTCATTTGGGGTTTAAGTCCATTTGTCCATACTATTCTTCAAAATGGAACACTTTAAGGACTGTTAGATCTGAGTTTAGTTAAATCTGGATCCAGGGGGTAATTTATTTCTTTGATATGAGGTGGGGGGTTGTTGTTTTATCGGAAATTATCTCGTTTCTCAGGTTGACCTATACATATTGCCCAGTTTTCAGCATAAGTACACTGGTCATATACATTGAAATAAATCAATTATCTAAACACTTCTGGACCTACCTTCCTGGGTCTGAGCACCGGAAGACCGGAGAAACAATGGTAGCGCGACGCATAGGGTGAGCACCTGCCGGAGTACAAGCATCCTTATTCCAAACACTGGTCCTGTTTAGCAAACATAACGAACTGAAGAAAATACCGGAGGACCTTTTTCTTCTTGTTTGTTCAGTTAGTTCATTTATTAAAATAAATCAATTGAACTATCACTAAGTATATGTCCTCATATCTCAACAACAGAGGCGTTTCAACTATTCGCAACAAAAATTTTTTTACGAAAGTGCAGTCTCTTGAGTGTAACGAGCATATGCTTCTACGCAAATGTAAATGGTTACGAGTAGGCTTGTCACAAGCTATGGAATCTCACAACTTCTTCGATGAGTAAAACCATAGTCACTGATTGGCGAGATGTGTAACCAATCAGAGGCAGAAGCGACTGGTTTCCTTGAGTTGCATGAATTACATTTAAATAACAGATTTGATCAGATGGATGTAGATATTAAATAATAGGAGCAAGTTGATTTGTCAATGTGACAATTAACCATTCTGTAATATATCGTGCATGTTACATGGTAGACAACACTAAAATCATTAGATCTTTGTAATGTTCATCTGAATAGCTTAATTACTGGATATTTGTTTCAACATGCTACAATCAATAAGCTGTATAGGCTAACTGTCTATGTAATCAACAGCTTCGACATGGTTTTGGCTTCCTAACTCCGTGCAGAGTCCTTGTCTGGAGGAGAAAGCTGTCGGACCACCATTGACAATCTGCCGGTTTGAGCCTACATAGCTGACAAGCGCCGCAGTTCACCATGAAGGGCCGTATTGTACCCCGGTATCAGCAACTGGTTTTAATCACTCTTTCTTTGAAGGGTGCTGGACCAGAGAAATCACAATGGCCACATTGTCCACTGGTCAATTTGACTTTTCAACCCCTACAAACGCGCGTACAGAGGGGGCAAACAAAAAAGCATTCTCTAATTTGCGTCACTGAAAGCTATACTCAAATTTCATATAACATGTTATTGTTGTATGAATACGCAATGATAATATAATGGATCATTATTTAATCCACGTCAAAATAAATCTCTTGTGATGAACAGAAGTGTAATAAACTATCCTTTGAAAAAAAGTTATATATATATTACAAAATTCACAATCCAATGAGAATCATATTTTGACACTTGATTTTCCTTGTTTACTTATAGTTCTACAGTCCAGAAAAATCAAAAAGAGAAATTAACTGTGGTAGAGCATGGAAGCAGGACAAGAAGTACATTGTTTGAGTTGAGACTAATTTGTAGTTTGGCAAGACAAAGAACAACATCTCCCCTTGTTGTCTTGTACCTTGAGCTTATGCAAACAGTCTTTATGGGTGAGTAAGCCAACCAGAAGGCTTCCTTGGAACTTGCTCTTCCTGTACTTCCTGTCTGTGTATGTGTGTTTGTGCATAAGTGTGTCTTTTTCAGTATGTGTGTGTAAACCTGTGTGTGAATGTGTGTGATAGAGGAACAGACAGGTGCTGATAAAACAGAGTAAAAGTTATTTCAGATTTGACAAACAGCTTGCCCTGACTGATTCACCTACACAAAATGCATTTCCTGGCAAAAAAAACTTGAACCTTGACACTGACTAATACATAGCATTATAATATATATGATTATACATCCTTTATATACCTTATATATATCATAAAAAAAGTATCAATACCAATAAAATATAATAACTAAAGGTTAAACAAGGAAGTATCTATCTCCTGGATCTCCTGAGAGAGGGAGCATATGTTTTGAGAAGGTGAAGACTGACCTCTTCTGGTCAGCAAATACTGCCATCAGAACAGAAAAATTCTGAGTAAGTTTACACAGTTGATAAGAAACTAAACATTAATTTCGGTCATTTTATAATAATATTCACACAAAGCCAAATGAACAGGCCATACTGAAAAGTGGTTTTATTGTCAACACAGCAGGTTCATCCTGTTTCATTTCCTTATGTCACACAGACTTAATGTGTTGCCAATGACAGCATGGACCACTGAGTGAGGTCATCACCCTTTTTAGTTAGACAACACACTGGTACAGATAAGTTCATATATGATTCATTAATGGTATGTTGTCTTGCATTGATTATCGTTTTAGTTCGCATACACAGTCTAAACCATTAAAGACTTTGACCCCAATACGTATACTGGATGAAAACTTAGCAATAACGCTCATCAAACCCAGGACCCAAAATAAGTATTTTTCACTGTGGAGCAAAAATACAATTTTCTAAAGAAGGGCATAGAGAAAGACAAGATAGAGAAGAAACATTTACAAAAAACTTGAATTTTCATAAACTTGGCTGACCTGCTTACCAACTTTATATAGGAACACAATTCTTAACATTACTAAATATAAGGCCACAAAACTCAAACAATTCAACAAAAGTTGCAAAGTTGACACTGAATGTAAATACTGGACTGTTTTATTTGATAGGTTGATAGTGTACTTTGTACTGTCCTCATAACAGTGTCCATGTCCACACATAAACACTGTTTTGACGGTAACATCTTAAGTTTGCTGGTATTAGTGGTAGAAGGATGGCTTTACTGCAGTTTGACAGAGTCATATCTTGCTGTGCTGATAAACCTTTATAAATACAACACACTGATTGATTGGTTAACTTTGTGTGCTCTGAATACACTGTAACTGTACAGACAGATAAAGAAATAAGATGTCAAATAATAATTATTGCAGTCATTCGCAAATACATGAACATTCAATAATACTTTCTTTAGCTATCCTTTTGTTGTATTATGTCGTTAAAAGATTATTCAAATAAGAAAGTAAGGGAATAAAAGTAGAGCAACATGATGTTATTTGACTCATAACTGAATCCGGAAGGAAGCCAGAAGACAGGCAGGAATAAAGTAACTGTACACGTGTGTGCACGAGGTTTGTGTGTTTCAGCGAGTGTTCAGATAATTATGATAGCAAGACTGGTTACACAATGACATCACAGACCGTATGCAGCTACAAAATTGAAGTATTTACTGACACTATCTATTGTTGACAATTTAGGCATGTAGCTTTTTACTGAGACTATTAGAATTTTAAGCAGTGCAGGTAAGCCATGCACTTCCAGCAACATCAGGAAAGAAGTGCTGCACATTCCCCTGATCACTGTGGAGACATGGGAGTGCATGCAGCAATTCGGCCAATTTCACGACAGCTCATGCATGTAGTAGACTGACAAAGAGTGAAGGCAGAACTTATTATTGAAAGAGTTTGGCATGTGATATATGATTGTTTCCAAATCCACCTAAACCACCTGTTAACACATTAGCACACAACACTACCATCGAATACACAAAAATTAACATATTATGCATCCATACTATGCACATACAAACACTTATTGCTCACAATAAAGAAAAAGTGGTCAAAATTAAAAAAACATAATAGCATTGTATTTTCTGTTACTCCAATGACATGGAGAAAGAAGAAAACTGTGCAAGTTACATCAATAAGAACTGACATTAGGACTACTGACTGGTGACCAAAAAGAGCAAAAACATTCAGAAAAACAACAACAAAATATTTGAGGATGTATGTTTTAGAAGTCACACTTTTTTTCAATACTGTGTGTGTCTTACACTAACATATATCTAACGTTGTAGCAGAAGGTGGACATGGGAACAGCAGAGGTGTGTACCATGCTTGCTTGTGTTTATCTGTGAATAACGGTATGATAGTCAGTTCACAGTAAGCCCTCTAAGAATCTGGAAAATAACTATCAATCACTCATTTGGAAAAAATATGTAACAAACAAAATCAAAACAAACTCAAACTAAAATCTCGACCCAGCAAGCTTACCCATAACCCGACCCCCCCCTGCCGCTCCATCATCCACACCCTATGTCATTCTATCCACCTTTCCCCTTAACCAAACCCCCTATACCCTGTTGAGGTGTCTTGCCTATCTCCTTCAGGTCCCTCACTTCTTGTTCTTAAGCTGATTGGCCAGCCAGTCAAGGCCCTCGTAGAGACCATCCCCACTAGTGGCGCAGGTAGCCTGGATGTACCAGTTGCGGTGGCGCAAGGAGTGTAGGCCCAGCTTGTCTGTGATCTCTGCTGCATTCATGGCATTGGGCAGGTCCTGGTAGAGTCAGACAGTGTTCAGTGTTAGATGTAGGAGACCTACCCACTATTCATTCATCATTCATTACTAGTCATTCATTCAACTGTCTATTCAACCTTTCACACATGAATAGATGCAACCACTCACTCACTCATTCAGGGTAGTGTAGATATGGATGGGTTCACAAGTAGTTACACTAAAGGGCAGTTTGGGTTGAGGTGTGAGGGTGGGGTCTGATTTGTGTAATCTATTCAGATGTAGGGTGGAAAATGAAGCTGGGGAGATGAGGTCTTGTCTTGCCTGCTTGTTGGCGAACACCAGCAGCACGGCGTCCCTCAGTTCATCCTCCGCCAGCATCCTCATCAGCTCCTCCCTTGCCTCATTCACTCGCTCCCTGTCATTACTGTCCACCACAAAAATCAGACCTAAGAGAGAGAAAGGTAAAGATGGATAGAGGAGACAGGGGCTTATGTGTAATAGAAAATGGGTTGCTCCTTGTTTCAATCTGTATCCACACAACCTTGAAAGTGTTCAATGTGTTTGTGATTGGTCAACGCTGCTTACCCTGTGTGTTTGTGATTGGTCAACGCTGCTTACCCTGTGTGTTTGTGATTGGTCAACGCTGCTTACCCTGTGTGTTTGTGATTGGTCAACGGTGCTTACCCTGTGTGTTCTGGAAGTAGTGTCTCCAGAGGGGACGGATCTTGTCCTGGCCACCCACGTCCCACACAGTAAAGCTGATGTTCTTGTATTCCACCGTCTCCACATTGAACCCTTACAAAAATGAATATAATAATAACTAATATGAGACTAAATATGAGACACTAGGCCAAGCATAGGCTCTAAATGACAGAATTGTATTGATTTTCCAGAACTCCAACAGCCATTATAAAATGTCCAGGCTAACTGCAGGACTAAAGATACAGTACATCCTAAGCTATACCCATCATTAATATGTAAGTAGGGGTATTATATCAGCCTTAATATGGACATACCGATAGTAGGAATTGTGGTGACTATCTCTCCCAGTTTAAGTTTGTATAATATAGTGGTCTTTCCTGCTGCGTCGAGGCCCACCATCAGAATCCTCATCTCCTTCTTCCCAATCAGACTCTTCAGCAGATTTCCAAAAATGTTCCCCATGATAGAGACTGTGATCCTTTCTTTTTATGAATGTGCAAGGAATTTTTGGGTAAGGACTGATAGCAGTGTCCAATAAATGTCAGACTGGCTTTCAGCTGCCTTGTTCGTCCAATCAAAAACTGGGATCGGATCAGGAGAAACAGCTGAAAAGGCATGAAAAAATAATAGTTAGACTAATTTATCCATTTTTGTTAATTTATGGTGTTCTGGCCCTTAAGGCCCTTTCTGTGTCTCCAATAATTTTGGTGATGATAAATCATCACAGTTCAAAAAATGCTTTGTCATTTGTCAGTTTTAACCATTGTCTCTTACATATCTGGTAGATTGGAAATCACACAAACACCAACGTCCACCTAGTCCTACACTCCCTTTTCAGGAGTCAAAGGAGCAGACTTCATTAAATCATTCATGGATTGTTTGTGAGCTATTATTGGTTCTCCCCCTCACACACAGACATATTGACACAACTGAGGCCTAAATTACTATCAAAAATTGTAATTAATGTTGAAGCAGACTCATACACCCGTGCACCTACAATACATACTAAAGTCATATTTAGACACACACAACAGAGAGGGAGGGGAGAACTATGCTGGAGCCATGTCTTCAGGCTGGAGCACAATCTGTTCATCTTTATCTCTCCTTCACATCGACCCCCCAGAATGTGCTACCAGCAAACAGAATGAGCGACCACCTCCAGGACACATAGAAGACAAGTCTTCCATAACCAACACAATACATACTACATTGTGCTTTCCACACATACATTTGGAAGGTGGCATACATTTGCAACTTGCAAGTATCACTGGGGGATTGAGAGACTTTGCCTGGTAAACTATCCTATGACACCTTTCAAATGGCTTCTAAGTTATAGACCAATGGTGGTATTTGAGATAACTGGTTTCTACAATATTCAATTGATTGTAATGTCCAATAAAGGTACGTTTCCCCGAGACCCCTGTCCATGGTCCTGACAGTGGGAGCAACACCTGATTCCCCCTCTGGCTAACTTTGCCCTTTAATCATCAACCAGTAATATTGTAAATATTTGATTAATAACTTCCCTTCATTAATTTCCATTGTGTTTTTTAAATAGACGACTATAAATTTAAGTGGATTATGTAGGCTAGTGCTAGCTCCACAGCGTCTTGAGGTCCCGCATGACATTCAAACTCCAGGCTTATACTGTCCATAGGCGGTTATAATGTTCGACTAAGGCAATGCGTGAAAAGACGAAACAGTACACTGACATTCTAGCAAGCCGTTATCAATCGCAGTGGACTGCATCACCACAATAACTGGGCCCACGTTAAAATGGCAGCAAGAATTTACCACGAAATAGCTCAACCACCTATTGTTGTGAAGAAAACCGAAGCATGATCTGCTTTTTATTTGTATTTTTTTGCAATAATATATATGCACTGAACGCGCGCAAGAAGACAGCGCGAGCATACTACAAGTCATAATAATATCCACCCCCATTCATTCGCCATGCCAGCCTGCTACATCAAGCCAGGTCTTCATGTCTGGACAATAGTACGGCATAATACATATCAAAACACAGTTCAGGTGTTCCTCAGAGGGTTGAATAATTTACACTGTATAGTTTTGTTTCTTCTATCTTACAAATTCGTGCCTGCATCTTTACTCACCGTCAGCGCTGAAAGGAACGACTCGTATTCGGTAAAAAAAAAAGAAATCTCACGATATCCTGCAATTTGCCTGTAAACCATTCTCGCGATACCTAAGCACCTTTACAGTAAATCGCTAGTTGTGGTTTACCGGGAATAACTTTAATCAATGAATTTACCAGACTGTTTTTTTTTCTTTGTTTCTTTACAGATTGTAAAACATTTAATGAACTTTTCCATCTGATACAATACACTAACACAGAATAGTGTCAGAACAGTTTAGTGAAGACTGCATGGTCTATCACCTGTACAGCTGGCCCAAGGGTCGAAAAGCAGGAGATTCTATTTCGAGAAACCATCGCTAAAGAGTCGGCTGTTTAATGAATCACTGGAGGTCTCCTATATGTTGCACGGTGGTGCTAGCAAGAATTATCCATCGATTTAGTCAAGGAGTCCGAAGCATCTTATTTAGGCTATTGTAGCCAAACCCATTTCAAATATTCACCCTAGAAGAAATGGAAACAAATTGAGTTGGAATGGACATACTCCACAAACATTTCCACCCTTACCCCTAAACGGTGATGAAAACGGATATCATTGTGCAAATTACAAAACATACAGTAGCCTATCTGGCGATCTCTGTTGATTCCACACACATACACCTTCACTAATTGCTGCCCCCGTGCGCCACTATATAGCAAGTGCAAGAATTTATTCATCTAACACAAGGGACTTCTGGGATGCTGGCGGAATGTTTGAGGCGGTCTCGGGCGACCCAGGTGTTGCAACAACGTCCCCAGGTCTGTAGCACCGTTATCAACTGATTATTATAACACATCAGCCTTAACTGGCTTCAAACCTTTTTTGTTATCAGAATTTGAGTTTGACAAATTATTAGTGCCCTTGGTCTGTTCATAGTGACTGTAGAGCTGACAAAGGACAGTACTCTAGGAAGTTGGTCGGCGTTGTGCAACTTCAAAAGTTTGATTTAGCTACAATGAAAGCAAGGACTGTATTTTTTCTAGTCTTGCTCGCTGCAATAGTTTTTGTTGGGGCACAGGACGGCGAAACTGAACAGAATGTTGTGGAAGAATTATTGGTGGAGACCTTGGTGAGTTTTTAAAATAGAATTTATCTTTAAATTATTGAAATGTATTTGATACATTTAGCGATCAAGCAACCATTATTGCACATAGGTTAGGCTATGCGTATTGCCAGATCATATTGACACAATGTAACACATCTGGATTATGTAACCATAATGTAAATACCCATTTATAATTTGAAAACCATAACTCAAATGAAACAATGTATCGTTCGCTCGTAGCCCACTTGTTTACGTATTCTGTTCTCTCCAGGTGAAACCCGAAACATGTTCTGTGTTGTCAGAAATGGGAGATACGCTTCAAATCCACTACACGGTAAGAAAACTGAGAGAAACGAGTAGTAGATGTTCACATCATTCGTTCTATTAAAATTATTTTCCCTTTAAGTGAACTATAGGCACGCCCTGTCGTAGGCTACTTCGTAGGCTACGCAAGCGAAAGCGTTTTTGGCCATTTAGATGAGCATAGCCAAGCATTTAAATTCGTGCTAATCTAAATTAGGCTATATTTAGTCAAAAATATCTAATGCATGATTGCTGTTGCTGTGGTCTAAAAGGGACGTTGTTGTCTATGTGGCACAGAACCATGTGCACACTGCCTTTGGTTTAGACTACAAATCCAGCTGTTCCAATAGAATAGACCATTTGAGGGAGGGCAGATAAAGCTCATGCCGTCATATAAAACTGTTTTGTTGTTTTTCGTGAAACATGAAACTTAGTTTGTCATTGTGCCTGCGTCGATACCTTGCTATCCTCAATAAAAGCGACACGTTTTATGCATGCCAGACATTCTACTTTGCAATGCAATGGGAGGTGCAACACGTCAGCACTTTGTCAGTAGGGAAGTAGTCCAAAGGGCTCTCTCGCATCACGGTCTGTTATCGACTCAGACACTCTAATTTCGTTTCCTATAGGCTACTTAACTAGATTGCTACCGTAGAAAACATACATTCATATTTTTTTGGTCCTTACGCAGACGTTTCAATATTTTGTGAAAGTGTAGCCTAATCAGTGCCGTTTTAATTAGTCGTTTTATTGTGTCATTTGTATTGTGTAAACTTTATCTGTTTCAACAGGGTAAACTGATGGATGGCAAAGTGATAGACTCATCACTGTCCCGGGACCCCCTTGTTGTTGAGTTAGGGAAGAGGACTGTCATCCCTGGTAAAATTTTGGATTGAATGTAGCAGATGAAAATGTAGCTACATTGTTATTATTGTTGCAATTTGGTGATTTCATTGTATATATCATATTCTTAACAGGTTTGGAGCAGAGCCTGGTGGGCGTTTGTGAAGGGTTAGTATTGTCACAATTCTGCTGTAGGACAGTTTATCTCCTATATATATACTGTATATTGTAACATGAAAATATGACACCATCAAATTTGTAATATCCCCCAGACAAAAAGTCAAGGCCACTATTCCAGCTCATCTTGCCTATGGAAAAAGAGGATACCCTCCCACTATACCTGGTGGGTAAGATTCCTACACTCACTCACTCTCTATCACTAAATCACATACTATCATGACTAAAGATTTGTTGTGGTTGCCTTAGGTGATGCTACACTAGAATTTGAGGTGGAGGTAGTCTCCTTGACCCAGCAAACTCCATGGCAGAAAATGGTGAATGATGTGTTCCCCTTGGTGTGTCTGGGCCTGGTGCCTACACTGCTAGGCTTGGTGGGGCTTTACCTCTATAACAAGGCCAAAGCCCCGCGACCCAGCAAGAAGAAAGCCAAGGACAAGAAGAGCAAGAAGAAATGAAGCAAAATAGGAATATTATTTAAATAATAAAAAAGTATTATAACGTAAGCATGAATGTTTTTTGTTTTATTTGGAAGGTGCTTACAATATGTTATGTTTGCAAATAAAATTTGTGATAGAATTTCTAACATATTCACAGTTCATCGTTTCCATGTGGTCACCACCAAACACATAACCCCAGTCAAGTTCATGTATGTTACTGATCTGAAGGAGAAATGATGCACAACACAGGGACTATCCTGGGGCTGTCCCTTTACAGTATACGCTGCACTACATGTGATGCCTCTATAACAGTGTGGCGCTTGCGTTGGCCATCCTTAGACAGATTGGCAATGAGTGTGGGCCTGGAGACCATGAGCAGGGGGTTGCGATGTCGTAGGATCTCATCACTAACAGATATGCCATCCAGATACTGACGCAGAAGAACTCTAAGGTGCTCATTTTCTTGGGTCATAACATCTTTCTCCCGCTCCAGGCACAGACGCTCCAGAAGAACTTTGTTGTAACGGTGCCAGAACAGCTCTAAATCAGAGTAGTTCTGCATTGCCTGGAAAATATGTTACAAAGATTGGATTAGGCGAGTGGCTAATTTCTCACAATTAAAGTGACAATTATGTAACAATCATTGAGCACTGAAATGGCGTGTGCTACAACCTTTGCCAGCTCCCCGTGGGGGGTTTCCATAGCATGAGCCCTCGCCTGGTTTTGCTCCTCAGTGGTAAGAGAGGAGGTGTAGAAAGGAAGGACTTTTTCATGTTCGGTCTCCAGCTTCCGACACATCTCTGCCAGACGCAGCAGCTTCTCCCCCTAAACCACCCGCAGGCCACAAGACAGATGGTGGAAGAAGAAATGACACAGGGCATAATATGCATATGGAAGGTTGGAGTAACTGAAACATGGGTTTAGCGTGTGTATGAATGTGTGTGCACTTCAAACTTTATGTTTGCACATGCACACAACGACACGTTACACCTTATCTATGATGCCCTTCAGTTTCTTGGCCGCAGCATTGCTGTGGATGGTGAGGTTGGCAAGTTGGCTCCTCTCGGCTGTGCGAGCACGACTCAGTTGGGCCTTGAGATGGCGGGATTGCAGAGTGACCTCTTCCCGGGTGGCCCTGAGCCGCTGTGCAGCAACCTCACTGTCTTTCTGGGAGGAGCTTAGCCTGGAGCGCAGCATGGAGATAAAGTCCTGGGGGAGGAAGTCAATGCAATTGGTATTAAACATTCATTATCAATCAACGAGATTTGACTAGAATGGCCAGAAAGTGTGCCTTGCCACATTACAGATTGTGTTGACCTGCATCTTTTGAAGCCTTCTCATCTGTGTGTCGATCTCCTGGGCACTTCGCTGGTCACGGGTGCGAAGTGACTCAAAGGCAATATGACGATCCTCTGTGGCCTCATTGTAGCTGCGCAGGGCCTGCTGGAACTGACACCAAAGGTTCTCCACTGTTCCCTCCAGCTGGATCCGCAAGGCATGCTTCTCCTCAATATTCTAAAAGATGTGGTGCATTCAGGGTACAGGAGCAAAGTACAAGGTATTTACATTTGTGAATTATCGGTGGATAATGATCTGTTTGCGTCAGCCAGGTCATGACCTACTCTATTTTTGATGACATCTCTGGTGCTATGATAATCTTGTCGGGCTTCATTGTCCACCTCAGTGTAATGTTGCTCCATAGCAAAGATAACATCCTCCAGGTAGGCAAACTCCTGCTGGTGCTGGGACAGGATATTCTCTCTGTAAAGCACACACAGGCAGCTGTGAGTTCACCTTCAGTCAGATATGGTGTTGAGTGAGAAAGTTTTACTTTCTCCCACAGATCCCCACAGACTCCACCCACTACACAAAGACCTCTCAGAATTGAACTCAGAGCCCAGCTCATTCAAGCCACTGTTCCATTGCTGCTCTAGTGAAGCCAATCTGCCCTTCTGTAAGGCCAGCAGCCGATCCACACACTGCAGGTGGGAGCGCAGGGCCTGGGCTGACTGCCTCTCTGCCTCACTCAGGTCACACACCAAGCACTAGTAAATGAACACAGAAAGAGGAGATAACAGTGACAATGAGAGACAGAACAAATACAGACCTAAAAAAAAGTTTGTGGAAAAGCCTAAACATATATGCCTAATTATCTCACCTGAATGACGCTGTCCTTTCGATCTAGCACCCTCTCAAAGGTTTGGCTAAGCACAGCAATGTCGCTACGCAGTTCAGTTGCTCGTGTCTGACGAAGAACTGCCCTCCATTGCTGTGTCAGCTTGTAAAGGTTTACTGCACTATTCCGCTCTTCCTTCTGCAGCTTATCCTGATTGAATCAGTAAAATGGTGTACTTGATAACAATGTACACAATACACATTAGAAATATCGAGAATTTCAGTCCAGAAATGTTGACCTCTTTTTTTCTTTATACTATGTCATGTTCTTACCTTGAGGAACTGAGTGAGCATGTCCTCTTTCCTTTTAGCCATCTCTTCCTCTGCTTGTGCCCTCTGCTGCATATATAGAAGCTTCTCCTCCTCTGTCATCCCTGCCTGCTTGCCACCTCCTTTTTTTGCTCCCTTCTTGGGCATGGTTTTCTTAGGTTTTTGGCAGATTTGGTGTCACCCGTGGTATCTGGCCCTAAAGAAACTGATTCTGAAACTACACACAACAGCGCTTAAGAGTACAACTAATGCATAACAGAAACCTTCAAAACAAGTAAACTGACTGAGCAAAGACGAAAGACCATTGTTTTTACTTAGCTATCTACTGACCTTCACATCAGAGTTTTTCTGACTCCGCATTAATTTTGTGTATGGTCTGGTCTCCTAGCAACTACACAGCTACATACTAGCGAATAGCAATGTTATTTTGTATTTTTGGACCAGCCATAAACTTAGTATCTACGTTTTATATTATATATATTTATTTCAAACTGATTTACATCTACAACCACTGGATATACATAACAAATATTTAGCTGATTTCTTCCTAGTTAGAGAGAGATTACGGTAAAAAAAAAAAAAATGAAGAACTACCACTACTATTTTCCTGCCTAATATCCCTCCGCAACTACAGACGTATTTAACATGCAAAAAATAATATTTATGACAATATTGAGCAAAGGTTTCGCTTTAAAATTATATAACACATTTTTCATACATACATTAAATAAATAAAGACATTCAGATGGGGTTTTTTCAGACCATTTTGAACGTAGAGCGTTGACCTGGTTGACCATAGATTATAGTTCTGCCTGTACTACCTTTTCCGGTCCTCTTTCCAACCTCCTGTCCAACATGGTGAGTGCATGGCAGAGACACTCGTGGCTCCTAAAACCAAATTATTCTTTAAAGAGACGTTGTTGAAGAAGCTGTGTCCTATAACTTAGTAATACTTTAAATTCATGAATATGGGGAATGTAGAGAGCTGGACAATTCGGTATTTTTTAGGTAAAATCTACACTGACGGAGGGCAACGTGTACGGAAGCTAACTTGCTAATAAACTAGCTAGCGTAGCTTTGTTGCAATGAGTCTAACGTAAGTCATGTTTGCTCAATTGGGTTAATAATTCGTTTAAACGTCAACATTAAGGCCAGTCAAAGCTCCCCGACAAACTGTAACGATGAAAATTGATAAAATAAAAAACATGTTTGGATTTAATATCGTTTTGGTACTTAATCATTAGCCTAGCTCACAGCGTAAGCTTCCAATGTGAACGGAAGCATTTCTGGCTACAGTACGCGATTATTGTAAATGTCAGGACGTTCAATTAGTGATAAATTGCAGAACATTTGCTAAAATGCACAACTGTATTTTATTGGTGTATTTTAAATGCCCCATGATGTCTCTAATTGCATTGATTTAGCACCACACTGCACAGAACCAAGTTTGTAACACATTTTAATATCTGGAATTTGTTAGTGATGACTTTCAAATTATTTAATCAGACTAAGAAGAGAAGGAATAACGGACGTGCCAAGAAAGGCCGTGGGCATGTGCAGCCTATCCGCTGCACCAACTGTGCCCGTTGTGTACCAAAAGACAAGGCCATCAAGAAGTTTGTCATCAGAAACATTGTTGAAGCTGCAGCTGTCCGGGATATCTCTGAGGCGAGCGTGTTTGACTGTAAGTAAACTTGCACAGGAGTAACTTGCATGCGATTAATGGGTCTTGGCTGCTTTTTTATAGATGAGTTAGTCTTCACATGTGTTGTTTCATTACTTGTGTAATTGTAAGAAATTGAGATGTGTATGCTTGATGAACACTTTTCATTTAATGGAATTGTTCTGCTTAGTAAATGATGTCCAGCTTGGAGAAGCTATGCTCATGCTGTTTCTTCTGTCCTCCTGAAGCCTACGTCTTGCCCAAGTTGTATGTGAAGCTGCACTACTGTGTGAGCTGTGCCATTCATAGCAAGGTGGTGAGAAACCGCTCTTGTGAAGCCAGGAAGGACCGCACTCCACCTCCCAGGTTCAGGCCAAGTGTGAGTATTCTAAAGCACTATTCTATTGGAAAACAGATCCAAAGTACCAGTTTATACATTATATTGATATGCTCATAGACATGCGCAAGGCCATTTTAAGTATTACATTCGGTCCAAGTGCTACATCTGACTTTTTTTCTTTACAGGGTGGTCCACCCAGAGCTCCTCCAAAACCCATGTGAGGCAGATTGTCTCGAAGACGATGTGACCCTGTGTGGGGGGAGAAAAAAATCAAATAAATAACATCTTTACTAAAGTGGCTTTTCATTCAGTGGCATCACAGGCTGCACAGCCAGTCCAGTAGTTTTTATTTGGAATAGACTCTCCTTCAATACAGTACAAAACTTACAGTAGTTTAATCTTGATTACACAAATACATAATTACATTATGATACATGTAAAAAGGCTCTGCAGTAGTTAAAGCGAATCAGTACCATTCAGAGGGGTAGGAGGATAAAAGTTAGGGTAACAAAGCAGATAGTCAAGTCAAAGGGAACACAACACAGTGCAATAGAGAAACTTTGAAGAGAAAATGAACATTTAAAGTTAGTAGAAAAAGCCACACAAGTAACAAAATATTTTTTTTGAAGCTTGGATGGATGTTGAAAAGAACAAGCTGTTTATTTGGGGGAGAAGATACTTTAAACCGGAACCACTTGAACCGCAACTGAACTGCGGTCCAGTGTAGCACAAACCCAATTCAGCCTGCCCACCCTCTATTTTAGAAATGTTTGGCTAAAAGAGAACTTGCTGAAGAATAATGTACAATTAACTAATTTGTCAATTTCTAAGCCAGTTGTCCGATTCTTATAAATTATTTTCAGTTCCCTTTACCCTACAAAAGTCACAGCAAACTGATGGGCTTGATGGTTATAAAGGCATGTGCAGGGACAGGAAAAATCTATTAGCAGAATAGGACCCGCATTACCATTGAAAGATTCCATCATAAACGTGTCTTAATTCTTTGGCAGATACCAGTATGTGCATCACTGTGCATGCCATTTGGCTTTCAGAAAGATACAGAAGAAAGAATTTATGTAGATGAACATGATTGGGCATAGTTGTCTGAATTAAATTTAGTGTCCCTGTGATATTTGGTCAGCTGTGTGAATTCAAGTAATGTCTGTGTAGTGACATTTTACAAACTGGTTAAAGAGTAGAATGATTAGAACCAGTCAAAATAATTGAATGCGTTTCCATGTGTAGTACATTAAGGAACAAGACAAACTATGCATGATGTAGTTTCAGTTTTTTAGAGCACACCAAGATTTAGGATCCAAACAAGTTGGGAGGAAAACCTTAGGCAAAAGGCACAATAGTAAAAATGTACAACACATACAAACTACACCAACAAGACAGGATTGTACCCGGGGTCCCATTTATCTGCTTATTTTTATAAAGCATCATTTTCCTCAGATGTAAATATCTCTTGATGTATATGCACATGAGTTGGGGAACATCACAAGCTTCTATTACAACCATCACATTGTCATGCAAATGCCAAGTAAATTATACATTATGGTAAGGGAAATATTTTACAATCACAATTTGTTGCTGGATTTGACAAACACGATGATGCAATTGTTCAATTTGTGATTCTGTTTTTTTTTCCTCTTTCCCATTCAGTTTGACCTGTCCATGCTCCCCATTGCTGAACAGTCATTATGTGTCCATTGATAAGGCATAATGTTAAGAACAGCATTACAGATATTGAGGTTAATGCAACCAATTGAGTGCAACTATGCCTTGATATTGTGATGGAGAACATAAATGTTGTGATTGTTTTGTGGTCAATATTATGATATTGAGGATAAAATTAGTTTTGCAGCCCATTTCCACAAAACGTAATTTTCTGGTGGCAAAATTACCTAATAAATAAATAAAAATCATATTTAGTTAGGATACATTACTGCACTTCAGGACCTCAGGAAACAAAAAGAAACATCACATGTTCAATATTCCCCACACCCACCTAAAAAGAGGCAATTGTCATTTGAGGTAAAACATTTTGTCATCACATTTGGAAATCTTGAGAAATGCTCCATTGACTTGGCTTATCTGTTGTGGCTTTATAGCCTAACTCAGACAACCAACCCACTTCATTTGTTATATGACCAGGCAGAAGGACAAACCAAGTCTAAAGCAGACCTTCTTGACCTACTGTCTCTTATGATTCTATTTACATGAAAATAATCATTAGTTCATTTGATCATAGTGGTGCTGTAGAAAATACTGTTTACCATGTTGCTAGATCATTGAAATAAGATTGTTGTGAATGTCAGTGCTGTAACTGGGAAACAAATACAGAGAATTGAAAAAGAAAAAAAATCTCAAACATTTCCAAGTCAATTCTGTAAGTACATAACTTGTCAACCACCAAGGACTGTGGCCACATAACCACTTCACTCATACACATCATAGCAGCAGGTGGCGATCGTATGCACCTAAAACTCTTTGATATATGCCTAAAAGTGCTTCTTTCCCAAACTGTCACCTTTTCAAAGTTTATATTCAATTTAAATGGTCTTTAAAATGGTATAAATCAAACCTTGGGATAATATCGGGCATCAGGAATACCATGGGTCCTATGTACCGTGGTCTGGGAAAATCTATTATAAATTCTACATCTTCAAAATGACCAGCTATAAAACTATTGAACCATAAAGATGTGCTGGCTCTTAGTGCTGCATGCCCCTTAAGTGAGGTCAGTGTCATGAAAGGCACAATACAATGAAAAACATCTAAACTGGTTTCAGATCTCACTTGTAAATAACAGGGTATAATTTTGGTTTATCTCATATCAAGCAAAGCTGAGGGAAATCATGAATGGAAAAATTGTATACCCCCTTGTGTCTCACATTAGTCCAACATAGTGGCAGTGGAACTCTTCTTTTGAGGAATGAGTATTTTTACAAACTGCACAGAGAAATGTGCAGGTCATAAATTAGTTTTTCTATAAAATAGTTTAATATAATCATCATATCTCGGCAGGTATCAGTGCAACAAAAGCAATCAGAGGAAACAAAAAACATACAGTAACCCATCCCTTCTCACATTCACACTCCTAAAACCCTTCAACTCACACTCATTTAACTTACTTGACGTCCAAAAGACCACACACACACAAACAAACTTGAAAAGTGCACTCCTCATTTGAGACAAATTACTCAAATCCTTCTAATCATTTGACTTAGACCTGGTCTCCTGAGTCTGGTCTGCACCACAACTATCATTGAAATAAACAATCTAATGTGCATAATCTACACAACAGTGCTACTCAATAGGGGCTCAATGTGTGTTTGGGAATTTACAAGATCTGTGAACAAGTGCTTCTCAAATGGGTATTAGTTAAACCAAAAAATTCCAGAAAAGTAGCTTGCTGAATAAGACTACAGATTTATCTTAACTGCATTACAAGCCACAAGCTTATCAAAATGCACACTCTTGATTTTTTGCATTAGCTAGTTAAAGTGCATAAGAAAAGAAATTCAAAAAGTCACAGATATAAATCACATTTGAGGAGTATCACTGTTTTGTGCACCAGGTTTGACCCTGGATAAGAGAGAGAAGGTAGACCACACCAGAGCAAGGCACTTCTGAGGATAAAAAAGTGCATTGACTCTTCATCTACTGACTAATAAATCAATTCGAAAGTGCTTATCTTTTCTTTTAAGAATTTATCCATAGCGAAAAGTGCAAAGTGGTGAGCCTCCTTTCCAGAATGATGCAATTATTGAATAACTATCCTATTTTGGGGTCAAAGTTTCCATAATAACAGTGACAAAGCCCATGTAAAATTCACTTTAAAAAGCAGTTTCATATTTCTATATAATAAATTTAACTTTCATGATTGTACGGTGCAGACCAAACCCAACCAGGTCCTTGTCTGAGTAAAAACAGCCCTAGGTAAAGCAGCCGTTCATCCAGGAGCCCTCCTCGGTCCTCAGCCCAGAAGGTGCTCACCACGTACAATGTGTGAGGAGAACTCGTAGCGGTCCTGGCTACGGTGGCCACAGATATTACACTCGAAGGGCTGGCGGAAGCCATGGCAGCCCATGTGGATGGTGAACATGACGTGGTCCAGGAAAAGCACCCGGCAGTGTTCACAGCGGAAGGAGCGCACAGCTCGTCCCTCCCCATCCACCACCCGGAATGCTTCCCTGGAGGTGGAGGAAGGTGCCATGGGCGATCCTGGGGCTTGGTGGAGGGCAGGAGGAGCAGGGGCAGCTGGCTGGCCCCCTTCTTCCCTTTCCACATCCTTGTCTTTGGCGTGGCTGGGGCTGTGTTTGTCCCTGCCCCTGTGGTGCAACAGAGGAGGAGGTGGAGGGTGGTGGTTGGAGTGGAGGTGGTGGAGGTTGTGATGGTTGTTGTTGTTGTTGTGGAGTGGCAGGGCCGGCGCTGTGCTGCTGTACACCTCATCCGGCATGCTCTCTGTGTCCGTTGAGTCCTGGCAACCATTGCTAGGCGATGGGGCGTGACTCCGGCCTGGGGGCAGGTCTTCGTGGCCCTCAGCCGCCTCCCTGCCCCCAACACCTGTCGATCCAAGCCCCGCCCCAGCCCCTGTGCAGTCCAGCCTGGGCCCTAGAGGAGCCATGGGGGTGTGAGCTGAGCTAATGACTGGCCGGAGCTCCGACAGCCGCAGGGGTCGCAATGTGTCTGACCCCCCTCCTCCTCCCCCTGGCAATCCCAGGAACGCTCCTCCTAGGCCGGTGAAATGTGGCTGCTCCAGACCCCCATGGTGCGTCTCCCCATCTTTGTCAAAAGCAGCGCTCTGCTCGTAAGGTGTGTCTGCTAGTGTGAGACGTGTGTGCTTCTGTCCTGTGGAGCATGATACAGAGGAGGGCACACTTATTCTCATGACATAAGTCAAATGTTGCTATTGTCATGTCAAGACATTCCAATTTAGGCAGACTAGATGGCACAAGAGTAGGAACCAGCTGGGAGCAGTACAATATAGTCTGCACCTACTGTACATACTATGTCGTAAATGAGCCGTCTTGCTTTCTTGCTCCCTTTCCAAATCCTAGTATGGTGCTCACCTACAAATTTCTGTGGTGTGGATCTCTTGCGCTTGGTGATGCTGTTGGTCAACCGGTCAATGAACGCCATCTTGTCTGAGGATGGCTGCATCAAAGAGTCGGGCATAAAATCTAGGTCCCTTAACTCCTCTCCTGCAGTGGGCATCACACACACAGGGATATGTTACATTTGCATATTAACACAGGTAATGTCTGTGTAGTTGGCATGTATTCCTCGACGTGAAATACTATACCTTGGTTGTGAGCATTGGGTGGCTGCGTAGTCTCCAGGCTCTGGAGGTAGCTGTGACAGCGTTCACGGTGCTCCTCCAGGGTGCTCTGCTGCTTGTAGCTGCGACCACAGTAACTACACTTATAGGGCTTACCCACAGTGGGGGAGGACACTGGGGACAGAGAAACAGGGAGCACACATTATTATAAGGCACTCAGGGGGCGGGCAGAAACGACTTTGTGTCAATGAATGAATTAAACATGTGAAATGTGTGCGTGTGAATCCCTCTCACCCGAGTGGGTGCGGAGGTGGCCAGTTAGAGCATCTCTTCTGCGACAGGCGTAGGTGCAAAAGGGGCATTTAAAGGGCTTCTCCCCTGAGTGCAGCTTAATGTGACGCAGCAGGTTGCCCTTCTGAGTGAAGGAGGCACCACACTGATTACACTGGAATGGTCTCTCACCTGAAAAAGAATTACACCCAATTAATCACTTTTTATATCTAAACCTAGTCATTCACACCAGTATGAAATTTCACTTCCCATGTTAGCTCACTCAAAATACTATGAATGACTCTAAACATTAACCTTAGTTGATTAAAAAAATAAAGTATACAAGTTACAAGTAACATTGCTAATCTAAATAATCTTGGCCTATCCTCTTCAGGGCAAACTTTGAAACATCACTGGTTTTACATACAAATTATTAATTAGTCAGTCACCTGTGTGGCTGCGCTTATGCACCATGAGGACGTTGGGGCCGATGCAGATCATTCCACAGATGTCACACTTGAGCTTCCCGTTAGGCAGCCTGATGGCACCGGCTGGCATTAGCTCTGGACTGGCATGATCCCTGTAGCCTCCTCCGCCTCCTCCTGTTTCTCCTCCCTGCTCAGAAGCTCCCTCCTCTGCCCGATCTCCCCTCTCGTCCACTAGACCAGCACCACGACCCCCCTCCTCATCACTGTAAAGCTCTACCTTGATGGAGTTAGCTAGAGATGGGGATAATATCCAGGCAAAATGAGAGCTGAATTATGCATCTCTGGCTTGATGAAAGTAGAACACAAAACATCTATATAGCTACATTTTAACAGGTATTGATATTGACAATTCAGCACTCACCACTTAGAGAGCGGGCAGGGGAGGTGTGCTGGCTGTTTGGGGTGCTTACTGTTGGACCTCCAAGGGCCCCTGAGAACTCCCTCTCCATTGAAGAATCTCCACTGCCTGTAGTCCACAGCATACACAGTACACAATCTACACATGTTCTCACTGCCCTTGTTGTTACACGTACACAACAAAAAAGCTGACTGTTCTTTCCATGCATTCATCACTGTCGTATTACCTGACATGTAGGATCGGCCATTGCAGTCGTCAGCATCCATGCTCACACAACCTGTATGCAAAGGAAACGTGAAGGTCAATATAATGAATTCATTTAGTAGATGCTTTTATCCAAAGTACAGTACATGTTTGTGTGTGTGTGTGTGGAGGGGGTGTGAACCTGTGAACTCTTGAGCTACAGTGAAGTACTCTAACAACTGAGCTATACCCTCCCTTTCCCAATTTATTGATCATAGTTTAGTTGACCATTTGAACACAAGCTTATGAATTATTATGTTTGACCTTATTGTAATGCTAAAAACAAGGTGAAGAAGTTACACTTGCCAAACAAATTTTCCCAATGTTAATTAGGGAGCCAATTATACAACCTAGCTATAAAACACCGATAAATAGTTCAAACGTGCTGGGTTACCCTTGAAATTGTCCCTGATTAGCGTTAAATAGGTAGCTACAAAACAGAGGTTAATTATTATACACCATCGGAACATGCACCTGTAAAATATATTAATAGCAGCAACAGCCTGGGTCAGCTAGCTAGCTAGCTGGGTATGTTGGTGTTGTGTTTAGCAGCTTACGCGCATGCTAACTCTAGTGCTGTTGGCTAGCTGGCAAGCTAACGAAGTGGTTAGCAAGTTAGATAGTAATTTAACATGGCAACTGACAATATCAACACAATATAATGAGTAAACACTGCTTTGACTGTCGAACTATAAAGAAGTAAACTGATATTTTATTGTGAGTGTCTAATGGTACCTTCTGATTAGCTATATAGCTAGCATGTACGTTATGTAGCTAGTAGTGGCTAGCCTGCAACGGGAATAATGTTTCTTACAGTGGTTGCTATGGCACCCACCGCCCAGAAAAATGCGCTAAGGCTAGACAGCTAATCAGTCGGCTAGCCTCTCTGTCAGATGGCATCGTCAGACATAAACTTAACATTACCAACACTTTAACTAAGTCGTAAGTTAGTTAATATATCTCATAATGACATGCCTTCTTTCAGATTTCCTTACCTTTAATGATAGGCCTCGTCTCTATGATTTTATGTTTCTGGTTCTTCGCTTGTTTTCTCTTGCGACGACAGCATCTCCCGGCAGCGTTCACCTCGAATTCTAAACAATTTCCGGTCCGCGAAATACCGGGATACAGACCCTCTTAATCCAACGCCAATCTCCCATAACAGAGAATCTAGAATATCGACTTTTCAGAAGTATAATGGCTGTGAGGCCTGTCGTTAAGGGCAGTACATCACTAAAGTGAACAACTTGTTGCATACAACACCAACAGTCACTGTGCTGTGGCATCATCTCCAAATTAAAACAAATTTCCCAGCTCCCAGTAGATTTTTAGACATAGCCTACTGTCACACTGTTGTTGTGAGTTCCGTTCATCTAGGTGAGCACAGCAGTGGCGCTGTCAAAGATAACTTTGGCAACTTAACATAACTTATGATTTACGCAATCATTTTTATATCTTACAATTATGAGTGTTTATTCTGTTGGAGTAAAGAAAACAAAACAAAAAATACAGTAGGCCTAACGTTACATGAACGATAATATACTTTGAAAGCAGTCACAAATCCTACACCTGAGGCTGAACTGTTTTATGCCAGTAGATGTCACTGTTACATGAAAGTACGTGCATGTATGCGTGCGTGTTCGTGTGTGTGTGTGAGAGAGAGCGTGTGTGCGTGTGTGGGTAGCACTCGTTATGGGTTTCTGTTTGGAGTGAAATTCCTTTTGCCTTAAAGGACAACGTTAAAGAGACTATAGTGTTCTTGCATGCAGTTAGATAGACAGTGTGTCAGTGGAGTATGTTTGCTCGTTCCCAGGAGTCCATGCATTGTCAATGATCTTGTTCTACTAATAATTATATTTATAATGAATTGTTTAACGTGTTCAACTGAAGGGGGTGAAAACATGGGCAATTTACATTCCAGAGAGAGTGAAGGGTTAAGTGTAATTGGTTTTCCACAATATTATATCCACAAACTTTAGTTAGAACCTATCAAGTTTGAAAACAAATCCAGGGGACTGAATTAGGTTGGGACCTGCAGGATGCCACCTGTGTCGATATTATTCAACAGCTTCATAGGGAAAGCCAGAATATCACGTGCAAAATATTTGCATTCACTGGTGGCTACAAAGTTGTTAAATGAGTGCGTCACCTGTCAGTGTGTTTCTCCGTATCTAAATCACAAAGCGTGTAGTGCATAGGTCACTGCACAGGATGTCAAATGAACGGCTTGATAGGTAGAGTATAATTTAAGTTTTTTTAAGTTGTCAGGTGATACACGTTGATAGTAAGACCATACTCTGCCATCTCGAGTTTTTAATTACATTTTCAGTAGCCTAATATTAAACTGGTATAATATTTGCAGTAGGCTACTTTGGGATACTTGAATATTTAATTAAATCACAATGTAATGAATTCCTTCCAGTAAAATCCCAAGTGTTCTTGGCCAGGCTGTTTCACGCCCACCACCCATAACAAGCGGCGGCGCAGTAGCCGGTTGGTTTCCTATTGAACAGTTCCCTACAGTTACCTCTAGGACCGCATTGCTCCGCACACGACTCAGTCATTGAACAACATAAGCAACGACGACAATACATATTGCGCTAACCAAAACAGCAGTGCCTGATGGGCGACCTGCAATAGCTTACTTTGACTGTAGCATAATCAGAGTTTAGCCAAAATTTAGCGATATGGTTGTCAGAGGATGGAAGCACCAGACGAAGTGTCCGTTCGGGAACAGATTTTCCACGACCGAGTCAGAGAGACCATAGTAAGTTGATGACTGTATATTCTGTTGTCATTTTAGTTCTGGGTCATTTATATGGAGCCTGTTGGTTGCTTAGTTGTCAGTTGTATAGGTATTTGTCAATTATTCAAGGGATTGTCTGGGGACGATGCCTAGTTCATGTTTGAAGCCGTGACATTGCTGAATGGGTCTGCCCTTGTCTTGTGCCTTGCCAGCTGTAATCTTTGCTACAGTTTTGTTCATTACCATGTTGTTTTGTTGGGTTTCGTACAGAAATCTGCTTATGACGATTCATAGAAACGTGAGGGCAGCTTATGTTTGTAGCCTATGTACTTTGCTACCACTCTTACAGTATTGTGAGCCTTAATTGCATTAGTTCAGACTTAACTCTTTGTGCATTAATTCTGAACATTTACTGATATCGCTGTCCACAGAGTTCTTATTGCAGTAGCTGAGCTTCTTATTGATTGTGAAATATCACTCCAGTATGTTGGGTGAAGTCAGGTAATTTGGGACATCAGGCATAATGGTACAAATACGGTTTTACATCTTGTGCTCTTTAAAGATGAGCAGAAAAGAGCTGAGAGGGACAAAGAAAACCAAATAGAGTGAAAAGGACAGACCAATGGAGTGACAGCATAGAAGGGTCTTGTGCGTCAGAGCTCTGGCCTCCTAAAATTGGGAACACACTGGCTCACTGGAATGGAGCAGGTGAAGGTGCCCCTAGACAGAGTTTACTCCAAATAACAATAAAAGTGAGTACAAAGAAAATAATATAATATACTGTTCTACATGTAGATTCTGTGGTGTGATAGGAATGTGCTATTGCTAAGGATGTATGGAATAATGGAAATTCCGTCCATTTAAGTTTTTTAGGGATCCATGGTCAAATAAAATGCTTTGAAGTGAACCATATGGTTTATGACATCCTCACTGGTTAGGCATTAGTTTTAAATCTCTGTGTTGGCCAGACTTTGGGACACTAGCAGTGTTCACACTCTCATTCATGAAACAGCTTTATGGCTTTTGGATTTTAATGTCTCTTTTCTAACTCCCAAGATTTTCAGTCAGTACCCTGAATGTAGTCTGTTGATATTGGGGTTGGCTTTGTCCTGGCGCACACTAGTCTGTTTCAGTACTCCAACACCATGACTGCTGTTCATGTACTTTGAGACTTGCTGAATATGTCTCCATGCATTATCCTGCAAGATTGAAATAACACAGGGTGGTGTCCAAAGTGTGGGTTTGAGATGATTATAGTCTTATTCCTAATATCTTGCAAGTGGCAAGTTAGTTTTTACTATTCACTTACACAGCCACAATACAGTCGATTACTCTTGCAGATCTCTTACACACTTGACTGTACAGCACTTTGATTGACGTAAGTTGTTTTAAATGTGCTTTATAAATAAATTTGACCTGACATGACTTGAATGACATGACTTGTATGGCCTAGCTGCCTACCCAGCAACTTTGTTGCTGGTCTTCTGACATCATGGTATTGTTTTCTGTATTAGATTATTTTGAGTTTAGAAAGACTGTCACAATGGCAAGGGCATGAAGTCAAAACACTTCTCAAGAAATTAACTGTGCAACGTATGAGAAAGGCACAGGCATTATAAACCCCAAATAGCTGTTCATTCCGTCTGAAATGCGTCTGAAGCTGGTATGACCAAGCAGCAACACTATCCTCTTCATTTGATCTCTGTCCTTCCTGGGTATTGCATCACTGCAGGCTGTTGCTGTTAAGGTATCACATTCTGTTTATTCCCTCTCCTTCTCACTAGTCTAGGTAGGCAGACAAAAGACAGTGGGTCAGACATACTTTACACCACTCAGCAGTCAAGTATGTCATAACATATTGTGATAGTTTATATGATGACAACTCATGGCCTCTGACACAGATTGCTACATATAGTTTGGTAATATAAACTGGCATTTAAAGGCCCCAAAAGAGTATACTCCATTGATCACTGAACATATCTCTTCATTCACTTCATGTATACATTTCGTGCTGTATAGTCTCTGCACCTTGACCACAATCTTCGCTAAAAACTCCTGAGAAACTGTTGGATAAGAAAATCATAAAACCGCAAAACACAGAGGATGGTCCATAAGTAATAATGAACACTTATTTGTTTCCCTACCAAAGCATGAATAGTTATTTGTTATGGAACATTCGGGAATGTAGAATTGTGTTCATAATAGATCCAATCTATTCTGTTCTTTTATATTTTCATGGGGTCATAATATGATTGTCTATCTGTAATCTGTTAATCTGTTTGCGGCTACTTTTACTGACTAGTATGCAGGTACTAGTGCACTAATGCACAGGCATTACACATGCCTGTGCATATACTGTGATTCTAAATAGTGGCTTGTGAAGAAGTGTTTGGTGGCTGTCCTATAGCAGTTAATGTTTTTTGCCTTTCTTTCTTTGGTGATTTCTTTGTAATCCAAACCCTCTTCCCTCTCATCATTAAAACATTTTCTAATCTGGTAATCTCCTTCCAATCAATCCCGTTCACACACAAGAAACCCACACAGACATACAGTGGATTTAGTGTGCTATGCCACATTATGTCATGGTATCACTGTCTACAGTTTTAACCCTGTAACCACAGACTGTAACCACATCAGGCTATTTTATAACTCTAACTGTTGAAACCTAAAATATATTATTAAATCCAAATTTGTGTCATTCAAGAATTGTTTTACTACATGTTAGTTCTGTTGAAGAGACAATATTAAAAAATTGCAGAGAAAAAAAAAAGTTAATCAGTCGAACACTATGTTCAGAATAAAATCTGTGATGGTTCACAGTTAGGCTGTTACAAACATCAATACATGTTTGAGATATTCCTCCAGCCAGATTGAACTTGTCCAGGTTTGCTTTCTATTTTTCTTCACTTCAGTACATACCACCCATCCTAAACAAAGAATGAATGATGTCACTTGGTAACCAGTTAAAGTGAAGACAAACACACACCAGGTAACAGTAAAGTCTGTTGTGTTTAGGCCTCAGGTGCCTCTGTCTTGATTAACCTGTACTATGTTATGCCTGCTTGTAAATAATCTATAGCGTGATGGAAATTGTGCCTTTTTCTCAGTCCAGCTAATCTAGACCACCTAATTCACACGTGCTAAGAGAGGATATTATATATCATGTATGTATAGACAAGATATTATGTCAGAAAGTGTGTGTGTGTGTTTCTTGGTAGACTAAATAATTGGTTATCGAAAGAAGTGAGGGACGAAAAACAAGCTAGCTATCCTGCGATTCCACACTAGTTCATCTGTAAAGTTAAGTCAATAATTATGGATGTATACACACATATCATCCTTTGAAAAGTCTGAATGGAAATATGGGAAAGTCTGTGGAAACCTGGCTTCTCACTTTCTTTCCTGCTTGGACAGACGGGGGTCATGTCACAGATGATGTGACATGACTCGTACTGCCAGGGGACAAAATAGCTGATCTTCTCTGTCTAAAATAATGAATGTCTGTTTATTTCTTCTTTCGGTCTCTGTCTCCACAGATATGTGTCCTGTTTTTCGTTTGTCTTTATTTTGTGTCCTACCTGGTCATCACTCACTACAAGAAAAACTCAGAGTTTCCGATTGGTACGTATTGTATGTGTCAGGGGTCAACCAGCTGAGTCACTGAGAAATAGAGGGTCTAATAAAGTTCTGCTACTCAGCAGTCCATGGATTAACTGCTATCTCACTGTTGCGTAGTATTTCTGTAAACCAGATCCTCGTTGGGTTCCAGGTCTTCTAAGTGTTGAATTACATGATATGTGTAAACGCATTAACATATGTTTGCAATGTAACCTTGCATTGCTGGATATATTTCAGCATTTCATTCATATCTATTTGAGAATGGCATATTGTTTTACATCATATCGTCCATTCAGCTGTGTTGTACTGCCACCCTGGAAACTCAAAAATACCCACTAGTTCAAATAAAATTCAGACCCTGTTATGCAACCATCTCCCCTCTTCTGCCCGATCCGGCCACGGCCCTCATCTCTGTTAGACAGGGAGAGGGGTGCAAGGAATGTTCCCTAGGGATAATAATACCCTCTCTGTGACGGACAATGTTCATAACAATCCCCAGCACAGAACACACTGACACAGATAAACACACACAAATGCATATACATACACTTAAACACACAAAGAAGAAAGGAATATAGGGTTGCCCCCCCCCCCCCCCCCCAAACACACCCTTTAAACAGCTAGAGGGGCAGAATGGCTGTGGGGGATAAAGGTTCAGCAAGCTAGATGTTAGCTGCTTATTTCAATAGAAATCTCTCTTGAGGTCTGATGTAACATATTTTCTAACCAACAGATGAAACAACATATTGGAGTCTTTTGTAAAAAGAATTTAAATGACAGTAATACATAGACCCCAGTGGTCCATGTGTATCAACATTTTCAAATAAGCCCCCAAGGGAAAAAGCCAGTATTGCCAGTTCCTTGTCTCTCTCTTTAGGAAATCAGGGGTAAGGTAATCTTGTCGGGTCACTTCAGACATTTTAATGGTTCTTTTCATTTTGCAGATGACAGTGAAGATGCCACAGTCAACAGAATTGCGTAAGTAAAATATATTTAAGACAATCCTCCAGGCCATGTGCCAAAGTGGCCTTGAGAAATTGAGACATTAAACCCCAAGTTGTATGGCAGCTCTGCTGCTGTCGATTTGAATGGGTGAATGAGAGCAAACATTTTTTAAGTGCTTTGCGTGCTGCTAAAGTAGAAAAGCACTATGTAAATGCAGTCCATTTACTTTATACCCATCCTTGGCACAGACTGTCAACAAACCAATAACTTTTTATCTTTCTCTTTCCCCCAGTTTGTGGCTCTGTACTTTCTCTCTATCTGTTTCGATGTGTGCTGTCCTCTTGCTGCCTCTCTCTATTTTGTCCAACGAGGTCCTCCTCTCCTTTCCACAAAGCTACTACATGCAGTGGCTCAACGGATCCCTTATACACGGTATACTCACACTAAAACACATGTTGACAGATAGTTGCACACATTTGAAGACAGAAAAATGCCTAGAGTTAGGGTGATGGCTAATCCTCTCAACAGGTTGTCATGCACATACTTCACATACCGCACTTTTCAATCTCAGTTGAATAACAGAGAGGGGAATTTAGGAAAGAACCTTCCTTCCCCATGCATTGTCCACTCTCACAGATGACCAGAATTTAGCCACTGCAAAGCCCGACTAGAAAGTGAATCAAATATAAAAGGAAACAAAATAAACTATCCTCGGACTACTTCAGTGTATGTGAGACACTTGACTGAGGCCTCCTATCTTAGTTGATGCTCCTCCAGACAATGATATCTGTTGGTTTGGTTGCTGTTACTAATCTTGAAATCCTGGAATTGAAAACTGTGCCTTCTATAAGGTCCATGCTATTCTTTCCTTATCTGTGTTGTGTCTTATTACAGGACTGTGGAACGTAGTGTTCCTCTTTTTCAACCTCTCTCTAGTCATCCTCCTGCCCTTTACATACTTTTTCACAGAATCTGAGGGCTTTGCAGGCTCAAAGAAGGTACCCGTTCCTCTCTCATATAACAATCTGCACAGTACAGATACTGTATATAAGCGCCATGCATGTCTCATAAGGATAATCATTTTGTTTGCTCTGCAGGGTGTGATGGCTCGTGTTTATGAGACTGCAGTCGTCCTCCTGCTCCTCACCCTGCTGGTTCTAGGTATGGTGTGGGTGGCATCTGCCCTTCTGCAAGACAACAACATGGCCAGAAAAGGTCTCTATGGTGAGAGTTTCCCTTCAAACCCTGTTTTTTTTTGTAACCAGTATATTCATTAATTATTCTGTAAGCTGAACCATGCCTTTCTGTTGTCTCAGATCTGTGGGAGTACTACCTGCCCTACATCTACTCCTGTATTTCTCTGTTTGGGGTCCTGCTTCTCCTGCGTACGTACAGTCCTCTACTCTCTGCTCTGAATGATGATCAAAGAATAAACGCAGTACTTCTGTGCCTATAATACTGCACTTAGGTCCAGAATAGGTATAATTTTGTGTTTTGGATTTCTCTTGTTTCACAGTATGTACACCTCTAGGACTTTCTCGTATGTTCAGTATCACAGGGAGCCTACTCGTCAAACCACGGGTGAATTTCTGCACTATCTTTGCCATGTGTGTTGCTATTTGAATGTATTGTGACGTATTGTCTTGTTGGCTTACCTTATGAATGTATGACCTTTTGCAGCTGTTGGAGGATGTGGACGAGACCATGAGCTGTGCTGTGTTCGAAGAGGCCTCCCTCTCTAAAAAACTTAGAAGTAAAAATAATTTCTCATACATAACTGAATAGACATTCTTTAATATAGAAAATGATCAAATTTACAATGTAAAATTTGCTCTCTTTACTCGGTTAGATGGGACTTCCTGTTGGATGAATGTGAACATGGAGGCCCTGAGGAACCAATATCTCTCCACTCAGGCCAACCGAATAGCTTTGGGTAAACTATCCCATACAAGTCCCTCTTACAGTAACGTCAATGTGGGACAGTATTAGAAAGACAACAGGAAGCTAATGCTACATTTCTATTTTCTTTTTAGAAATGCGAAGGAGAGCTTCACCATGGCAGCGTAACCTTGGATATCCATTAGCCATGCTGCTGCTGGTGGCTCTAACAGTGAGAAATTGATAATATAACAAAAAGACACACTGACTTAAATTGTTTCTGTTTTATGGTAACTAATAATTGACTGTGTGTATGTGTTGTTCTCTCTTAGGTGGTGTCCGTTCTCATTGTGTGTTTCCATGTTGTTGAGCTGATGTTTGATGAGACAGCTATGCCTCGTGGGATGAAGGTAAAAATTATGAAAACAATTTTTCGCTACAAAAGGCCTTTGCAGAAAGAGTGTATATTTTGTAAGTAAATGTGTTCTGACAATACATATCAAATGTACTTCTCTCCTCCCAAAGGGCCCTCTTCTAGGTGCTGCCTCATTCTCTATATTTGGTTCATTGGGGGCAGCTATGCAAGTCATACTTATCCTGTATCCTTTCTGCTGACCACATCAGCTTTTCTTTTTTTACAGCTTTTTCTAACTGTGTTGCATTGTCATTTGTGAGAACATAAAGGCTAACCTTGACTACATGTGGCTCAGGTACCTGATGATCTCCTCTGTGGTCGGATTCTACAGCTTACCTCTTTTTGCCAAATTGCGTCCTCATAAACAGGATACCTCTCTGACACAGGTACTCAAAAGCCCGCTTGAACAGGCTTGGACAGTGTCCACACACTCACATGTGCATACACAAACTCATTCTCACCAATTATCTTTCATTTTAGTCTTGTTACTCTGTTTTCAGGTCATTGGGAACTGTGTGTCTCTGCTAGTGCTCAGCTCAGCTCTGCCTGTATTCTCCAGGACTCTGGGTAAGAGATACATTTTATTCATTTAGCAGATGCTTTTATGTTGCATATAGTACATGTACAGACGTACAGCACATCTGACAGGTTTTAGGGCTGGAAGTTATGTGCCAAGTACAAACACTAAGTAAAAAATAAAAAGTATACTACCTGAAATCCATTCAATCTTACAAAATGTTGTTGTATTAATCAGGGATCACCCGATTTGATCTGCTGGGTGATTTTGGACGGTCCAACTGGCTTGGGAATTTCCACATTGTGTTCCTGTACAACATTCTGTTTGCTGGGCTGACCTCTGCCTGTCTCATCAACACACTGACTTGGACTGTGCAGAGAGAACTGATACGAGCGTTTGGTATGTTATGTTAGATGTAAACACATATACACAAGTTCATACATACACCCATAAACATACAGTGTAACCTGCCCCCTTTTTAAAATGTCCTTTCTCTCCAGGTCTACATAAACTGCCAATGACTGTGTCCCGTTCAACTGTCCCACTCAGGCTCCTATTAGCAAATGGACTCTCAAAGATTCATTGACTTTTTAATTAGATGTTGTGCTACTGCTTACTAAAGCATGTCCTAAAAACAGGACACTAGTGTATTGAAGGATGAGTGGTCAAAGCTGAAATGAGAAATTTTCAATAATTTCACTCTTTCTCATCCATTCTATTTCCCTTGTCACGAGGTTCACCTATATAAGTAGCCATATATTGTACTTAATTCTGTCATCAGTTCATTCAATAATTATTCTTTTTTTTTTTTTGCTAACTTTTAGCACTGCAAAATCATACCTACCTAATTTTACTGTAAACAAGGTGGACATAAATAAATGCCTTGGATTTATGACCAAGTGAAACTGTGATTAGTTTACAATATGTACTATGTTCCTATCTGTGTATGTGTGTACAATATGTATATGTGTTTATGTGCCTATGTATTTTAATTTTATATACAGTATATATTTTTTCACATACAGGTAGCTAAATGATTCACTTAATTGGAAGACATGTTTTTTTTACAAGCACATTATTCTTAATTTTGTCTGTTCATATATCTTGACTTCCAGAGAATGTTCTAATTAACTGAAACTCCTCACATACCAATGTCGAATGTGTTGTCATTTTAAAACTGTACATGCCTAAGCTGTAAACAATTGTACTTGCTCTGTAGCCTATCTGATTTTTTTTATTGTATTACACAATAAGTACATGTTAATGTACTCAGTTTAAACAATGAATAAAGGGTGTCAAGGCTAGATTTTTTTTTACTGCTGTGACAAAAAAAAACTATATTTATTTATATTTTTCCTATGCCATTTGTCTAATCTTCGACCTGTTGATCCAGATTAATATCTACCATAGCTATACCTATATCACTGTGTGAGTGTAACAATCACATATTATTTACCTATACTTATACCTATTAGCCCCCTAGACCTATTAGTAAAAAAGATGTTATTGTTACACACACACAATGTGTACATAGATAGATAGATAGATAGACAGATAGATAAAAAGAGAGAGAGATTAGATAGATAGATAAATAGAGATTACATTAGATAGATGAGAGAGAGAGAGAGTTAGATAGCTCGGAAGAAAGAAAAAAAGAAAAACATTATTAAATAGTGTAGGATCCTGTTATGATCCGGCATCATGAAGAGTAGGTAAAAAAAAAAAGATTCGGGTGAGAGTGACCTCTACAGTACAAAGTAAGACACATTCCCTCGTGTAAGAATGTGACGTAAATAGTTTTACGACGGTGTGCTTGCTCAATGTCTAGTTTTCGACAGTGAGACTCGCGTATAGCAACTGCTGTGAATAAGCCTTTTTTCTTTCCCGTTTTAAGTTTGAAATACTGCTACTTTTATCATTTAAAACGAAATATTGATATAGATACTTATATCCAAAAAAGTTTGATAATAATTATCAACCGAAGTACTTTTCCTTCGTGCTTTAATTCTGTTTAGAAGTTGCAACTTGAGGCCCAGCGTTGTGCGCTCGAGTGGTCTTGAAAAGTTTGTTGTTGTCACGTGACGTGATACATATGAGGCGATAAAGTTTTCGTTTCGATATTAAAACTAGCTAGTTTAACAATTATACAAACATTAATCCAAGTTTTTTCTTACCACAATGCCTCAACCAAAATACAGGAAGATCGCTGTGATAGGGTACAGGTCTGTAGGTAAGTGACACCGCTATCTATGCTAGCTAGTTAGCTTGCTAGCTAGCAAGCTAACTAGCTAGCGTTCTTTGTTTACAATTGTGACAGTTAGCTAATTTAGGTAGTCCATCAACTTGGCGCCTTGCCCATTTTAATCTAAAACAGTGTCATCAATATGCAGCCCAATCATTGTTATAATAACCAATGATCTGGTATTATTATCCATTTACGTCAGATTGGTTATTTAGAGTAGCTAGTGCTAGCCAAGGTAGACAGCTAGCTGGCTATTTATACAGTAGCGTTGACGAGACACATCAGAGAAAATGTTTATGTAATGTGAACAGCGATTTCATATCGTACTGATTTGTTTTATTACCCGGCATACTTCCTTCAGGGAAATCTTCGCTTACAATTCAATTTGTGGAAGGACAGTTCGTAGATTCCTATGATCCCACCATCGAAAACAGTGAGTATCCTTTTATTTATTGTCTTTGATGCATGACTCATGAGTTGTGTCACTCACAGCAAATGCAGATCTAACAAACCTAATGTGCCCAGATATATTGTGAATTAGTAGATGTGTTCTTCATTTTTTTACAGCGTTCAACAAAATGGTGTCTGTGAATGGTCAAGACTTCAACCTTCAACTGGTGGATACAGCTGGACAGGTCGGGTTAAGCTAAATGTTAAACTCCTCAATTTTGAGAAAGTACTTGATTAGGGACCACCAGTTTATGTTAATGGTATTTTTTCCAACATATGAGCTACAGACTTAATAGTGAAAGGAAAACACTTAAGTGTGCAATGAATGTGTATGTATATTATAATAAATTCATATTACAATTCTATGAGGACCATGTGCTATAAATGCTAGTCTGAATGGATTTGTCTTGCGTGATGTAGGCTGGGTCATATCAGTGTGGCAAGCCTAACTATAATTGTTGGGTAACCAACAATAACATTTTATCTGTTATTTTTGTACAGGATGAGTACTCAATTTTTCCTCAGTCCCATTCAATGGATATTCATGGTTATGTCCTGGTCTATTCTGTAACCTCCATGAAAAGGTGAGAAACAAATAAACATGAAGGGACAAATTATTTTCTATTTACCAAACTATTTGAGAAGTCAGGTACTTATTAGTTATCTTTCTGTTTTATTTTGTAGTTTTGAAGTTGTTCAGGTTCTTCATGACAAGCTGCTAGATATGGTTGGAAAAATACAGTAAGTAAACTTTAAACTCTAAGTAAAAGTTTGACGAGTGTGTCTGAGGTTCTCATAGTTCTTTAGTATTAGTTGTTTCAAAATTAGGACATTTTAATCTGTTTTTTTATTATTTATTTTTAAGAGTGCCAACTGTACTGGTTGGAAACAAAAAAGATCTTCATATGGAAAGGTAAATGATAACACTCCTACCACTTTGAATGAATGTGTTTTATACCTATAGCATGCTTTCTTGCTGCTGACAGATGTTTTCTGCCTTGTTGTTTTTGGGGCATGGGAGTACCATTTGTGTATTATGAATGTATTAAATATATAATGTGAGAGAGTTGTATGATTGGAATTATACTTAATGAGTGCTGCTGTTTTTCAGAATGATAAAGCCAGAGGAAGGTAAAAAGCTGGCTGACTCTTGGGGAGCTGCATTCATGGAGTCATCTGCCAAGGAGAATGAGGTATTGAAAGTACACAAAGCTGCTCTTAACCCTTGTGCTGTCTTCGGGTCACATGACCCAAAGGTTCATAACGAACCATCGTTGTGTTTACCCAATTTTACCGAATACAAAAACAAATAAAATAATTTTAACCTTCGCAATGTGGGGGGTCTGAGACAGGCCAACGGTTAAAAGAAAATGCTTCACTTTGTTTTTGTATGCGGTAAAGTTGTCGCAATACGACGGTGGGTCACAATGACTGATGGGTCAGACTGACCCGAAGATAACACACGGGTTAAAACATTCTTTGCATTCTAAAGTTTGTAAAGATGAATTTGACCCATTCTATCTGACCCACTGCAATGCAGACTGCTGTAGAGGTGTTCAAGAGGATCATTCTGGAGATGGAGAAAGCCGATGGGAACGGTCCTTCTGAGGAGAAGAAGTGTGCAGTGATGTAAAAGGGTCTAACCAGGACAGCAGTAAGCTCATTTGACCAAGACAGAAGACACAACATCACCAGCCATGACCTTACCAATCATGACCTTTCCAGCAACAATAGACTGCAAATGCAGTTTGCTCCTTGAATGGAATTCAGTATTGATTTACAAAGGTAGCCAGTTGCTTTGACGGCTGCTTTAAAAGCCCACATAACCAGATATTTAGCATCACTGTTGGCCTTTACCCAAATATATGTATGGATGACATAAACCAGACAGGAGATTGCCAAATGCACAAGCCCACATTTATTCAAGTGAGATGGATCCAAGATATTTTTTATCTCTTGATAACAATCAACTAGCCATGTATCGGAAGTTGGAGCAGTGGCTAATGTAGCTGTTATCTAACTTTGCATAAGCACAGAAAGGGCTGTAAAAGCATTGATTCCTACACAACATGCCTGGGTTTTTTTTTTTTTTTTTTTACAAGGTCGTCTGTATATTTTCGCCAATCCACTGGTCTTGAAGGGGAGAGACACAGTTCACACTGCTGTATCTGTGGCATTGGAACATCACTATCATTCACACCTGGTCAATGGATGGGTCCTAGTATGTGCTTGAACAAATTCTCTCAGTTTTTCACACAAGCTGTGTAGTGGAATGTGCTCTAGCATGGATCATTATTTACATTCTGTCATTATAATTTTACGCAAATCATCTGTTGGTACTCAACACCAGAACTGTATCATGTCTTCATGAAAAAAAAAACAAAAAAAAACATAATTATTTTCTGATACATGTTGATGTTTTTTTCAAGCTGTTCTGGTTGGCAGGATTGGTCCTTGCTTTCTTCCCCTCAGATTTATCTGTCATGTGACTGACTGTAGTAATTGAGATGTAATTATTCAGAAAACAGCCCTCTGAAGGAAATTTAGATTAGAGAAGAATGGAAGAGATCAGTTATATTTACAAGTTGTGGCCTTTTAATCCCAGAGAACTAGGATCGTAGACACAGGTTTGATAGTGTTGTTGGTTATATTTTGAAATTATACAAATTTGTTCAATATATTGAATTGAATATCTGCAAGTACACTACATAGAATATGGAGTTGTAGTTTTTGCATTCATGTAAATTCCTTAAAATGGTGGACTGTATAGCAGGTCATGGGGGATACAGGGTCTGCAGGGTTACTTTTGACAAACTGGAGATCATCAGGCATATGAAATCCACCAGTTTTGCTTGACCTGCTTAGCCTTACCTACAAATAAATTATAATGAGCCTATGCTTTTTATAGAAATGTACTCTCATATTGAACCATTCCATCCAAAAGAACATTGTTACTACTACTTTCTTTTGGCGGGGGGTGGTTTAGTCAATGAGTTGGTAATTAATGACGAAGATAAGTTGGTGATGCTGTGTCTTGTGCCTTACCCTTCTTCAATCCCCCTTCCTCCACCTGCTTCCCAACAAGACTCAAGGTGCTCTTTAGGTTTTTTTCTCCCTTCTCTGTTGACTTGGCCTCATGGTGAGAACAGGTGGTGGTGTGAACCTGGACACCGATATCCCCATGTCGGTCATGTTAATTCAGAAATCTTGCTGTAAACAGTTTTGTATATATAAATAAATCCTTTACTCCTTTAACGTTTTGATTGTCTTTGACTATAGGTCAGTCGGCATTTGTATTCCATGTCCCAACTGTGAACGTAATGATAAATTAAGACATGGGAGTTATATATTACCTACCTACTGTCTAAAAGAAAAGTCTGGAAGTGGCGCTTGCTGAAGAAAATATAACCATGGGAAATACAAGTAGCAAACGAAGGCTGTGTCATTTAAACCCTGGCTGTACTGTCATTGACACAATGTAAGTGTCACAAGAGTCAGCCAACCAGGTTTACAGTTGAAGGAGCTAGCGGAAGCTTAGCTAGCAGGACACAAGAACACCACACTCGGAAGTCACGATCGTCGTTGTATCATGAACTACTAGCTAGCTCTAGCTTGTCGGGAAAGGCGTCTTGTGCAGATAGTCTGGTGGTCTTGGAAAGGATATACTGTAATCTTGTATCTGGTCGTTACTTTATTTTACAAGTTTGGATTTAGGGAGCGCAGAATAGTGAATGGAATATGGAGTGTGTACTGGTAAGTCGCCGGTTTAGCTAGACAAATGTACAGTGACACCTATATTGTGTTTCAGACTGGGGTCAGTATATTTGCTGGAAATTGGAACGATTCAATAGGACATTATTATCAAGCTAACTCAAACGTAACTACTGCAGCTACTGTAACTACATTTCCATTTTTTTTTCTTGAATCGTAGCGTACTTGCCAGATATGATTGCTAGGAATTAGCAGTGGAAACTATACAGACTGCATGTTAATTTCAAACTCCACAACTTTTGGTAGCTAGCTAACTAGCTTTCTTAGCTAGTGTAGGTGGTAGTAGTAGTACTCCTGTGTACTTAGCGACTAGTCTGCCAACTGCAAGTCTAGCCATCTGCTGGATGGCTAGCAGTTCAGGGTCTGTCGGTTACCGTCTACCCAAGCTATAGCTTTATAACTAATACATTAACTAGTGCATAGTGTACCTACTAGCTACTGTAGCGATCTCTAGATATTACGACTCAATAATACTTTATTATCTAGCTAGACAGTTGTATCAACCTAGGCTACCTATTTGAATTTGAAATGTGCTAACTCTAAATGCTTTTCGATTGACTTGTGGAAACTATCGGACTTTATGTCTAACTAGCGTCGGTACATAATATGACCATTTTGAATAATTGGTTCAATTAGCCCCCTAAACAAATTAGTGAAATGCTATTGTATGTATTGCCAAACAGGAACAATGTAGTGTATGGCAAGAGCAAAAGCAAGTCCTTATAATTAACGACAGCTAGCACTCGCTAACTTCTGTGACAACTTGCATCATGCTGAGTACTGTGACCTTTGCTTTTCAGATTCCAGGAGCTCTTGATGATTTGGAGAGTAAAAAAGAGACTGTCATTGATGGTACAAATGTTAAATTTTTCAAAAAATCTCATTCATATTAAATATTAGGATTAACTGTAATGGACAAGATGTTGTCTGCTTTGCAAATGTAAACTATAATGTACAACTGAGCTGAGTAAGCTATATTATTAATACTGTAGCAATGACTGTTAATGTGTCTATGAATGGACAGTTGACTCTACATTTTTCTCATTTCCCCTTAGACCCAGAGCGCAATGTGTACACCCGCTTTATGAAGTCTCATCGGTGTTATGACCTGGTGCCAACCAGCTCTAAATTGGTGGTGTTTGATACATCACTTCAGGTAAAAGGATAATGTGTTTGGTGAAATGAGTGAAGGTCTACAAGGCAAGATCTAAAATGTGTGCCTTGTACAATTGTTTCTAAAAGGTTAAGAAGGCGTTCTTTGCGCTGGTGTCAAATGGCGTGAGAGCAGCCCCCCTGTGGGACAGTAAGAAGCAGTGTTTTGTTGGTAAGAGCCTTTTTCTTTTGCTTAATTTTAGATAAACAATATGAATGTCACGTGTATTTTATAATACTGTTTTAACACCTGCTGTTGTTCTAGGTATGCTGACCATCACAGACTTCATAAACATCCTCCATCGCTACTACAAGTCACCTTTGGTAAGACGATTGGGTTGTTTATTACTTTTTCACTACATTTCACTACATCTTACATTCTCAAGAATAACGTTTAAGCTGAAGTGCAAGGAGTAATATACAAGACAGAGCCAAAAATGACACAGTGCTATCCCTTCCCTGTGTAATGGAACAACTTCTAATGTTTAACTTGCACTAATGTTTCAGGTTCAAATATATGAGCTGGAAGAGCACAAAATAGAGACTTGGAGAGGTATAACCATTTATTAACTGGTTGAAAAATAAGTCCAATGTCTAACACTCAAAAAGAGCATCTACAACTGTTTCTTTTAATATATTTTAATTTTTATTGTTTTAGAAGTGTACCTTCAAGACTCTTTCAAGCCCCTTGTCAGTATATCCCCCAATGCCAGGTGAGTTTCTGGTAGTCTAATACCTAGGCACAAAACAGTAGCTCTGTGTAACCTAGTCAGTACAACTAAAAGCAACTTTTTCAGGTGTCTTGAACTTCATATGGTCGACCTTTGACTGCTTGGCGTCTTTACACCACTGAAGTGTTAATTTCTCTGTTTATTGTGTTACACTTGTCTCCCTCCCCTTCCAGTCTGTATGATGCTGTGTCATCTCTACTGAAAAATAAGATCCACAGACTGCCTGTCATCGACCCCTTAACAGGAAATACCCTCTACATTCTTACACATAAGAGGATCCTAAAGTTCCTTAAACTTTTTGTGAGTCTCCTTCATTATGTTTCTTACAACCTGTTATATCACCTGCTGGTCATGTTGTAGCTCAGTATCCAATTGTCAACACTATTGGGGCTTAGGTAGGGGTGGTGCAAGGTTTAACAAGCCTAGCCAATGAAACCTATACCTTGGTTTATCAAGGCAACTTGCTATGGTTGATTTGATGCCAAACTACTTGGGTAAGACGCATGGTCCGTGTTATTGTGTCTCAGATATCGGAGATGCCGAAACCAGCCTTTTTAGGAAAAACCCTAGAGGAGCTAGGTATTGGGACATTCCAAAAGATTGCAGTGGTGCGCTCTGACACCCCCATCTACACAGCACTGGGCATCTTTGTGGAGCAGCGAGTGTCAGCTCTGCCTGTAGTGGATGACAATGGTGAGTGGGGAGAAAAGAGCGGGTCAACTTGTGGGGGGTCAGTGGTTCACTTGTGCCATGTACTCATGTATTTTCTCTAACACATAGGTCGAGTGGTGGACATCTACTCCAAATTTGATGTAATTGTAAGTATTGTACAGCTGTGCTGCAGCACGTTAGTCTCAGATTAATAGGAGAGTCTAGTTTGTGTTAGTTGGGGATGTTCAAAGATAGACATCTCACTATTTATGTGCCTGTACAGAACCTGGCAGCAGAAAAGACGTATAACAACCTGGATGTGACCGTGACCAAAGCCTTGCAGCACCGCTCCCAATACTTTGAGGGTGTGCTCACTTGTAACAGACGGGATACGCTGGAGGCCATCATCAATAGACTGGTGGAGGCAGAGGTGAGAGAGATGTGTCCATGTTTACATCTCAACATGTATGTGTAGGTCCAATATTGAAACATTTTATGCTTAAAGTGTGCATGGAATCATAAAAGCTGTTCTTTAATATGACATGAACTTGAGTAGCCATCCATCTACAGATGGATTAAGCACATTGTGTAATTCAGGATTAATTAAGAGGAAACAATTATCATCATGGATGTAAATATGGAAGTGGCTCTACTCACTTATTTTACACAGACTGAATTGCTTAAAGTTGGCAAAATGTCACAAATTCCCAAACTAAAATTACTATCATTTTAGAGTTTCTATAGATTCAAGATATAAGAGCTATATTCAAAATGCCTTGTGTGGAAACCAAATGTCCGTCCATCCGTTTTTTTCTGGAGCTGAGGAGCTTCAGATAATAATAAGTTGTGCTCTCCCCAGGTGCATAGGCTGGTGGTGGTGGATGAGCAGGAAGTGGTGATGGGCATCGTGTCCCTCTCAGACATCCTTCAAGCTCTAGTGCTCACCAACGGAGACGAGGGTGAGAACACCGCCTTACCTATCAATTCTGCAATGATCACTGACATGATAGACACATGATACAGAATGGTACAATAAATACAAACATTAGGATGTAAATGATTTAAATAATCTATTTATTTATTAAGATTTTTTCTTTGGTGATGTATTCTTTTTTTTTATTTTTAGGAACTGCTTGATCGATTTACAAAGGGAAAGGGCTGAATAATAATTGGAAGTAGATCATAGAAGAAAGGGGGCAGGAAGAGAGGGAGAAGGAGGGGCATGTCAGAGGGGTTCAGTCTGAATGTCTTCATGTAGGTCCCTGTCCTGTGTTAAGCACATGACAATCTCTTTCCCTCCCTCCCTATTTGCAACAATGTGGAGTCTGTTGACTTTGTCAGTGTAGCAATATAGAAACATTATGTAAAGTAACAACTAAGGGATATACAGAACTGTTAACCAAGCCAAAACTCAAGCAACCAAAAAAATGAGACAGACCTTCTGCAGTGGACCCAAAATCTCTAGCCAGCCCAGTTACTCCAGGATTTGTAGTTGAAGTCCTACATTAATTCGATTTTGTTACTTAACAAAGAACTATGTTAATTTGTCTGACCAATCAATTCTCAGTGGTTAAGTACTCTGATAGTATATTTGGATCTATGAAGTCATGTGTGGGCCTCATTCATCCTTCAGGGGTGGAGTCTTGCTGCTCATCTGGACAATTCCAGGATGACGTGTCATAGATTTGATGTTGCATTCCATCTTTACTGAAATTCTGTTTGCAGCATCATATATCATATCATAATGATGCGATCGTGGATGTATTATCTTGACATCTCCCCAGTTCTCATGTGCTGTGCAGCCTAACTGCAATGTAGCTTGTTTGGAAAGCATCCTAAAGCTATCTTAGCGGCAGTAAGAGGATGTCAATTGTAGCGTAAATGTTTTTAACAACACACTTTATTTTAAATACACAACCACTAAATATCTGTGTTCTTATCTTGAGTTATCATTTATATCTGGCATTCTCATATTTTGTTTGTTTTATTGTATTTTATTTCCTTGTGATTTTTGAAGTTGAAGTATTGTTTGAGTGTTGGAAACCACATTGGGACAAAATACAAATGTATAAATAGGTCCTGATTATAATATTAAACACCTTATTTAATAATGAATGTTTTTATGGCTTGTGCTTAACAATCATTAGCATCACAATCCCTCAGAAGTCAATTGGGGTATTTTGACCAAGGTAATGCAAACTTTCAGTTTCAGAGTCCAGTGAAAATGTGTGTTCCTCTGCTGTCATGAGATTCTTATTCTAGAAACATTCCCAGTTCCACTTATGTTTGAATATGTTGAATGCATATGAACTGGTTTGTCATTTACATTTTGTTATGTATTGATGGACAAAAAGGGGGACCATCTTGTTGCAGTGACTGTGCCCTCTTTCGGTCACAGCACGTAGGAAACACCACAACTTTAGCTTTCCAAGTACAACCAGCACTTTCCTCATGCACATGCTCCAAAGGCTCACCTTTCATGCTTCAGCATATGAAAGAGAGCTCATTGCACCATTGAATCAGTATACTTTAAAATGCAAAAATTCTGTTTTTACTCTGGTTATAACATTGATGAGATGTATTCAATGAAAGTGCAGTTTTGTTTTCTACACTTCAATTTAATGCATGAGCAATAAATATTTTCTCTTATGCAGTTGTCTTGTATGTTTTATTTTTTTTTACATGTAAAGATCTGGTGGAAAGGTCAGACAGGTCATTGAGTATTAGGCTATATAAGTAATTACCAGTCAGAAAAGATAAGACTAATTAGCATATGGACGGTTTCTAAAAGTTGATGTGGACATTGGCTTACTGTGTGCGGACAAACAGAATAGTAGACCATACATTGGAAAACCGGAGTTTTTATTTCTCTATAGAATACCTATTTACACTATTGGAAATTAGTCCTGCCATTTTTACTTGGATTCAGTTGCTTTTAAGCCCACATGCCTGTATAGAGACCTGGGTATCCTTATCCAACAGTGCTTCATCAAAAACAACCAATAGTGCAATAAAACAGCTTTTCTGGGTGATGCCTCTTCATGCTTGTACAGTATCCACAAGCATGATGCCATCAACCGCAGTCTTCTGGACACACTGCCTGCCACACTGCCTCATAGTATGTGCATAAGATCACCATTCCCCATCCACTCAATATACAGTAATAACCAGGTCCTGGTCTCCCACTCACAGTCCAAAAAATGTTCAGGACACCATTACCTATGGACTTCTCCCAAGGTATACAAAATACAGTGCAGATGAGCATGAAATCAACAATAACAACAGATTTGATTAAATAAGATTAAAATAAATACAGGCACATCTACTTCCTGTGAGACAGCACTGAGAAGCAAGTATCAGTAGTATTTCTTATTCACAATGAAGTTCAACCTCGAGGTATAAAGCACACTAAATATCCTATTATGTTTTCAAAGGTAGTTTTGACCCTGTCAGTTACAAAAACATCCAAATACTTTTGAGAACTGATTCAAGTGAAACCAAATTCTATCGTCTCCTATGGTTTTGGAAATGTGCTCCTTCCACCAATCGAGTCCCAATAAAAAAAAACTGTTTTTGACAATTTGGTTGTGTTCTGTTAGTGGAATAGTGCACACATGGCCTGTCAGCCTTTTTTCCTAGGAAATCTGGTCGGCTTTTATAACATAAGGAAGACTTCACATCAGCAGTACCTTATGAGCTTAAAAAAAATAATAGCAACAATAAGGGACAAATACATCATGGCAAAACCTCAAGTTTCCCGAAAAGAAAAGAAACAAAAGGAACTGGACAAAAAACGTGTTTGTTTTACATCTGAGTCGGTGCACATGATACAAACTATTTACAACTTGCATATCAAGGAGGTTTTGGGTAGATAGTTGATTGCAGGATACAGAGTGAAATATTGAATCAAATACTGTTCTACATCACAAGAGATCATAGAAAGGGTTCAGTATGTGCTCTGATGACTCAGAAGTGACTGACATACAGTAGTGTTGCTTTGGATTGGTACAGTAGAGGATAATTGAGCACATACAAGCCATTCTCCTTTTCTCACATTTACTACCAGTATAAAAGGTGCAACCATTATACCCATGATTTAAATATTTAAAGAAAAATAAAAATGAATTCCAGGAGTTATGTACATCATCTTACTTAAAAAAAAAGTCATTGTATATACAGTGGTTACACTTTGCCAGGGTAAACAAACCCTGAGGGAAAAAGAACATGGAGGTGTGAAAGAACAAAAATTATTCAGTAGTGTGTTGGCTACAATACAGTTAATAGACTCGCTCACCATAGAGCCGCAAGTTTGTTAAATCAATTTCTGTCTTAGATTGAGGTGACAGAGAAAGTTACAAATACAGCGGAGCAAAAACCAAAAAGATGCAGGCCTTTGTTCAGCAGGATTTGACTAAATGAGATTTCAGTCTATCCAGAATTCATTCCTCATCTGGAATAACAACAGTTAAGTCCTCCCTCCTCAATTGATAAAGTTGAAAAGGCAGAAAAACGAAATAAAAATCGATTAAATAGAAAAAAATCCTGACTGAAGGACAGAAACTTACCTACTAACCGAACAAAAAGGATGCAATTAACTGACATCTGCTGTTATTAAATAAACAGCTGTATACTTTATGTTCCAACCAGAGACACTGAAGGGGGCAGTATTAATAGTAGCAGTAGTGCAGCCGATTCAGTAGGGACAGCTGTGAGTGAGGAGGCTGTCAGGGCAGGGGCTGCTGGGCAGGGGATGATAGGACACGTCAGTAGTTTTAGCTGAGCAGGCGAGGTAGGGCTGGTCACAACTCAAGGGGTTTGACAAACTGGCAGGAGAGGGTTTTTTTCCACCTCAATTTAGCTTTCATCATCAGTCTATTTGTTCTTTAACTTGTGCGTTCTTTTAGCAAATAAAACCTTGTCCCTTAGTCTAGGACAGGGTCTCCCCCCCTCCCCCCCAAAGTCTTTGGGCCATTGCTCTCTCACTTTCTCTCTCTCTCTATCTCAGATTTTGATGTCCTCCTGTTGGCTGAGCTGAGACAGGGTCTTCTTGATGCGCAGGGCAGTGAGGCGGGCAGCTCCATTAGTGTACCAACACTCCCTCATGATTTTACCCATCACACGCAGGGCCTAGTGGAAGGGAGGAAAGAGAGGAGGGAACAGGAAACATTCCATTTTGAAGCTCTGAGAATACATCTGGGCTGGCGGTTTGGTGGAGGTGAGTAAAATAAGCTTAAGAAAGTTAAATAGATATAGGGAAGACTTGGATAGGAAGCAGCTATGATCGGATTGGATAAGACTCAAACTGACATGACCAACACCTTACCTCATAGCTCTGCCACCAGTTGGGTACGTTAGGTCGTAGTTTCTGGTCACACACCACCTTCCTCATCTCCTCTATGGAAGGGTCAGAGGGCACCAGGTCATAGTACGGCAGCTGGTACTCCTCATGTATACCTAGAACCGGATCAAATGTCAGGTCACCAACTAACCAAGAATGCAACTCCATGTCAGTTGACTGGAATTACCATTCACAACCAGCACTGAAACAAATACAAACTCAACCAGGTCCTCTATTATTGTGTGATGGTGTGTATGTGTGTAAAAGAGTGAGCTGTCTAACCTCCAGCATTGCAGCGGCGTGCTATCTCCCAGTAGACTAGGCCCAGGGCGTAGATATCTGCACATTTAAACGAGTCAAAGTGTCTCATGTTGATGCTCTCATCCAGAACCTCAGGGGCCATATACCTGTGAGAAAAGGACCACGCAGTTTAGTGGTTAGGAAATGCTTTTCTAGGTTGTAAAGGGTCACGTCATTGTGAGTTTGTATGTACCTCTTGGTGCCCACTCTCTGGTTGGGGGCTATGTCGATTGTGTCGGAGACAGACTCGTGGCGAACGGCCAAACCAAGGTCAGCAATGGCACAGGTACTGTTCTTCTTCACCAATATGTTCTTAGACTTTAGGTCTCTGTGGGCGATGCCAGGCTTACCTAGGTGCCACAAAAACAGTTAGGCTATGTACCAAACGTATGCAGTTCCTCTGTACATTCATCCCAACCATTACTGATAAGACAATATAACTATGTCAGGAGTATTAGTGTGTGTCCATTTTCTAAATGAACTGTGGATTAAAGTCATTTACAAAGTATATAGTCCTTGAAAACTCTGTATAAGCCACTCAATGAAGGTGCTGGTTTGTAACTGACCCAGGTCTGATTATTAGAGAATAGGCTGTCTGGCCTCGATTCACTGTTTGTAAAACTGGGGGCCAGTTACAGGGGAGTGGATATCAATAGCAGAGAAAGGGAGCGGCTAAAAAAAACATAAATAAATAATACAAACAGTTGTGTAAATATACTGACATGTCATCTCACAGTTTGATCATTTGCGCACAAATCTCTTACCCTGAGTGCCAAGGATTTCCATGTGCAGATGTGCCAGGCCGCTGGCAGCAGACAACGCCAGCTTGATCATGCCTTCGATAGTGACGGAGTAGTGATTCAGATAGTCAAACAGAGAGCCATACTCATGGTAGTCTGATACCAGCCACAGCTGGGTCCAGGTGCCATTATCTAAGAGGGAGAAGATAAAGATTAAATACAGATACAATTCTTTACACAGTATACCCTTTCTCAGAACATGCAGCCAGCATTTACCTTTGTTGTCAGCGGCGATAAACCCGAGGATGTTCTCGTGACGAAGCATGATGGTCTGGTAAATCTCGGCTTCCCGGAACCAAGAGCGCTCCTCTCGTGACGAGAAGATTTTTACTGCCACATCCCCACCACGCCAGCGACCACGCCACACCTCACCAAAACGCCCCTTCCCAATGATCTCCTGCAAAACGATAGTCCGTGCCACGGTGCGCTGTACAAACAGAGGGAGACCTGCACTAACAGAAGACAACGAGGGGCAGGAACAGAACATCGGTCAGAATGCTGCTACAAAGCTTTCCCTCCGGCGTTTTCCATTAACATGAATGTGCCATATCCTACCTCTGCCTCAACTGAACAAAAATAATTGTGTGAGAATGATAAAAGAGTACATTGAGGTGTGACAGGAGTAAAAGGGACACATTGACCAGTTCTGCACCTCAGGGCCCTCAAGTACTAGTAGTACTGACCGGAGCCAGATCCAGAAGTGGACATGTCATAGATGAGGTCCTGCAGGGTCTTGTCCTTGGCCAGGTACAGGTGGTCACAGCTGGGGTCCTCCACCTCCAGCCTCTGCCTGTGGCTGTAGGTCCTCTGGTGGTGCTGGAACAGGAAGACCCCCAGCATCAGCAGCACACACAGCAGGAATACCGGGCCCGCAATCACCGCCACCAGCTCCACAGGACCCCATGTGCGCCCTGGGCCAAAACCACTCCCCAGGCCCAACCGAGACGTCACTATAGGAAGAGAAAACAAAAGACATAGAAGAGGGTCGATGTGCTATGTGAGACGTTGATTCTAGGCCGATATCCCAAAAGCTATGTGCACCATGTGATGCATTTTGGTGTGAACGTTTGCATGTTGCATGCTCATGTGTGTCCTCACCAGAGGGTACTTTGAGGCTGATGCTGTTGCAGTAGTCAGTGTAGCAGCAATGTGTGTTTAACAGGCCCTCGGCACTGAGGCAGTAGAAGGGCTGGCCGGGAGGCTCCAGCTTGTCGTTGGTGATGCAGATACGAATGTGCTGCTCATTCCCATTTATGGAGGAGGAGGAGGCCATGCAGGCCCCGTCGGTCTCACACTGGAAGCCTGTCTTCGCACACTGCGCTGTAGTGCAGTTACACCATAGACCTGGGACACAGGATGGAAAAGAGAACAAACTTCACAATATGGTTGTGTTGATGTACCTTAAAGCTATACCCAGCAGAGGGCAGTCAAGGACAATACATTACAGATGGTGCTGGATTTGACTAATTCCAATTTCAGGACACCATTTTAAATCTACAACAATTATTTGGGCTGAAGCACAGACACACTTTTCCTTATAAAAGTGTATGTTGCATCAATACCTTTCTTAATTACTTTATAGTAGGATAAACATTACAATCTTTACAAATAATTTCAAAATAATTCAAATAATGTATTAGAGCTTGTGCTGGAAAACAAGGCATGTACCCAATGAACATCACAAACATTCCAGACAAAGTTACAAGGTCTACTTCCACAGGGCCCAGGGTTGACACGTTTTACAAGTAACCTATCCATTTGAACTAAACCAATCTAGACAAGTATGACTTACTCATGGCCAAAAAAAGTGTTTCAGCATGCTCTGGCCTTTCCAGACAAGTGTGTCAGCTAGAATATAAAACTTTTCTTAAATATAATTCCTCAGTGAAACAGGACAGAAAAAGGTATTGTTCAGTGTTTGCTCAGACAACAAAAGTCAGGAACAACATGTGTTCTATGATACAATCAACCTACACACTGTATACTGTAGACTGTGCATATACTGTATACCCACATAAAAAAGAAAGCTCAAAGACAAAAGGTCTCTCTGTTAAATGCAGAGATTTAATTACACTGCAGAGCGGAAAAAAATGGCCTGCCCACAATACAGTTTGATAATCTTCTCAGCTGTGTCGTCACATTGGGCCTTTGTGTGGCTTTTACATAGGAAACCACAAGCCATCTCACCCAACAAGCAGAGAGACTGGGAGGAAAGACCCAGACCCAGAGGAGGGGCTGTGAGGATAAGACCCCCTTTCCAGCCTGGTTTTGAGAGGGGCACAGGGGGAAGGTGAGGACAGATACAGGAAATGGGGGACGGAGAAGTGGCAGCTAGGGGCACATTATTTGTATTTTTTGTAATATTTGTATTTTTATATTGTAAATGACTGCAACTTATATTTTATTGTATAGTTTATTTTAATTGTAATTCCACTTAGTATTGCTAGTTATGTACCCTTAGTATAGTTAGTCCTCCTATTTAACTTTCTTGTCTGTGCAAACTTTCATGGCGAATAAAACCCATTCTGATTCTGATACACTATTGATATATGTCATAACCCCTGCAGTAATGGTGTGTGTGTGTGTGAGAGAGAGAATGACCAGCTGCAACAGTAACTGGTACTACTTCATTGGGCAATAGTGTGAAACTCCAAATTCCAGTAATTCTACCCATTTTTCTCATTAGCAAACCTATGACCTCAAGTAAATATTAGAGTAAAATCAAACATGCTATGCTTTGCATTAACATTCTGATACTCTCTGTAAAAGCATCTGTAAATACAACTATCCAACGACCCCTAAACCCCAACCCGGGCTGAGATACTGGGAATCTGACTCCAAGAGCAATGTTGGGGTGTTTGTGATCTGGGAGAGTCGTTAAGTGCCGCCTCTAGATGATAGGACAGGGTGGTGGAGAAGTTCAACACAGCCAGACATGTAGCTGATTAAAATAACTTGATGTCACCAGGCAGAGAAAACATACCACTCCACATTCACTGTGTTCACTCACTCCCTCACCGTGTTCACTTACTCCCTCACCGTGTTCACTTACCCCCTCACCGTGTTCACTTACCCCCTCACCGTGTTCACTTACCCCCTCAGCGTGTTCACTTACCCCCTCACCGTGTTCACTTACCCCCTCAGCGTGTTCACTTACCCCCTCAGCGTGTTCACTTACCCCCTCACCGTGTTCACTCACTCCCTCACTGTGTTCACTTACCCCCTCACCGTGTTCACTTACCCCCTCAGCGTGTTCACTCACTCCCTCACTGTGTTCACTTACTCCCTCACCACACTCAATCAATACAAAAGACGTACGTGTACGTACAAGTGTGCATATATGTGTAGAAACCTGCCTAGAAATTGCTTGATGATATGCCACAGGTTTGTAATCAGTGTTGGATAGGAATAATGGAAAATATACAAACATCAAATGTAACGCCGACCTGGGTTTGTAAAAGAGTGTTTGTACCGAGCCTTAATGCAGGTATTGTCTGAAGCTAAATTATGAGTGAGCATACAGTATGTGATTACATCGTCTTTGTTGTGGTATCCATGGGAGGCTGGCCTCAAATACCCGAGGCCCTGACACACGAGTCCTTGGACTTTAGACAGGAAGCCGCATCTTAATTTGAGAGGGATAAAAACAATAGAAATCAATGGAGAGACTAGAGGAGAGCAGAAGTCTAGATGCAGCTGATAGAACAGAGATAAAGGGAAAGACAGAGCTTTCCAAAAAACAAAATGACGCATTTGGCAGAAGATAGCCCATGTAAGCATCTTACATGTTGCTCAATGGAATTAGGTGGTCTGTTTCCCAGATTTTATACAGCAGGACGGATATGATTTTGATGTTCTAGATCACCTTCCCCCACACTTAGCATCTTGCCACTTAGTTTTTCCAAACAAATCAGTTGGTCTCGACCCCTGCTTATTGCCCAGCCACTGTCTGGTAAGCATGCAAAAAATCATCCTATCTGTTTGCATTCATGCTCTCATCCGAACAAGTACTTAAAAAGAATGAAATAATTCTGGAAAAGTTAACCATCTAACCTTGATAATATCAAGGCTGGTGTGGTCTAATTGGATGGATATTAAATTAGGTCAAACCTATGAACTCAAAGAGACTGTAGGAGATACCTCAATCAGAGGGGCTGCTCTGATGACATCTCTGTTGCCTTGACTCACAGAGAGTACTGGTTGGCTCTGGATGTAAAAGGTAGGTTCCTGAACAAACAGGCCTACATGTAAATCTCCATCATGTTAAGAGAGCCAACAAAGAATAAAAGATAACATGTAATATGATTTTTGTGGTTTTATTGGTGGACAGAAAGTCCTTAAATATTTCCAAACAAAACCAACAAACAACATTCCAAAGCCATTTACAGGCAGTCCTATATGTGGGAGAGAGACAAGAGAGAGAGTGGGAGACATGTTTTACTGGACCAAAAATGATCATTTTGATACTTGAACAAACTTGAAATGTGTCAATCCAATAGGCAACGTATCCCTTTCACTTTATCAAAAAATTATAATAATACTGTACTCCTACTTAAGTTGGATTCACTAAGAAACGTTCACAATGATTTGAAGTAATCTTTAACCAATGGCATCCTTTACCATGGCAATCTTGAAGAGGCAGACCTTTTTCAGGATTTTGAATACTTTTACTGGACACGAAGGACAGGATGCCTTGCTAGAAACAAAAATAAGGTCACCACAGTCAAGATAAAATAAGGATTGTAGCAACATTCCTTATAGTAGTGTTAGATCATGTGCTGTGTTTCAGTAAAGGTATTACAGGGTGCTACAACTGAAAATTAATTTGGAAAATATTTTCTGATACGTGGTTCCAAATATTGATCAGAGTAATATAAAGCAGTAGGCCTATACTCAGCACATTTCTGTGTGTGAAAAGAATTAAAGGCCAGAGAGAGAGGGCGCAATGATGAGAGGAATTGATTGATGGATAAGAGGAAGGTACTACATATAGGGATGGAAACAAGAGAGAGCTTTTACAGTCCAGATCATTTATGCATTGATCTGATCCATCAGTTGATGTTGATTAAGACAATATGTGTACCACAGATGAGCAGGATGTGTGTGCCAAGGAGTGCCCCTCCCCGGATGGGGTTGCCCTCATTCCACACACAAACACCCACACGGACCTAGATTTCAACTGTCTTCAGTCTGCTGTCAGTACCCCATGCATTTATCCAGACATTCACTTCCTGCCTTTGGCCCAGAAATATTCTGAGCAGCAGTTATCAGGTTCATTAGACTATTATGTGCTTCTGAAACACACACAACACACGCATTTGCGCACGCACACGCATCTGCACACACGCACACCTTGCTGGCCTATTTCTCTTCCTTAAACCTTCATTTTACTTATTGGATTTTATCATAAAAGTGGACTTATTCGAATTACGAGAAACTTCAGGATACCCCGGTTGGTTGGGTAGCACACAATAGCCTATTTAGCAATGTACAGCAGCGCTTGAAAGCTAAATAGGTCAACTTCTGAATCTACCTTGCCCGCTTGCCAGTGAGTATTGTGTTGAAATATCAAAAATAGTATGGTCTTTAATGTCAGAAAAGCAGCCTACTGCTTCACAATGTCTCATACACAAACACTTAAGATTCCTGACCGATATTGTAGAAAAGGTGATTAAATGGTTTGAATGGGAACAATACAGAAGACATAGCTATCTTAATTACTAATGGATATATTTAGCATATTATTGTTCATTAGTAGGCTACTAATTCTTTTGGTTACTGAAAATACAGTAACAAATATATCATTATTCCAATACTTTAGGGCCCAAGTATTTCAAGGGAGTTCAACCAACAACAAACAAAGTAATTAGAATTTGAATGGATTTCCAGTACTAGCTATATTTGCACATCTGCTGATACGGCGAATGGATATGACTTCACCTCACATGTGTTTTTAAATTTCATATGTGATGCTCTCTTATTTACACAAACGCTCGAGCCAGAAACTGCAAGAGCGACCAAGACATGTCTGGCAGTAGTTTTGCCAGCCAGACTTGTTTGTAGAACACGATTTAAACATTGACTGCGACTTCTCGCCGCGTTTTATAATATTTTACCACTCAACCTTACTGCTAAATTCGGCTTGTTAGGTTGGCAGCCAGCTAGACAACATCCAAATCCTTGCGCCATGTTGTTGTGCTAAGCGATGCTAGGCTGGAGCAACACCGAGATTAGATAAAATAATAATTCAGACGTGAAACGAGGACTAGCTAAGAATATATCGTTTACTCACCATCACAAGTACCATATGAGCCCACAAACAAGAACAGTGTTAATAAGAGCCGTTTCTTAGCCATGGTCGCTAGAGTCCCATTGCATTGCATCAATTTAAGCTAGTATGTGTGACGAGCAAGGCTCACAGAAGCACTAGCTACAAAACACGCACACATACACACGCGAACGAATAACCAGCCAGGATCAAATGCCTTAAAGGGACAGAACACTTAAAGATAAGGTTATTTGTAATGTCGACAGAAAAAGAATTGTTCATGTGGGTGGAGACGTTAAACCTATAACCCACTAGCCATAATAATTTGAAAGCTATATGACATTTGGCAGTAGTTCAATCCACTTCTGATAATGTCACAGACTTAAAGCATGACAGCTCATCCACCCTTAAAATACTTAACAGAGTGAGGGTGATTGTTAGGCCATAGTTTGAACACATACTCACACACATATCATGCTCACTATTTTCAGAGTAAGAACACAAATTCCAAAGGCAACAGATACCTGAAACAGTCTATACGTGTATCAAGTTGATCTAAATGTTTCCACAGACAAGGGTGTGGCCCTTTCAGATATGTTGCTAAAATACCAGAGTAGCTTGATCTTGAAGCTTATTGTATTACTTATTCCCTCCCTATAGAGAGAGAGCAAGCGAGAGAGAGAGAGAGAGAGATAGCAAGCGAGAGAGAGAGAGAGAGAGAGAGAGAGAGAGAGAGAGAGAGAGAGAGAGAGAGTATATAGTAAATGCCGAAGAAATAAAGGTACCGGTGATCTTTAAAACTTAGACAAGTGGTTTGTGACAAAATGTATTGCAGGTTTTACAGTGACTGTGTGCCCTGCATTCATATATCAACAAGGTAATAATTTCCTGTAACACTAGATACCGGACCAGCCGAATCCTCACCCCTATCTTATAAATACCCTGTCCCTCCAGGTGGGCAGATTACCCAACAGACTGTACCTTTGAAGGGGTTTAATTTGTCTTAGGTTTCCATCTCCTGCACATACAGACAGGATGTATACAGCCAACCTCTGGAGAGGTATATGCTCACATATTTGCTCAATATCAAAAATGCCCTTACAACTGCAGATGTACGACATTGCATTACTATTAGATGAATGCTTGGTGTTTTAGCCAGCTTGGAAATATATGGATAATGGCTATCTCGTTGTTTATGATCATTGACCTATGCACTTTTTGTAAAGCTTTCTCTTGGAAGTTGCTTTGCATAAAAGCGTCTGCTAAATGAATAAATGTAAATGGTTCAAGGTCGTTTTGCATATTGGGTCTTTGCAGTATTCCATTCAGGAGTTCAAGGTGGTGGTGACTGACTGGTGAGGGTTTGTATATCTTCTAAAAGCTAATCATCTGTGATACTTCGATTCTTTCTTGACATGGGAAATGTTTTTTATTTTAGAATTGTAGGATGCCATCTGGTGGACTAATCTGGGAATGGAGTATGCACAGGAGAATGAGATCTTTCAAAAAAGTTATTTCTGGATTTATCGTTGCAGACCTGTTAGCTTCAATTACAGTACTCAATATAACACCGGAGTTCTGTTTGTCTAAACAATAATACATTTTTGCTGGTGTTTTGTCTGCATTATAGACTTAATTGTATAGTACTTTGTTTGCTAGCGTCACACGTGACTTGCCGTCCTATATCTGACTGTTGCGTAAATCTGTGAGCTGAGATTACAGTCTTAACCTTTCCCAGGTTCTCTTTAAATAACCATTGCTCTTAGCCTCAGTCTTCGTAATCATCAAGCACACAGCCACCTTTCGCTAGGGTTTATTTGCAAGATATACAATAAAACATTTTATATACAAATAAATCGTTCTAATTTCAGAAAATGCAGGTTCATAGGTGTAGTTACAAAATGGTATGCAGACAAAATGCATGCAGCCAATTTATGTAGGCTACTGTTTGACTATCTCAATTTATTTGATAAAGATTTACAAGCCCATTGGAGTCAATATTTACATATTTACAAAAGCCATCAGTGATCTGTTATTCAATCCCTGAGTGTAGGTTATGAACGTGAGCTTTGGTATTCTAAAACCCTGAGTTGAGCACGCATTCACCACAAAATCATAATTGCCAATGACATAAAAAATACAAAAAGAAAACGTTTTACTTTGAACTCTGGACAAATTGTTTTCCAGTTGCATTAGTAATGCAATAGTAGCTGATTGTGAGATTTTGACTTCCACAGTGATGTTTTTTTTTCAAAACAAAGAAAATCGTCACTTGTAATGAGCGTTAGTTTATAGAAAATGTATGAGTATATTAATATAAATATGTGTGAATAAGGCTGTAGAAGTGTTAATAATATTAGTAAGGGGTTAGGGCTAGGGTTTTTATTATTTTAAGATGAGATAAGCATGAGTTATTAGGTAGTAAGGCCCTTATAAGATGCACATTAACATGTGTTAGTAAGACTTGCTAACTTACTAAGGCCTTATTACCAATTAACGCTCATTACAAGCACCTGGATCTGTAACTACATGTTACCAACAAACAAACAAATAAAGCCATTGGAGTCCAACAGGGGAATATGGTGTCTGTGGAATAAAATTGTAAATATGTTGGCGGTGCATGGACTTTTATTTCTTCTCTTTCTTATTCTTTTCTTTCTCTGCCTTATCTTTCTCTGCCTTTTTTTTCTCCTTTTTCTTCTCATCTTTGATCTCTTTGTACTTCCACTTGGGTGGCTCCAGGTGGCCCTTGTGCCTCTTCTTCTTCTTCTCCTTCTTGGGTGTAGGCTCTCCAGACTTGCTGACCTTGATCTGAGGGATGCAGCCGGAGGGGAACACGCTGTTCCTGTGGGCCATGCTGCGGTGCATAAAGCTGTGTGCCACACCATTAGGGGCCAGCGACAGCATACTGCCTCTGCGCTCTGTGTCCACACAGCAGGCTGCAGTGATGGACTCGGCTGAGTGAAGGGAGGGTGTTATGCAGGAGCTGGAGCTGGTGCTATGGCACACAGAGGTTTCCTCCAGCGCCTTCACCGTGTGCTTCTTCACCAGCTCCGGCACAGCCAGGCGCCTTTTACCTGCCATGGGGGGACTGGTGGGGCAGAGTGGACGGCAGGCAGTGGCTACCAGGGGGCTGTATAAGCCTGTGGTCATACGCACCATGTGATCCAACACTCCGTTATCCTGGGGGTCTCTGGGAAGATTGAAGCCAAAGGTGGATTTGAGTCTCTGGGTGATCTTTTCACCTGCACTCTTATTGGCCGTGGCTTTGGCCACTAGCACTTGGAGCTCAGGCCACTCGCAGACGTAGCTTTGGCAGAACTGCTCAGCTCTGGGCCTCAGGTTGAGACGGCGGAGGCGGTGTAAGGTATCGAAGCGCCCCGTCTTCAGGGCCCAGTCTCGGGCACATCTTCTCTTTGTAGAGTCGACTGCGTTGATGTCAGCACCTTTGAGACATAGTAGAGGAAGAGAAGGTCTCTTTCAGGTTATTTCAACTTGCAGGACAATACAATTGTAGTACGTTAAATAACATAAACATGAACATTTTCTCTGATCTTTTGGGGGGCCTTATTGAATTTCAGTTTTGCTGGTCACAAGAAAAACAACACTAAGGAAGGATTTGGCTGAGATTTTGAGTTTGACATGATCCAGTAGACATGATCTCATGACGATACCAAAATAGCCCTCCAACCAGCTTAATCCTCGGTCAGCCAGGATCTGCAGTCAAGTAAAAGATTACTGAGATTTAGTTAAGGTGGGATGATGTCCTCCGAATGATCCCTTAAACCTGTCTGGCGTCACTACTACACTCACCTACCCAGAGCTGAATTGCAAACTTAGAAATATACAGCACGGTATGATGATCTTGGCTACCAATACTGCCTCCTGACACTCACTCACCAGTACTCTTTGTTTCAAATTGTGTTCTGCAAACAGGAATTATGTGGTTGGTACCAACTGGTTTTGTTAATTCACTTTCTACACCATTGATCTATACTTACAGTTGTTTCTCTATGTCTGATATTCCTCTTAATCTTCTCAGTCTTCTTTCCAACTGTCTACTCTTGAGAAAACATCACCCTGTCTGTCTTGTGAGGTTAGCAGCCAACCGTGTTTATAACCACTATTGGCTTAATCTTCCTATCCAACTTGACTCTTGATTCAGTCAACTCATTAACCGGTGGCTGATTAGAACTGTTGTACTTATGGTATGTTATCTAATAACACACACGTGTACTAAATGTCTCATGTCACACTGAGAGAGAACTGGGTAACCAATAGCCAGTTTAGGCATATACAGTGCTCTGGTTTCCATCACATATGCCAGGTCTCTTTAAAACTCTTGTCACTATTGTTGTGTTATATTCAAACTGGTGTCATTACTACCTGCCATGATGAGGGTGGCTACAACTTCATTGCGGCCCTGCATAGCAGCTTTGATGAGAGCTGTGAACCCTCGACAGTCCCTGATCTCTGTGTCTGCTCCAGGGTAGTAGTTCAGGATATAGTTGCATGTGCTGATGTGACCTGGCCAACAACATAATATGAGAAATGTAGACAAGTTGTCAGGAACATTAGCACAGACAAAATAGGAATATACCTTACACATTGTACCACCATACATATTGAGTGTTGAGCATAGCACTGACCTGCTTGAGCAGCGATCATCAGTGCAGTGTTGCCATCATTGTCTTGGTGGTTGATGTCTATGAAGGGACAGTGATGAAGGCCGTGGACTATATCCAGGAAACCTTTGTAACATGCTATCATCAGACCGTTCTGTTGGGGACAATTTCTTTTTACTCAAATATGACATGTATGGACAGAGATAAAAAAAAAAGTGCAATACTTGATTAGTTCAGGCCTCAGTGTAAAAAAAAATCTTTTATTATCATAATTTCAACTGGAGGACTTTTGAACCCAAAGACTGGGGTCTGTCAGGAAATCCTACCCAACCATTGATGTCTGTCTCCATGACCTCCTCCTTGGTGACTCCCCTCTCGAGAATGATCTTGAGAGCCTGGGGTTCGTTCCGAAAGCATGCTGCGTACAACGTGGAGGCAGGACCCCCTTTCCCCTCGTCCCGCTGATAGTCAGGAAGCACCGAGTCATCAGAAAGTACACTTCCTGAGTCGGACTCACTGCCAGACAAAGACACCTCAGAGCCGTCCTCATCAGGACCGGTTCCTAGGAGGGGGTCCTCGGACGTGGAGGCCATCTTCTGTCTCACAGAGACCCAGAAGCAGAGCAGAGGAGATGGACTTAGTGTCAGCCTACATCACCTCTAGCACACTGAGGAAAGGTAACAGAAAGGTAATGTATCTTCCATGGATCAGGGAGCTGACATAGCTTCAGATAGACAAGACCAATAATGACTGACAACAGCACTTGTCAGATTCAGACTGCCGTTACATTCCTTAGACACCACTGCATCTACCTGGTTAGTGTTGTTCTTTGCTCTGCTCACTCTACATGTTCTCCCAAATAACACTTCCCAAACAACATCTTTGCAGAGTCAGCAAATGACCTTAGCTCAGGAAAATGATTGGCAGGTAGATGCAGAGTAACTTCAGGCTCAGTCAGAAATGACCCTGGCTAATCTGTGTGTCGTGGTGTTGGTGTGGCTCGGCTGTCTCAACGTGCTGTTGGCTCCTAATGTTAAGTAACTGGATCAGCATTAAAAAGCCATGCTCAATGCAGCAGGGCTAAATCAGGTAAGGACAGTACAGGAATAACCTGGGTTTGATGTTTTAGCTCTGGCTTCATGTCCTGGAGTCTAATGGACCGTAGGTGTTTCCTCTTTCAAATCAACATTACATGTTTCAATATACAACTGGATACTATTAGATTTTGATAAATCACAAATTCATTATTATACTTTCTGATTTATGGTTGATTGGCCTGTTTCGCCTTGTTGGACATTGTCGCACTCACATTCCTCAACTCAAGTGTGTACTAAACAGTACATGGAAATGAGAGTAATCTCTATCACAACTCAGAAACCAACTGTCTTCCAGGGACCCAAACCAGCTGATGGATTTTCATAGGGGTCCATGAAGCAAACATCTCCAAAGCTTCCTAGTGTCAGACAAAAAAGCACTCTGTAACATGCTTAGGGATTTGCTTTACCTTATTTTTGTATATTAGGGGCTGAGGCAGAAAAGTTGTTTACAACTTGAAGCTGTGTGGGTTGAATGGACATGGTTTTATTTGAATAAAGATGGTCTTAAAAAGGCCCTTTCTTTGGGCTGTTTTGAGGGTACAGTAATTTAACTCATTCACTTCAAACAGAAAAAATGTCTAAATTACTTTTGTGTAAAACATGATTTTCAGCAAATTGTAAGTAAAAACATAAGGAAATGACTTACCATAAATTGAAATCTGACAGTTTTCTCCTACTCCTTAGATACAAGAGCACAGCCAGGTAGAGTATGGAACAAAACAGCAGCCTGCAAAAGTCAGATCCCACCTATTCTTCTCTGTCCTCACAGTGTAAAGGTGAGCCTCAGTTTCCCATCCAGAGCAGCATTTTTTGATGAGCTGATCTTCATTCCACAATCTAGCATGATGACATGACAACTAGAGGTGGAGCTTTAACCATTTGTCCATATAGCTTACAGCAGCCATCTCTCTCTCTCTCTCTCTCTCTCTCTCTCTCTCTCTCTCTCTCTCTCTCTCTCTCTCTCTCTCTCTCTCTCTCTCTCTCTCTCTCTCTCTCTCTCTCTCTCTCTGTCTCTCTCTCTCTCTCTCTGTCTCTCTCTCTCTCTCTCTCTCTCTCTCTCTCTCTCTCTCTCTCTCTCTCTCTCTCTGTCTCTCTCTCTCTCTCTCTGTCTCTCTCTCTCTCTCTCTCTCACTATTTCTCTCTCTCTCCTCTCCTTCTTTCTCACTCTCTCCTTCCCGCTGTCTCTGTCTGTCTCTCTTTCTTTCTCCCCCTCACTTTTTGCTCTTTGTATCCATTACTATCCCTTAGCATCTACAGTATGTACATCTATGTCTGGAACTCTACCCAACCTGTGATCCTCTTTGTATTTTGTGTAGTAAAGCTCTTCTTGACCACACAATGGTGCTGTTTCTGATACCCAGCTGACACTAACACACACCCTCAGTCTACCCAGTGAATTCTAACTAAAGTAAATAGTAAGACTTACTAGTGAGACTCACAAGACTAACTATTACCAACTAAAATCACAAGTCTGGCTAAAATAACATATGGCAGTTGTCTTTGAGTCTACTTGAGCTATTCTGGGATTTCAGCTTGGGAATGATGGATTACTATAACTAGGCGTCTTCCAACAACTATTCATTCAGAGATGTGTTCGTTTTGTTTTCTATTGCTGAAAATTATAGATCACTAGATTGCTAAATAGGATAGGTTGTGGAGTGACGCTAGTTTCTGCAAGATTTAAGATTGATGAAAGTTGTTTTTGTGAAGTCTTGTAAGTCTTGGTAAATCTTTGAGACATACACTGGGTCAAAAGCTAAATGTGTGTGGAAGGAGCATGTGGTTGCATTATGTTTTTTCTCTTTCCTCCCATTTGATAGATGGTGGAGATAAGGCAGTAGAACTATGCATAAATTGGGGCAGAGGAGACATGAAAAGAGTAGGAGGAGGGTTGTAAAGATGAAGGAGGAGTGTATGATGAGGAACGTTTTATAGAAAGTCTCCGGTTTATTACACTTTCTTCCGTTGGGAAAAAGTAACTTTTAGACTGAATGAGTGGATGATCTGTTTTTCACTGGGAGTGGACACAGTCAGAGGTTAAGGAGAGAGACATGACTGTGCTCGTCAGAGAGCTTTTGGTACTCTGTTGACCAGGACTGCTTGAAAACGGATCCCATCTCCACTCGGAAGGACGGCAGATCTGATCTTCAACTCCCCTCAGGGAAGGAAAGAAACTGCTATTCTCCTCCTGAGGATTTTACTGTGCAGAAAGTCCCTGTGTGAGTACAGGTGAGAGAGGAGGCAGGGAGGTGATACTGACATAAACAGAATAGCAGGCGTTTACATCCTCCTGGGAAAGTGAAGTACAGAGGATCTAAAGAAAAAAGAAACATAAAAACCAAAGAAGGACAGAGAGAGGTGCAGGATAAAGGCACTGGCTGACATCCAGGGGCGGACTGATAAGCTTATGGACTCCATTGCTGATACACTCACATCCTTTAGACTATGGAGTCAGAACTGGGTGAGTGTGCTGAAATGGAGCAAGAGTAGTTCATGTATAATGTGGCATGTATGGTTTGGCTGGAATGCCAATGAAATGAAATATGTTAAATGTATGTCTACCATTGATTAAAACAAATAATGGAGACTGTGGATAATTAGTACACCTGTGAGTGAGGTAATCTGACCCATAGCGAAGTACCGGTCAGCAATAAGCTAGCTGGTAGCTACCATGTAGGAAATAGCTTGCTATTGCCAGGAAGTAGCTATCAAGACATTATCAGTCTATAAGATATTACACAAGCCTCACTTATTAGGATGAGAAAGAAGGGGAAGTAAATAGGAGAGAAAGAAGAAACAGGGCAGTCCTGAATTGTGTATTGTTTGTAAAAGCAATTTTTTTATGAAGGTTTGTATGAGCTCTGTATAAAATCAGATCTGAAACATCAAACTGCAAAAAACAAACAAAAATGCGCAACGATTTACACTAGTACATTAATAACCATGGAACTACATAGCAACCCCTTTACTAACAACATTTTAGCAATGGGAACTGCGATGTAGTTAGACTTCATTTCGTTTTAGTGGTACAAATGAAATACACAAGTGAAACTTGGTACAAGAGAGGGTAGGCTTTCCAGGAGTAAGGGGATGTTAACAATGATTTTATTTTGGTAACATGACCTTCAACCTTCTTACACTTTTGTAATAAATACCATTAACACTTAATACCATTTAATTTCATAACTTTTCCTATGTACCTACACTGTTTTTACCACAGGAATTGCTATGTATTTACAAGTGTAGTTTTTTTAAGTGATTGTTTGCCATTTCTATTCCTTAACCCTGTTATGTTTAAGATCTTAGAGAACAATGATGATGGCCTGTTACTGGGGGAGGGGAGCTGGAGAACAGAGAGAGGCTTTAGGGGGAGCAGGAGATCCAGTGGTGTCCAAGAACACAGAGGTAAGTAGGTACCAGGGCTTGGCATTGGAAGGGAGGAGGGTAAGTACTAAGTGTATTTAGTTATTCTCTCATCAAATGTAAATTTCCCATGCAGAGAGCAAGTGAGGGGACAACTAGCATACAATAGTCATCAATATTATTGCATGTTTTAAGCTGCTGTACTGGGACTTACCACAATGCGGCAGCACAAGACTGAATCTTAGAGTGTGTGTGTGCGTGTGTGTGTGAGAGTGAGTGTGTATGAATTGAAGACAAACAGTGTAGTTAAACATAAGGAGTGACTGGGCCTGTCTGCAGTTGAAGGGCTGCAGGCCAGAACCCTGTAGTCTGTCACTATCCATCTCCCCACCCCCCTCTCTTTTCTCCCCTCCATTCCCCACACTGTCTATCATATCTGGTTGGGCCATGGCTCCAGCCAGGGACAGATAGGGGAATTGGAGGTGTGGGACAGTAGTTGGACAATGGCCATATGCTGGGCAGTGGACAGATGCTGAAAGGCCTGAATTGATCAACTAAACTAATGTGTGTGAGAGTGTGTGTGGATGAGTTTAGGTTGTATCTGTAACAATATAGTAATCAGGTTGTTTTTTAATTGTCGCTGACTCCTGTCCTGTCCTGTCCATGATGACACACACACCACTACATTAGCAAGCACACACCGTTATACATTGGTGAAAGGTCAGGTCCTTTCAGCTCACTGGACCATCATTTAGCAGGGCTTTTAAAAGGCTTAAGTAGATAGCCAAGGGACCCAGTGCATTTTGATATTTTTATAGTCGTAATCTCCTGGGTGGATTGAGATTCCTGTGTTGCACTGGGCAACCCATGACATCTGTGTGTGTGAGTGTGTGTGTGTGTGTGTGTGTGTGAGAGAGAGAGAGAGAGAGAGAGAGAGAGAGAGAGAGAGAGAGAGAGAGAGGGAGAGAGAGAGAGAGAGAGAGAGAGAGAGAAAGAAGTGGGAAAGAGGCATATATACCTCTTTCCCAAGCCCCTGCTTCCCTGAGCCACCTACATGTACATGTTTACATAAATAATTGTGAATCCTGGGCCACAGTTAGATGCTACAGAGAGCACACACAGCTGTGCTGGAAAAATCATATGGTCATGAATACTTTATCTGAGAAAAACAGCCATCATTCCATGGACTCATTTTTGTTCTTTCATGTGTATGGGATATTTCCCCTCTGTACTGAATTCTCCTCTGTATAAAGATATATATATTGTAATGATGATCCTTATGAGGCCAGCTGTTTTTCATAAGTACAAAATGTGTGATCATTAGTGAATATAATTGAAGAGAGAGGGGAAAGAAACACGATGACATCTCTGGACTGGACATAATCCCTGCACAGTTGATAAGCAGAGACTGGTTAGCTGAAGAAGAGAACAGGCTAAGAAAGAGATGATTGTAAATCTGAACAGTTATAAGAGAGTGAACAAGCCAGTTAGTGCTGGGTGTATTTGTGTCCAGCTTTAATATCAACTCTGATTCCTTCTCCTGTTTGGTCTCTGTCTTTCATATTCTTTCCCCACTGCTTCGAAACTGCTGAGTCAGTTGTTAGACTGGAGAGAGTGTGTTGTCCTGCTGCACTCATCCAACAGTAGAGTGAGAAAGGTGGTTGTGTACTACATTTACATTTAGTCATTTAGCAGACGCTCTAGCGACCAACAGTAAGTTAAGGGACGTTCCCCCGAGGCAATTAGGGTGAAGTGCCTTGCCCAAGGACACGTCATTTGTCATGGCCAGGAATCAAACCGGCAACCTACTGATTAATAGACCGATTCCCTAACCGCTCAGCCATCTGACTCCCTAAGCTTGTGTATTAAAAGATAGTGTTTACATGTCTTCCTTTTAAAACTTGATGTTCTAATGATGCTGGTTGACAGTGAAAAGAAGGAGATTCTCTCAGGGCCACAGCGGTTGGGAAGAATGCATCTAGGCATTTCTGTAAATGTCCTACTTCACTTGTCGTTATTTCTTGAGGCTGCTAAAAATGACATGGATACATTTAGAAAAAAACAATAGCATGAGCCAAGTTCTGCTAAGATCTTTTCCCAGACAGTTTTGGAGCTGCCCTCCCACTGAATATTGTGTTGCTGTGTCTGAATAGAATAATCTGTGGTTATTTTGCTTGTCTTTTGTTTTGTTTTTTTGACTGAAAATGCAGTGATAGGAGCTTTTAGAGACCACAACAACGTGCAGTTGCTATGGGAGATGGAGTAGAATGACACACGTAGTGTACAGGAAAATATTAATTGAAAGTATTTGATTTTGTCACACAAACAATGACTGTGTTACACAATCATTGTGTAGTACAATCACGTGTTCAGTGTACCACATGATGAAACATCAAAGGAACTCAGAGATGGACAGTAATTGGGTAGATAACAATGAATACTGAGGCAATGCAGGAGAGGGAAGAAAACGGGAGGAGAAAAGAGGGGGTGGGAACTCCATGCTTAAAGAGCGAGAGCAAGCAGAGCCAGAGACTCCACCTTTATCCCCCTCCCTCTCTCTCTCTCTCATCACATCCCCTCCCCTCTTTCGTTCGCTCTCTTTTTCTCGCTTGCTCTCTCACAATGTTTGCCCACCATCTGACCATACAGTGAGCTGGGTTAGACGTGGAGAGCTCACAGTCTATCCTGCCTTTTCTCTTTTTTCTGAAACATGGGATCCTAATCAACTGTGGAATTTCTATAGGAGAGAGAACCTTTTTCTGTCATTTTAATTATTTATTTTTCCTTGGCTTTCGGATTACCCTCAGAGACATACCCCGAGGGGCTGTCACTGTTTGCTTTTCAGTGCATGTGCTCATGTGTTTGTGTCTCTGCCATGTCCACGCCTGGTAGTTTTGGGTCAAGTGGGTCAACATGAAGGGGGGTCATCAACGAGGGTGCGGGTGCCAACACTTGTTCAGAAAAGTGCTCACCAAGTGTGGCTGCTGTTATGCTCGAGTCAGAGGTACGTGTTCACTTCATGTTTGTTTTTTCAAGACTGATATCTATAACGACAGTTTGAGCGCAGCTTATTTTTATTTTCATCTTCCGTTCGGAGGTCAAACTGTGTGAGAGAATCAACAGATTATACCCTTTACTGAATGAAGAGATTATAACAGACACTCTCTCATCTAATTTTGTACCAAACCCTCAGTAGGGTGTCCTGAGGACTCTGGTCCATAGCTGGGCTGGTTTAGAAGCGCAAATGGTTTCCTCTAAGCTTCGTTTGCTGCTAATAATCATACAGCTGTTTTTAGGTCAGAATCAACAAATGGTATGGGCACTCTGAAGAGTACTTTGAGCCACCGTCTTAATCTATGCTGGAATCTGTGAAGTGTGACAGCTAGAGATGGTGTGGATCCCTCTCCTGGAGGCTGGGCTTCTGATACTCCTTAAGGGAGTCTCCCCTCATCTCACTCCACAGAACCTCCAGCTGACTCTGGATCCTTCATGCTGATGCTGACTCTCTTTTAGAACACCCTCTTTCCAAGGAAACGTTGTCTTGTTCATGTTACATTTTCATGTCTCTGTACTCTGGTTTAGTTTCCTAGATCCTCTCTACTCTTCTCTCTACGTATAGAGGCCGGATAAGAATTAGTTGTGATGTTTTTTGCCAAACTCAAACTCCTTTTGAGAAAATTAAATATTTCTTAATTGAACAGAGACTCAGCAATGAGGTGCTGTCGTATCATAGTAAGATCTGAAACATGCAGTTTGTTTAATCATTTATGACATGTTTGGCTGTAAAGTTTTTATGAAGGCATAGTTATATATGTGCAGGGATGTAGCTAGGTCCAAAGAGAGAAAGAGAGAGAGAGAGTGTGTGTCAGCGATACACACTCACATCTGGAACTCCACAATGTCTCGGAATGTGCTGCTCTTGGATCATTGGATCATGGAAACGCAGGAGTCACTGAGTCACTCTCCTAACATTCCTTTCCCCCCAAAAGCAAGGCTGAAGCACCCTTCACCCCCCCCAACACACATATCATGCCGTCCTTTTCCAAAAATGCTCTTGTTTCCAAGAATAGAAACAGGATTTATGTTTGATTGGTCAAAAAGGTGTATGCCCCTTACATCTATCCACAGAAGCTAAGAGCTGTTTGGGGATGAATACACAATCTCAAAGTTTGAACAGTAAGTTTATGTCCTGATATGACTTGGAGATGAATTAACATTTTAGTGGCGCAAATTATCTTACACATGTTTCTTCTTTATGGAAATGGGTAGAGTTAGGGTCAATAATTGGTTCTGCTGACTGTTGCTATGTTGTTAATTTGATTGCTAACCAAACTATGATTTCCATTGGCCAATACCAAGGAAGCAGTACAATGCTCCTTTCTGTGCTGTGTTTGACTTCTGTTCCTAGATTGTTCCTCAGGATCCTGGTGTGAGGCTATCAGGCTACATCTGAGCTGGGATACTGCTTTGACATTAGACGAGATGTGTGTGTGCACGGCTGGAAAGAAATGCATGTGTGTTTGTGTGTGGCAAAGGGCAATAATAGCAAGTGATTTAGTTATCTGCACCACCACAGTGATGTGACTCCTCCTCCACACAATCCAGTCTGACTAAAGCCCAACCCTCCCCCTCTCTCTCTCTCTCTCTCTCTCTCTCTCTCTCTCTCTCTCTCTCTCTCTCTCTCTCTCTCCCTTAAATCCTCTGTTGTTCCAATTTTAGAGAAGCTCTCCAGGCTGACAGGCAGACAGGCAGATAGACAAACGCTCTGCAAATAGAATATGTGTGAAATGGGTAAATGAGGGAAGCATTACGCTTAGATAACGCTCTTGTTCTGTCTCCCTCTAATCTAAAGCAGAAATAACAGCAGATTCCAGATTCTCTCTGGTGCTGCTGGTCACTTCTCCACATCCGTTCAGGTTGTGTCTCACACAACCTGTTACTGTCATACTGTTGAAGTACACACCGTTTACTGTATTTGCACAATGTACACAGTATGTACATGTAGTACTGGATCAAATAAGCAGTGATTTAAAAAGAATTTAGGGTTAGGTTAAAATTGTGGATTTACAGTCGTGTTTGTGTAGTTTTGTGTGCGTGTGTGTGTAAACTGGTCTGCACATGTACTCATATTTTCCCCAGCCTTCTTCCATGAGTTGTTATCTCACTGTGCACGTCAGAGGTTGAGAAAGTGCTGCTCTTAATGTGACAGTGATAATGAAGGCTGGGGGGGGGGGTTAATAAACCTCCTCTAAGTGATGTCACCATGGCACCTTTACAGTGGTTCTTTAAATAGCTGACGTGTGTTTTGTACTTTCATGGTCATGTGGTTTTGTTTATGTGTGTGTGTTCGGTAAATCAGAAAGCTTTCTCCTACTTCTACATCCCTTGTTTCAGTCTACCTTTAGTCAGCCCTGCTAACTTTTTATTCCCTCATTTAAGGACCTCCCGCAGTCTTTTAAGAAATTAGTTTTTGAAGTTCAGATGGGGTTCCCTTCTTTAATTTACTGAATTGTCTTTAAGGTTGTTGTAAAGGTTGGTATGGGATGTAAATGCAGGGTGTTCCTGACACTGAATGTTCTTTATAACATTTTAAACTTCAGTCTTTGAAAACACTAATCTACAGTCAAAAGACTACAGTGATCAGGGTGTGGCTCTGTTTCCAGATGACTCCATAGTGCCTACTTGGAGATGAATCAGTATAAGAGCAAAATCGTTTCCTCTCTTCTCACCTCTCCCCCTTAGTCTTCCCTTCCCTCCTCTTGTTGGCCTGTTAATTGTGGATTTGTTTCGAAACACAGGGAAGACGACTGAATACATTGTAGAAATGTTCAGAAAACATACTCAGGACTTTCCCCAAGCAACCTGAGCTTCGAACTAAGTCAATATTTATTCCAGCACATAAACGTCATGACTAACTATTCAACAAAGAGTTGTTGGAAAAGTGTGTGTGTGTATGTGTGTGTGTGTGTGTGGAGGGGGGGGGATATATGTGTTTGTGTCATCACTTTCTGGATGTGTAAAATGTTAAGTGAAGTGTTAACTAAAAAGGAAATGATGGTGGCAGAGTGTGTGTGTGCTGTATCACAGAGTCAGAGCGGGCTGGTCAGGTTCCAGAACATCTCTCTGGAATGTGGAGATGACACAATGGTGTAAGTGTTGTATGTGTGTGTTCACCAAACTCTGACCTGCTTTCCCAAGCACACCAAGGGAGTGTCCTTGATTCATAACATCTTGTAATTGATGCAGAAAAGGTCCATACCATGCTCACATGATGGATAAATGTTACCAGAGTAGCCATCAGTGACATCAGCATCTGGGCTATCATGTTATGTTGTAATGATGATGTCTCAGACGAATGATCATTTGCAGCTTCAATTCTTAGTTGTCACAGCTTGATAACGATACTCTTAATCTGCATATCTTCATATATCTGCTTTCCATGTCAACAAACAAGGCGGGTAGAAGAAAACTCCAAAGGGTCAAATATGTTTACAATAGATTTGCTGATTTGGTGATGAGCACAGTGTATACTGAGAGGTATTTGTCTTGGCAGGTATCCAACGGGAAGTTTGGAGCTTACTTTGACCAAAATCCTGAAGTTTACTGCAGGCATAATTACCTCTCATGCATGTAATATCAACTTTAAACTAATCTCACTCTTTCACAGCACCATCCACAAAACAGAAATGGACACACTCCCACACACAATCACAGACACAATCACAGACTCAGACATGCACACAAGCAATTTACTCCAACCCAGGGGAGATACCAACAAGTTCCAACCACCACCAAGACAGAGTGCTGATAGGTACTGTAGGGGCTGGGAACCATGGCAGCCACAACTATGATGGCCAAGCTATCATTTTATGTGATGATCATAAAATGCATCCTAATTTTATAATTTGGAACCTGATGGCCAATATTTTGGATATCGTAACATGCACACTTTTATGCTTTAAATGTGCCTTTTGGTGTTTTGGTTACAACGTCTTGTTAGTGTGAGTTTTATAATACAATCATATACCCCTCATGGAACAGCACCAACTCATTCAATGTTCATTACAACACTGTATTTTAACTGCCTAGTATAATTTAATGGTTATGTATGTACTATGTACTAAGCTGTTGATGTGGTTCAGTTCCAAGGCTCATTTCTCATTGCCCTGCGACAGAACACCCCCCTAACACACACATACACACATGCATACACGTGTACATTTACTGAGCTCCTCTGATCTGTCACTCCATCTGGGTACTTTGACATGATACCCACCACTACTAGACATGTGTACTTGAAAGCCACAGTGTTTATGACATAAAACACGGCTCCAAATGAAACACGCATACATACATACATACATACATACATACATACTGAAACACGCATACATACATACATACATCTCTCTTAACATATGGGATCTGACATTCTAACATTCTAACAAATGGGATTCTGACATTTGTTAAATGGAGCATAGGTTTTCATTACAGTATTAGTCTAAATATGGACCTGGGTGAGATCAGTGCAGTTCTGCTATCAACTCTGTACAGTATGAAAACCACAGACAGTATTCAGTTATACACCCCTATGTAACATATATTTTACATTAGGTTCAACAGTATTATGGATAAAATAGCATATTTGTTGAGTAACTACTGCCACCATTGTCTTTACAATTTATCTCAACATTAGAATAAATGTTTGATTCAACATATGAAACCATTCCAGCTACTGCTTGTACTCAGCACTGCCAACATCAGGGATGGAGTTCTACTTTATTTCAGTCAGGATTGAAATCAAAAGCTTGCCACACTCCTTCCTCCTCTCTTCTCTTAAAGGAAACCCTTCTCATTGTCTCAACATTTCAGTCGCAATCCGGATGGCAGTCCAGCTGTCGCTCTGTGGGAAAACGGCTTATTACATAAGCATCTCAAACAAACACTGTGATCCCTATGGCTCTCTGAGACCTTGTTTTGCACGTCACAATAACAGTTAAACATCATTAAGAGGCGCTTTCCCCCCAAAACGCTGGTGTGTAATGAGAAAATCAGGAACAGAATCATCACCGGAGGGGACCTACTTTACTGACAGATATGGACAGGCATGAGAGCAGCAAACAGCATCAAATGTTAAGTAGCCAGGATCCAAAAGGCCAGATGGCTATGTGTGTGTGTATTTGTGTGTGTATACTTGTAGTTGATGCTTATTACAGTGCACTTAGTCAGGTGCTTCCCTATAAAGGACAAGAGGGACAGATGTGTTGCTTTCAGATGGAGCAGTTGTGCGTGTCTGTGTGCTCGCCCAATCTTGGGTTATGGGTCTGTTTGTCCACTGGCCAACCATCTGAGGTCTCCAAGCAGTGCAGAAGAGGCTAAGTGATCAGTATACAAACACAGTCAAGCTGTCTTGCTGCTGCAGGTCTCTCCCGCTTCCAGTGAAGTTACAGTACCTTTGGGGTGTAACACACTGTGTCATTTTATTGAATTACTTTCTCTCTCTACCCTCCCACCCGTCACTCTAATCCGCTACCCCCTCTCTCCGTTTCTCCATTATAGAAATGAGTTTGTTCACTGCACAAAGGTGAAATGGCAATTGATGCATTGCTTTAATTACATAAAAGGATGTTTAATTTAAGACTGCAGTATACTGCAGGCTATAGGACTAGCCAATTCATCTGTGACCGATGTTGTGTGACCAATCAGAGGCAAAAACACTGAATACAATGAAAAAGGTTTTACAAACAAGCTTTCGATTAAACTAAATCGTTCAACCAGTCTGGCAACTTGTACAAAATGCTCCCAACAAGCAATTATTGCACTCAATTTCAAGGAAATGAACACTGACAAAGATTGTTCCATAAAAAATCTGGATTATCCAGTTTCAACTTCAGGGAGGAACACCCAGTGGAGGGTGAAAGTTGATGTGAACAAGCGAGAAATACATGGAACGCTTTCACTGTCAATGTGGCATCTCCTCTGAAATTGCTGAGTTGGCTGCTTCTTGCAAATCCCTGTGTCTCAGCGATTCTCTACAGACCCTGTTATTATGATTAGAGCTTACATCAATGTGCTGACAGCAAGTGCTGGGGTCTGGGATGTGGCCAAGTGACAACACTGAGACACTGAGATCCTGCAGTCTTGACTGGGATCAGCAGAATGGAAACAAACCCATCATTTCTTGGTTGTTAATCAAAGCAGTGTGTCTGGGGCCTGGCTCCCAGCTCCTTATATAGGCCACGCAACCATGGAGTGGAGGGCTTCTGTGATGGAAGTGAGTGACGTGTAAAAGCATACTGGTGTTAGGCTCTATAAGGACAGTTCAAGTTAGGTATTCTAAATCTCCCCTAGAATTGGGCGTACAGTTTCCTTTCTCTCCCATTGTGAAGTGGTGTGTGTTGTTGGGACAGCTACTGTATCAGCTGTTATTAGAGGGGAGAAATGCTTTCTGTTAAGTCTCGATATCAGACTGTTTCAGAGAGGCAACAAGTCTTGGTTCTGCTGCTCGATGTATGAGTGTTCTGCATGCTGTCTACTGGCTCTTCAATCCCTGAGTATAGGAGTGCTCAGCCAGGATTGCTGTGTGTCAATACCTACTGTCTATTGGCGGACATATTGTAACAGGTTGTAAGATAAACCTCCATGCTACAGCGATCATTGCTTTGCACTTCCTAGAGGTGACCTCACTTCAGCTGGGGTCTGGTCCACGATTGCATGGGATCTATTTTTGGACTTCTAACAACAGCTCATTCCATAGCTTGGTTTAGACTTCCAAATCCTCATCCTCAGTGTTTATTTCCACCCCCTAACTGGTGCCCCTCTCTGCATCTCTGCAGCCCTCCCTGATCTCTGCCTGCAAACAGCACACTACACCCAGTCAGTTTAAGATCCAATACTCTGTCTTTTCTCTCTGTTTCTCTTTTTACTGAGGTTTCTTCAGAAAACAGAGAGTATCCCTCTTCATTGGAATGGGTTTGTTAATATATGGCTTGCATGCACAGTACTGTAACTCCCAGTGCTAAAGTTACTGTTTGGGCTTTAACAGGAAATTGCAGCACATTTTTGTGAGTTGGAGAGGTAGTATCCACCTGAGAGCTATGTGTGGGTCACAGCCAATTTGTAGAAGAGCTCTCCTGTTTGTCTACATACGTGTCTTTCTGTATTCCTACCAGCCATGATACATTTCAGAAATATATCTTTCTCCCTCCAATAGAGTCATATTCAGTGGCTGGCAGTGAGGGCAGCATCACCCTTTCTGTGGGCTCCATGCCCCCCCAGGCTTCAGGTAGCTCCAGCCCCTGCTCCCCCTCCTCACCCGGGGGCTCGCGACGCTCTGTCAGCGCCCTGAAGAAATGGCTCACCAATCCTGTTCGTAAGCTCAGCCCTGGCACCGGAGTGGAAAGAGGTGGTGAAGGAGGGAAAGGAAAGAAGCAAGACTCTATGCTGGATGGGAAGCAGGCCTCAGCGCAGCACCCTCCCAGCCAGGCCCCAGGAAGGCCCCTGGAGCAGGGGGAGAACTACACTATCCTCCCCTGCTGCCAGAGAGACCTGGTGAGGCTCTGCTAACCCTATGGAGTGAATGATGTGTGTATGTGTGTGTGTGTGTGTGTGTGTATATTTGTATTTCTCTTATATTGCCTCACCAGGTGTCTCTTGTGTCTTTATATTGCCTATAGTGTCTCTTGTGTCTTTTTTTCTTTTGCACAGGAATGGAGTGGTCTGGTTAATCCAGCAGAGGCCGCCCCGGTGCACCCCCTCTATAACAGCTATCTGTCTGACCTGCTGCAGGAGACACACACGCACAGTCTGGTAAAGTTCACACAAACACACAGGCACACACATTGTGGCCCTTTGTGATTAAACAATATTCTGTCTATTCTGTCTGGTTGAGAACACAGAGAAAGTAAGAGAGAGAGAGAGAGAGAGAGAGAGAGAGAGAGAGAGAGAGAGAGAGAGAGAGAGAGAGAGAGAGAGAGAGAGAGAGATAGAGAGAGAGATTACAGAACACTCACGTCCCACCAAGTAAAACCTAGTGGCACTAAGGCTGAGCAATGCCTTTATGATTAAAACAACTGGAAAGAAAAAGCCAGGGATAGGATACATTGGTATGTACAGTAGTATGTCCTAAAATACAAAATGAACGTTAATAAACTCATGTATAGTGGGATTCTGTCTGATTCAATGAATGAGGCAAGGACAATTAGAATTTCATGTTCTAAAAGTGTCTTTCCTCCTGCAACATGAGATACCACTGTTGCTGGGAAACCATTTATTGGTTTGCGTTGGAATCCAGAGGATGGAAGTAAGAACATCCAAACAGAGCAGTAGCAGCGTTCACCAGTAAAAACAAATGTTTATCAAAACATCCCCGTTCCTCCACCTACCTTCCAACTCCCACTCAACTGGAAAGCTCTGCCATGCAAAGACTGTGTCAGTGACAACTGCTGCTTGATTTACTGAAGCACCCACCCACCCACAGACAGACACATACACACACACGTACACACACACACAGAAATACAAACACACACACCACACTTAGAATTATTTTCTTTCTTCCACTACCCCTCACTTCCTGTGAAAGCTTGACAAGCCTGAAGCCCTGCAGAGTGGTATCAAACGTGGGCTTTTCCAGACCTCATCTGGGAGTGATCAGATAGAGCATCCCAGCAGGCAGCTTATCAGCCAGGCAGGCAACCAGACAGGAAGGAATGGGGCAGAGACGGGTCTGGAAGAGGTCGATGGTGGGGGCAGCCAAGCATGGGAGTTGGATTGGTGGAAGACCACAGTGTTTGGAGAGAGCCTTCATGGAACCCTTGCAGGGAGAAAAGGACTAAGGATGAGAGTCTGATATTACTGGTCAAGCCGGGGGAAGGAAGGATATGCTGGGCGGGGTCAGGGGGGGTGGAAGAGGGAGGTGGAATTGAGTCTTGTGGAGACTTTGAAGACACGCTATCTGGATATGTGTTCCCCTGTCAATCATCACACACACATGCCTCTGATTCCCCTGCTCCAACAACAATGAGTCGGTGTTACCAATGACTCACTATAATGACTGATCTCTTTGTAACCCCAGGTCAATATTTTAATCATTAAGGCTTCTGTTATAATCCTGCCTCAGCTTCCTCCCTCAAATTGTAATTTCCCAAGACATACATAAGTGGTCTGGTTCATCTGCTTTATCTACAGTCTGGCCATTTAAGTTCAATAGATGCACTTGTGTGATATTTGTGTGATACTGTTAGTAACCTGGGGAAGCATTCCAATAAAACCTTCACAGGATCAGTCGCCTTCAATTTAAGTGTTGATAGAAGAGAAAGGTGTGTGTGCATGTGTCTTGAAGTAGGGGGCAATGCAGAGAGAGAGAGAGAGGGGGGGGGGGAGAGAGAAGAGAAAGAAATAGAGAAAGAAAGAAACAACTAAAATGAATAGAGGGATTAATTTGGTCTGCTCAGTGCTCAGGAGAAAGCTTCCAGATAAATGGAAGCTAGGTAGAGGATTTTGCATTAATTTTCATATTTAGATATAAGTGAGGAGGACTCACTGGATTTCCAGATACTGACACAGACTTCTGGTACACTAAGAGTGAGATGGGGGGGAGAAATAAACAGACTCTGAGACCAAACCATGCCAAGTAAAAGGAGATAAAGAGAAATCAGCTCGAGGATTGCTCTGGGGTTTGGAAGGGCACAGCAGTATTATCTGAGTGAGGGTAAGAGATGGTCTTCTTGGTCAAGCTGGTGCTCAGGAAGAGTCCACGGGACAATGGTCATGGCCTCATATTCCAGTCCCGTCTGCTTCCTGGATCTGCAGCCCACCAGACCAAATTAGGCCAAGTTAATTAAGTGTTCATCTGTCTGCCCTGGGCCCAGCTGGACCCAGCAGTCAGACCAGGTAGTGTGTCTGTAAGGCTGAGGCCATTACTGTTGAAACTGTACACAATTGACTCTTTCTGATGATACAGTTTCCAAACTTATCTATTTGGATTTTGTGTTAGGAACTATTCTTAAATGGTATTTCTACTTCCCACAATTTCTTAAATGTAGTATGTCTATGTCTATGTTTGTGAAATTCTAGAACTCTCCTCTTCCCCCGTTCTTTTCAGAACCAAGCATCTACCAACATTCTACCGGACGATGGAGACCATGCCTCCTTCACTGACGACTCTACAAGCCAATGGTCAGCCAGCATGGACACAGAGGAGGACAGGAGGAGTGCCTTAGAAAAGAGCATGTAGGTGCCATGTATCCACCGTCTGCTGTACCACAGCACCATTCTACAGTATGTCAGCGTGTTTGGGTTCAGAGCTGAGTCTGGGTCTGCTTTACCCATGTGATTTTACCCTTCAAATACTCTCTCTCTCTCTCTCTCTCTCTCTCTCTCTCTCTCTCTCTCTCTCTCTCTCTCTCTCTCTCTCTCTCTCTCTCTCTCTCTCTCTCTCTCTCTCTCTCTCTCTCTCTCTCTCTCTCTCTCTCTCTCTCTCTGTCTTTCTCTCTCTCTCTCTCTCTCTCTATCTCTCTCTCTCTTTCTTTCTGTGTCTCTTCTTACATCTCTCTCTTTCCCACTAGATATGTGCTGACAGAGCTGATAGAGACAGAGAAGTTGTATGTGGAAGACCTTGGACTCATAGTCGAGGTGTGTGAGTCCTCCTTCATAGCTCTTACATTGCACAAATCATTAGCATGTCATGCACACATACCCACTCTTATATAGTGTGTCTATCGTTGTCTGGGTTCACATCCTGCTCTGTGTGTGTGTCTTACAGGGATACATAACCACCATGTCCAATCAGGGAGTACCAGAGGACATGAAGGGAAAGGACAAGATAGTGTTTGGAAACATCCACCAGATCTATGACTGGCATAAAGAGTATGTCAGACTGTACATAACAGTACAGACATTATAGTTTATAGTATGTTTTTTGTGTGTGTGTGTATGTATGTGTGTATATCACGTGTATAATGTCTGACCGTGGAATGTTGATGTGTGAAAGCTTCTGTGTGTGTATCCCTACAGAGATCTGTGTTTGTGGAGTGTGTTCCTGTTCTAGAATGTGTGTCAGTGCTCACCATGAGCTGTGCATGTATCCCTAGTCTTCTTCCTCATGGTCTGTATGCATGCTTGTGTTGTCATGAATATGGCCACTACATTGGACAAGACTGCTTTGTTTACTTTTGCTCTCTCGCACGGTGTGTCTCTCGCTCGGTGTGTCATACAGTTATCTCCTGGGAGAGCTGGAGAAGTGTGTGAATGAGCCGGACAGACTAGCTCAACTTTTCATCAAACATGTGAGTCGCTCTTTTGCCCTTTGTGTGTGTGTGTGTGTGTGTGTGTGTGTGTGTGAGAGAGAGAGAGAGAGAGAGAGACACACACAGAGATAGAGAGAGAGAAATACATTACACTGAAAGTCGATCCAAAAGCCAGTTTGAGGAGATGGAGATATAACATGAGTATGCTCTAGCTCTCCTCCATGTCAATGTGGCTGTATGTCTCTTCAGAGGCCAACTATCTTAAGGACATGTGTTTATAAAAAAATGGTCTTCAGTCATTGTTTGTGAAGATAAAGTTGCAGAAAACACTGGACTACCCCAGTGTTTTCTGTTTGGTGTAATGTTCCTAGAGAACTGTGGCTCAGTGCCATCCAGATGTGTCCTGTTCGCTTGGCAGCCTGCAGGATGGGGGTGTGGGGTTGAGGGGGGTAGTAGAATAATAATCAGCGCTGGCATAACTCTCTGAGAGTGCTCTGCAGGGGTGATAGCTCAAAGATCTGGTTGCAGATAGTTAATGTAGACACTGCAGTCTGTTTTGAGGAAATGGCAAACTCAAATGGGGCAGAAAGGCTGATGATATTGACATTTAAAGGCAATAAACAGCTGTGTTTATTCTCAATGTACCAACGCTCCCAGACACACAAATACGCACTAACACAGACAAAAAGAGCCTGCACACACACAGAGATAAGACAGTGATGCAGAGACACATAGTCAAGGCAAATAAACAGCTGTGTTTTTGTCTGTGCAACTAAGAATCAAGAGTCAAAGTTCAAGATAGTGAGAGATGGAAGAGAAGGGTTGCAAGAGGAAGCTGTTTGTGCACACGTACACACACAGAGATGTCTACATGCTGTGGGTCCACACATATATACACACACACAACGTCACATACATACACTGTACTCACACAGCTGTACTAGAAGTAGAAGCAACAGTGGGGAAGACAGGAAAAACGAGATAGAGATGAAGGCTTACCAAGTCATTTGAAGCAGCTCTGCAGCAGTCCTGCTGTAGCCTCCCAGTTCCTTCATTAGTCCAGCATGTTTAATTAAGCGACAGAGAATTAAACTGTTCTCTCCAAGCCACCGGAACCATTTAATAGGGGAAAGTTCCCTTTCTTTTTTAAGAGACTTCAAAAGGAACTCAGGGGGAATGAGAGCAAGTTCACAGTGAAGGAAATAAGAGGGGTAGAGTTATCCTGCTGGGAGTTTCCCTTTCATGCAGATACACACACACACACACACACTAAACATACTAATCTAAAGCATACATCTCTCATGTGTGTGTTTCCCCCAGGAACGGCGTCTCCACATGTACGTAGTGTATTGTCAAAACAAGCCCAAGTCCGAGCACATTGTGTCAGAGTATATTGAGACCTACTTTGAGGTACGTGCTTTATTTCAGAACAAGAAAAGACAACAAATTTGCTATGAACATAAATAATTCCCTTTCTGGGATTTTTATTTTTATTTTGTATGATTCCCTTCTCCCAAGCCTTTCTCTGTGTATATCCAACTTAATCACTGTTCAAACTTCCTATTATACAACAAATGTTTTAAATGTGCCTCCTGTCCATGTTTGTGCGTGTGTGTGTGTATGCATCCATGTACATGTGTGTGTGCAGTGCTGAACATCACCAGGGTTTGGTTGTGTTTCCCTGGTAGGAGTTGAGGCAGCAGCTGAATCACAGACTACAGCTGAATGACCTTCTCATCAAACCTGTTCAGAGGATCATGAAGTACCAGCTCTTGCTGAAGGTATGTGTGTGTGCATTTGTGTGTGCGTTCGTAATTTCAAGAAGGGTCAAAGGGCACGTCCAACAAGATGTACTGTAAAGAAATAAAACAAGATAAAAACAGATTGAAGATTACGGATAAAGAGCCAATGGTAAGTAAGATTTTGTATTTCTGCTACCAATCAAAAAAAAGTATACACATGACATGGCCAATCTTCGCTGTGTTTTACCTGTTTACGGGCACAAAATTGGATGTTTGAACATAACCAGGAACAAATAGAATAGCAGTAAAAGGAAATTCCAAATGAGGTTTGATTTGAAACTATGAAATTCAAATTTAGAAATACATTTTCACCAAAAAAACAGGACAATTCATGTCCCGGGAAAGAATATATGTTTTCCGGGACAGTTGAGAAAGAGAACAATCCCGGGAAAACCATGGCAACCCTACTGATCAAACACAAACACCCGAGTTCCAAATCAGAGTATCAGCAGTGCTCTGCATTGGCGCCTTTCAGTTTAGACAGTGGTCAGTCACAGGGCACATCATTCCTCTTTACTGATAGATGGATGTTGAAAGCCATAAGTTGCAAGCCCTCTTATCGGCTCCTGAATCTCAGTCTTGGAATGTGGCTCTCACATCATGACATGGGAATGCTGTGGATCCTATATTTGTCTTTCAGTGTTCTCCTCTCTTCCCTTGACCTCAATCGTCTCTCTTTCTGGCTCCCTCAGGACTTCCTGAAGTATTACACCAAAGCAGGAAGGGACACAGCAGAGCTGGAGGTGAGAGGTCACCTATGACTTCTAGTTATGACACAGCTGTCAGCATATGACTTAGCAACAAAATGCATAAAATGACATACAAATCTCTTACACGTCTACCTTTGTGCCTACTTCTCTGTCTCTCGCAGAAAGCAGTGGAGGTGATGTGCTTTGTGCCTAAACGATGTAACGACATGATGAATGTTGGCAGGCTGCAAGGCTTTGAGGTGAGATCGTATTTCATGTTTCAACTTTTTGTATCATACTATTAGGACAGGACACTCACTCAAACATCCCTTCAAACCCTCTCTGGCAGGGGAAGATCACAGCCCAGGGGAAGCTCCTCCAGCAGGACACCTTCTCAGTCAGCGAGCAGGACAGCAGCTTCCTGTCTAAACCCAAGGAGAGGCGGGTCTTCCTGTTTGAGCAGCTGGTCATCTTTAGTGAGCCAATAGACAGGAAGAAGGGATTTTCTCTTCCAGGCTATACCTTCAAAAACAGCATCAAGGTGGAGAAAACAATCGGTTGCATTCTCTGTGGTTTTGGAAAATGTCAGCTTAAATGTGTGGGAGCTTTTTCGATGTGTGTATGTGTGTGTGTGTGTCCAGATGTGTCCTTGGCTAGTGTGTGTATGTGTGTGTGTAGATAATGGTGGATGATCCCCTTTCTGTCCCTCCTACAGGTCAGCTGCCTGGGTGTGGAGGACGTCAGTGAGGAGGATCCATGTGGCCTGGTCCTGACCTCCCGGGGGACTGATGGCAGCGTGACACGCTTCATCATGCAGGCATCATCCCCTGAGACACAGCAGGCCTGGGTCAATGATGTGGTCCAGATCCTGGACACCCAACGGAATTTCCTCAACGGTAGAGACAGTAGAACCACCACTCTCTCACCACATTCCTGTGATCAAATCAGATCAGTCAAACACAGAAGAGCACAGTCAACACAAGAAATTCAGTGGCATAATCCATAGACATGAAAGAAATAGTTATCCCCCTTTCTCTCTCTCTCTCTTGCACGCTCTCTCACTCTCTCTCTTGCACGCTCTCTCTTTCTCTCTATCTCTCTATCTATCTATCTATCTATTTCTCTCTCTCTCTCTCTCTCTCTCTCTCTCTCTCTCTCTCTCTCTCTCTCTCTCTCTCTCTCTCTCTCTCTCTCTCTCTCTCTCTCTCTCTCTCTCTCTCTCTCTCTCTCTCTCTCTCTCTCTCTCTCGGTACCTCCTCTCTTCCACAGCTCTCCAGTCACCAATAGAGTACCAGCGAAGGGAGAACAAAGGGAAGTCGAACAGCCTGGGCAGAGCCATGAGAGTTCCCATGGCCTCGACCTCAGGACTGCGACCTCACTCCTCAGCCTCTATTGACAGGCACCGCCTACCTTGCCTCCACTCATACAACACCTCCTTGCCCTCCCTACACCTTCCCAGCCAGGCTCATGTCTCTGAGGCAGGCAAACAGGTACATGCCCTCCACACACACTCCATCACAACACACAACTGGAGCACTAACCACAAATATGTACCTGACCGATTAACTTAATACTGAGATTATGACATCAGTTAATGCATTTGTGCGCAGAATTGAAATAGACTTAAAGCATACATTGTGTTTTTCTATTTCCCTTCTCTCCCTCTGTTGGTCATTTCCTCTCTTTTAGCCACCACTCTTACCCATGGTGTCCAACCCCAGTCCCCTGACAACCCGTCCTTCTCAACTCCCGCTGAACCCCCCTCCACCGCTCATTTTGTCCTCAGAAGGTTGGCATGGTCAGGGGGTGTCAAATGGCCTGAGCCCCCCTGGCCAGCCTAGCTCCCAGGTATTGACCCCACAGCAAAGGGACACAACACCAACCTACCCTGGCAGAACCACCAGGTTAGCACTGAGACAATACTGGGATGACCACTACAGCCATATGTGATGTCATCCCAAACTGTGATATCAAAAGGATATCATTCACATCCACTTATACTCTCTACAGTCTTAATGTAAACTGAAAACACAGATCGATTTAAGATGGAAAGCTGTGTAAAAAGGCCTATCTGGGTGTATAAACTCATTACTATGTTCAACTTTGGACGTTGGCCTCAGTGTTAATGTTATCTTCATTGATGATGGGAAATGACTCAGTTCTCTCCATTTAGGCTAATGTGAGATATCCTGTTGTTGTTTCAAACTGACGCCTCAAACACTGTCTGGCTGATCTCCAGTCAGTATCTTCAGCAACATACACTGAAACCGTCAGGAAATATGGACTGTAGTCTGATCTAAGATCGTAGTGCCTAGTGAGGAGGCACGGCTTAGTGTCCTCAGGAAACACTGATCTCCAGTCAGTCGGCGGGCTAGCCCAGTGCCCTTGCTGTTTTATCTTGTTTACCCAGACTCCCTCTATTAGGAGGAAATGGTTTTGATTACTATGCTCACATCAACATTGCTTATCATGCCTGTTTCCACACCTCAGTTAATAGCTTTTTTTGGCACTATTTCCTTAATCACATCCTATATGTTCCTATCCAAGAATAAGCTTCATAAATGATGTTTGCATTCATTTGCTTTGTGCATTAGTAGTCTTTTTGAACACAAAAGTCTCTGATTTAGGCTTGAGTATTTTTTTTATCCTCTCATGGCAGGAACCCCTTCAGTTGCACAAGGATCTATCTTTGATCTTTTTAGTAAATTCAGACAGTAGACATTCGATATTTTATGCATCTGTCCTCTAGGGAAACTCTGACTACCAGTCACAACCTGCCAGTTAGTCTGATACATTAATTGGGTCATTGTCCTTTTCTTTCTGTCTCCACCCACTCAGGGTTTGATGGACAGTTTCCAGATGTCCATGTCGGTGGTTGGAGAGTCTTCCACATCACATCGCTCAGGCAACCTGGACAAGCTGACAGAGAATGACCAGTGATGACCTGAGATGGTCTTTGGCCTCATTTTGAGGGCAGGCTAAAATCCCCCAGGCTGGCCTCTACTTGTTGGCCAGGCAGTAAGTGGGAACAGGAATGAGCATGTCCTGATACCACTATCAATGTAACTACTGCATCAAAACAATATTACTATGGAATCTCTAGTGTGTTGAAAGAGTTTGTGTCTCTGCCAAAACATTAAATTTTCTACTGTTTGAATTGACATCTGTACTTAAAATTGTGATGCAGGTCCTGTATGATGTTAATTATAGAACATTTCTGATCTCAGTATAATGATGTTGACGGTGTGCGTAGTGTATATCCTGTTTGTGGCTAGTTTTGACATCTGTGATGGAACAGACAAACAACTCTTCAACAAGCAAGAAACATCAATCATGGATTCAGTCATGTGATTCTGTGAAATTCTAAAGACATTCTAGTGTATCTATTTTATTTTATTTTTTACATATTTTTCACGTCATATAATTTCTTTGTTCAACGGGGGACCATATTAGTATTTTCCAATGCAATTTGTCTGCTAGCATCACTTTGTATTAGGAAGGCAGCAAAGACCAATTACATACTGTATATTTACTGTTTTTGTTCTTATATTGCTTATCATTTACTATGGCCTCCTCATCACCAGGCTACCACGTAGCCTTCTTTCAAATGGAGGAATCTTAAATTACTCACAGTAGACCTAAGCTTGATTGAAAGGTTGAAATCTGTGAAAGTTTTTTCATGCGTTGTACATGAGTGTACACCCTGCATAATGTTAATGGATGTTTTCCTTTTTTGTGCGTGCGTGTTGGGTGGGGGGGGGTTCTATTTTAACATTACCATTGTTCCAACGTTATCAGATAAAAACACATGCAAACTTACACAAAGCACACTTCAAAATCCCATGGAGAGGAAAAAGGCAATGTCATCATGAATGCACATAATCCACTGTCCGATCTTATCAATAAAGATGTGTCTGTATGATTTATGACTGTTGTCCTTATATGTTCCTCTTGGGTTCATGGTCACATGTACTCAAACTATCATGAGCTAGTTAGAGTAATCCCCCACACCTTTCTATAAATTAGACATTGTCAAAGTCATTCTGATAACCCGTGCACTCTCTTAGGAAGTAGAAGACAGCAGACAATAAGACCTCTTCAGCATTTATCAGAGTTTTCTGAAAATAATAAACATTAATTTGGCCCTGCTCAGGTTTAGCTGGATTGGGAGAGTTTATTGTGGTTATCTAGCGCCCTCTACTGAGATAATGGATGAAGACCAAGATGTAAAAAAAATTATCAATTTGTTTGGAGTTACCCAATTTGTATACACACGCCCACAGCAGCCCCTTTTTTGGATTCTCAACATATGATAATGAAAGAACGAATGATACACTGATAAGGGTGCATGGTCTGTGGATGCAATCACACAAAATACACCAGGACCAAGCTGCAGACCTTGGGTGACAGGGCCTTGACTAATAGGAATAACAGAGGAAAAACAAATGGAAAAATACTGTTATGAATGTATTCTTTGACCTTGAACATAATATCACCTTTGAGGACTGCATAGAACTTCTGTGTTAAGTCCAACTGTAAAATGAGGCTAAACAGTAGTCTTACAACAATGTACTTACATCAATACACTGTATAAATAATTACATTTGGCTACCAAACCTACCTGTTTTCCAAATGGAAAAAAGTATTTCAATCTCAAATGATTTATTATATAATTGGACATACAAGTGGATTTTTAAATACTTTGTTTTTAATTATGTCAAAATGTTAAATAAAAAAGACAGATAACGCAGCAGGTTGTGAAGACAGGTCTTCTTCTGGACATTTGGAAGACTCATACCAGGTGGTCGATAAAACCCCTCATCAACACACTAAGATTGGAAGTTAAAATCACCTCAACAAGAGTGGTCTAGGGGGTGAAGTTTGACTTAAATCGTTGCCCATTACTACAAAACAGCACACTTATACAGTGTAGACAAATTCTGTATGGATGAAAGTGAATTACTTGTGCAAATATCAGACTTCAATGCTTGCATCTTGAGTTACGCTTTAGCCCCAGTATCACAATTCAGTGGGAGAAAAATAGTTCACATCATACATTAACTTCGCACAAAATATAAGTTAATACATATACATTTACAACATAAAAATCCTCTTGTGAATCTCTGTGGTGAACCCATGTGGTTTCTAATAACAATTGATGGTTACAAACTGAGTAGTTAGAATTTAAGAAACAATATTCTGACACAAGGGCTCTATCTAGAGGCCATGGTACAAAAGAACAACACAAAATCAAGTTTTAGGCAAGCGTATGGCCTTACCCTGGGTTTTGTTAGTTTGTTAGTACAAAATGTTTTGCAGCCTTAGTACTGGACTGTGTTACCTCAGTAAGTGTCATTCAAACCTTTCCTTCCATGCTCTAATCACTCAGACTCTATGTCTCGCTAAGTCACCAAACTGTGTCATTCCCATCAATTCTGAGATTATTATTTTATTTTTACATTAATTTAAAGAAGAATTAGAGAGACATGCACTTTGGTCAACCAACTCTTCTGGTAAGCAACATATAAAAATGCAATTCATCTCAGAAATCCATTCAAATGCGTGCACAGACAGACACATTGCTCTTGGCATTGTTTTTAGTATAAAACTTGAAGGGATAAGCCCAAGCAAACATTCAGACAGACAGCAGATGACTAGGATAAACAGGGTTGTTCCAATATTAGGTTCCACACTGTTGGGAACCTCAGCCCTCCTCCTCAGATATGTGCCAGTCAGATGTAACACAAAGGATTCTGGGAAAAGGGGTTTGCAGAAAGGTAAATACATAAATTCAAAGTGTACTTTAACCCCATACCACCAGGAAAACTTTAGGATCTGCTGCCTAGTGAGAGTAGGAACCATTTGGAACCACAAAGTCTTGAATGTGTTCTTCATGTGGTTTTGGATAAGGGTTCTCTTTAGGATTGTCTCATTGCTAAGAAGAGTCCTCCCATTCCTAGTTGACAGTCCTGTAGCCTTCGCTATTAGCTCCAGCCTGGCCTTTATTAGTGCACCCAGCCTTTTGTATAGTGCAAGTGGAAGGGCAGAGTACACACATACACGTGTCTGCTCTCCTCAACAACAAACAGCAACAAAACAGTAGTGTTGTTACTCATTTCCTTTTCCAAAGCATCTGTCCACAATGTCATCAAAACATTTTCAGATTTTCTCTGTTCTTGGCCTCAATAATAAATGTTCTTCTTAGAGACTTGAGGCATGAAACACAGGTATCCCTTCATGACCTTGAGTTTACAATCAAGAGTACACTTTGAGGAGTAATGCAGTACTGCAAATGACAGAAAATCAAGATTTTTTTTGTATTACTACAGTATGACAGTCTCACTCACAAGTGAGCTAATCAAGGCCATTATTGAGGGGAGGCATGAAAGCTGCTTGACCTAAACCTTATCTGACAGGACACATGGGGAAAGAGCTTCTTTGGCAACTCAGGAAGAGAAGGAACATACAGGAGGTAAAACAAGGATCAGGGGATGAGGAGGGGGATTTAATTACGAGTCAAACACTGGAAACGGTTCTTAAAGAAGAGAAGACCGTTTTTAGTGTGAGTGGCATCTGAGGAGGCTGGGGGGTATCGGAACTTGGCATACGTCTTGTCACTCTCTGATTGGCTAACCCAGGGAAGCTTGATCTTGGTGGCGTGGTTGACTATGACATCATCACAGGATCCAACATGAAGTGAGCCAAGGCCGTCAATGAAGAATTCTTTAAAATAACAAAACAGCAAGACTAATTACTTGTCTACTTAGTCATACTTCAAACACAGTCAATTTGACTACTTCACACAATTTGTATTGATGCATAGTACGTATATAAATGATAATATAATACCATGATATCACATATTTCCAGACACATTCAGAAGTCTCCGATCATGGGTCAGGAGTGGTGTTGTGTAGTGTTCTCACCTAGGTGGGCAACTCTGGTCAGGCGTGGGTCAAAGCCAACCTGCTGCACCTTGTCCGTGCGGGCCAGGAAGAAGTTGATGACACCGTCGGTGACAACACAGTTGGGGAAGCCCTGTATAGCATGGTGGAAGCCCCTCCGCATGTGCAGGCAGTCGCCCTCCTCCTCCCCTGGCTCTATGGAGATGGTCTGCCTGTAAGTGGCAGTGTAGCCAGTAGCCTCCCGTACAGCACCACCCACCTGAAACACACATGCACATGTGCACACATACACGCATTAACAGATACCACAGATAACACTGGATATGTGTCACAAAAGGATTAAAGTCAGGAACATCAGTCACTATCAATGAGTGATTTTGATCATGTCCTGTAGAAGCTGGCTGCAGCCAATAAAAGCTGTAGCAACAACACAAAGTCCCCCAAAAAGAGAACCATCAATGAGAAATGTTTCGCCCTGTCTATCAGATTGTGATGAAGGAAGAATGGGGTGATTCAAAGATCTGAGCAGCTGCAGCTGTTGAACATACACTACCATCTCCACAACTGGAGTCCTCCTCAAGGACACAAGTGATCCATTCTACTCTACCCTGAAGAGGCTCCACCCCCAGCCTCGCTTCTTTTATCCTTTCAGTCACATGCTCTTAGTTGCATGCAAGTATTCACATTCTCCAAGAAAATAAATACAATTCTTTTTATTAATATTTTGAACTACTAGTGTAACTGTGTGTGTATGTGTGTGTGTGCATACACATGCATATAAGTTTAAAGGAGGAAAGAGTAGAGCACAATGATCACTGCATGAATCATTGCTTCAGGAAGTGTCCCATCAGGAAATATTCCCCTTCTCACATATACAAACATGACTCTGTTTTGGGTGGAGCAGATGTACAAACTGTTACCAATGAAACGTCTTTAACCCTTGTGCTGCCTTCGGGTCACATGACCCAAAGGTTCATAACGAACCATCGTTGTGTTTACCCAATTTTACCCAATACAAAAACAAATAAAAATAATTTTCTTTAAACTTTCGCAATGTGGGGGGTCTGAGACAGCCCAACGGTTAAAAGAAAATGCTTCACTTTGTTTTTGTATGCGTTAAATTTGTCGCAATACGACGGTGGGTCACAATGACTGATGGGTCAGAATGACCCGAAGATAACACAAGGGTTAAAAAGCTAACATTAACAAACAATTATTTTTGAAATTACAATGACGTTTGCCTTGAGAAAAACATCTGTGTGTGTGTGTCGGTTCCCCTCACCACGTCCAGTGTGGTCCTCTCTAGTACATCCACTAGTTTCTCCAGCTTGGTGTTGGAGCTGAAGATGAAGTCATCATCTACCCACAACACATATTTGGTGGTCACCTGGGACACAGCCAGGTTCCTTCCAGCAAACCAGCCCTACAACAGGAGGAGTGAGACAGAAAGAGATGGCCAGCAAAAACAGAACCCACAGAAGACAAAACAAAATAATCAGTCAATTTTCAAATGACCTTGATAGCAATAATGTTGGTTATTACTTCTCAATGACAGCAATCAGATCAGATAATCTGTCAACAAAACAAACTTTTTGGCAACAAAATGACTGCTTTTGGATCCTTTGTTTGATGCCCCAATACTTTAATGTGTTTTGCTTACTTTTCCAAAGGGCATGATGTAATGTTCAATGTATGGCCCAGATACAGTTTTGGGATTTTCGCTGTCATCAGCAATCACTATGGTGACAGTTGGATAGTATCGCCGCACACTGTCGATAAGATCTTGAAGCTTGTCGTAGCGCAGGAAAGTTTTGGTTGCTATGGTCACCAGGGCACTGATGTTGTATTCTAGGATGAAAAAAAGATGAGGTTGTCCAACAAGGATTTGTGGACAGGATCGTTTTTTTGGTATTGTTGAATTGCTTATTGACTTTTTATGTAAACAAGAGATGCTTTGAGAAAGTGTTGTTTAGCTGTGATGAAAGAGGCAGGTGACGTACCCCCTTGGGGTCCTGTGTTGTAAAGTTTGGGAGTTACTCCATGGCGGATCTTGATGGTGAATATGGCTTGATGTCCCTCTGTCTCAAACTGCACTGAAACACAGAGTAAAGGGGAATTCCATTCACTTGATCATGTCTATGTAAATAATAAGAACATGATACTTTAAATCACAGAAACCAAAGAAACCAAAAATTAAAATATTAAGGATGTAACTTTGTAAGAAGTGTACTTTGCAGATTTGTAATTGAAGGGTATAGACAAGTTTACGCGCCAAATCCCAGGGGGCCGCCATAACTCTACACAAATGCATTTCATTTCCGCCGGAAGTGGTTTGCAAAGCGTCTGCCGGTGTAAACACAGCGATATTGATGCTAGCTTGGGATCACGGTTCTACTACTTTGACATACTTGTCGTTTGACATTTACTACTGGATAAGTTGCCAACGTCGTCGCCATACTTTTAAGTACATTTTAGAGTAGATTTATAGTTATAAAGCTTTTGCCAGTCCATCATTTTGTAGCTTTTAACATGGAGCAAAGGCAATGTCAGAAGATGACTTTAGTCGGTGATTCATTAGAACATTTGTTGTCTAGCTCTTCAATCTCTCAGCAAAATGTAGGCTAATTATTTGGCTAAAGGATGCCACACGTATCAGACAGAAGTTGTTCTGTAAATTCGTAGTCCGACATTAAAAACATTTATAGTCGGTTGACTGATCGCGTTGTTGTACCCAGTCAAAGGAATAAACACACAGGAACATCATGAACATTCAATGGTCTTGCCAGTTATCCTGGCAAAACATGTAGCATAATGTTGTTTATTTATTGCCAGGACACGGTCCAAGTAGCCTAGCCTCATGCATAAGATTGAAAGCTAATCGTTTGGAATTTCTAGGCTATTGATGTTACATGTTGATGTCCAGCCTATTCAATTTAACAACTTCAGAAGGACAAGACAGGCAGTACACTGTTATCCTTATTTAAGTGGCTTGTCACTGCCTGAAGTGCCTACTTATCTATCTATTCTTCCTATGAACCCGGTTATGACTGCTTTAAACAAGCACCGGTTGGCTACACACCTCATGCCGGGCTTTTACAGGTGTGTATTGGCACTTTGAAAGGTTTGAATTATTATATCCACATATCAATGTATAATTATTAAATCCACTGCAACAATAGGACAAAGGAACACCAACAAAATGTGATTAGCCTACAAACAATAAGCATACTACTGTAGTATAACTGTAACAGGCTAGAGGCGATTCTAGGTTTTAAAACTGGTGGTCGTAGCACTCTATCTAACCACTCATTCAGGTGCTTTCTGGAGTGTTTGCAACCAACTACCGTTGTTAAGCCCGGTTTGTGTGTATGCTGTTGTGTGTGTTAAAGTGTATCCTCACCTGTGTCTGCAGTGCTGGGGTGGAACAATGTGTTGGTGTAAGTGACAAACTGCAGCTGGCGGTTCAGGTTAGGTATCAGACTGCTGGACAGGCTCATATGCATCTCACCATCACCTTTGACGGTGACTCCGTCCACCTCTGCTGCAACATTCAGAGTCCCCAGTGAAACAGTGAAGTTGATCTGGAGGACAAGAGAATTGGAGAGAGGGAGAGACGTAAACAACACACAGAAAGGAAGTGCTGCACATCATACTAATGGCACCATGCCTGGTTCTAAGAGGATGTTGAAATGAAATGCCTGCTGCCTAATACAAAACAGATGTTCATAATTTGGTTTGGTTCTCTGTTTTGAACTTACTGAGTAGATTTCTCTAGAAAGGTCTTGCAATGCCAGACCTGAAAAGCATGAAGTCACAATTAAGTGGTGTACATTCAAATACACACATTCAGTAATGTATTCTGTTTTCCTTTCACAACAGTCAACTGTGCATTAGATAGCAGCTGCATCTAACAATACAGTACTCCTGCTGTATACTGTACAGCATAAACATAGTATAGTAGCACTATGAGGAGGGGGATAGGTGATGGCAAAACCTTTTGGGTAAAGATTTTGAACATTGGAGGTTGATACTGAGGAGGTCTGTCACTAAACACTGATCAAGTAACAACAAATAAAGATGACAAATTACGATTACTATATTACTTTTAATGTTCTTAACATGATAAACAATGTTTGATCTATGCTGCTATCCCTGCTTTTTTAGCTCATGAGAACATGATCCATGCTCATGTCCAGAAGATAAATACGCCTGCTTATGAATTATGTTGCATATATCACTGATAAACTGTCATTATGTTGTTGGCTAAAGCTTGCCGATGCCTGCATCAGCAAATCTCTGTGACACTAAATTGTAGGTCCGAGGTCACAATGTTACCAAAGTGTATAGTGCCATGCAACTTTGAACGAGGAAAATAGGAGAAATGCCAAGGCCATTTCTAGGAGCCCTATCTATAAACTAAACAAAAGCTATCTAGCACCATGAATGCGGAATCTTCTGTCTGTGCTTGCAAAGCCATGTTGTCACCCCCCTCCCACATTGTGATCATATTTAATTGCCTTTCATTCCTGTATTCTTTGTCCAGTCCACTGAGATGCTCACCTTGGGTGTATCAGACACCTGCACCTTACAGATCTGTGATAAATACTTAGATTTTGTCTTGAACTTGTTTTTGGCAACTGACTTCATTGACTTGGTACTTTCACAGAAATTGGATACAACAAAAGACTTCTTCACTACCCCAAGCAGGGAGTATAACAGATCTGTGATAAATACTTAGATTTTGTCTTGAACTTGTTTTTGCCAACTGACTTAATTGACTTGGTACTTTCACAGCAATTGGATACAACAAAAGACTTCATCACCAAGCAGGGAGTACAACGGCACTAGGAATGCTTGGCTGGACCTGATGTTAATTTCCTCCAGGATCACAATGACTCGTATTGAGAGACTTGTTTCTCTTGTTGGTTAGTTGTAACGGTTTCAAATTCTTGTACTCGCTGTGAAATATTTTACTGTTGATTGTTTTTTCTACAGGGACACTTGCACTCTTGTGGGGAGTTTCATGTTGTTCAATTGTAACTTGTTTAACTGCATGCTCTTATGGTTCTTCCCTTTGGCACTTATTTGGTTTTCCACAATGTATGCTTCATATTTTGGCTGCTTGCAATGTTTGGGGCTATCTCGTTGTTATGATCATTTTTTGTTTTTACATTTTAGTCATTTAGCAGACGCTCTTATCCAGAGCGACTTACAGTAAGTACTGTAGCATTCCCCCGAGGCAAGTGTCTTGCCCAAGGACACAGCGTCAGTTGGCATGACCGGGAATCGAACTGGCAACCTTCGGATTACTAGCCCGATTCCCTCACCGCTCAGCCACCTGACTCAGTGACCTATGCACTTTTGTAAAGCTCTCTCTTGGAAGTCGCTTTGGATAAAAGCGTCTGCTAAATGCATAAATGTAATGTAAATGTAAGCAGAAAAAAGAGTACACTTATATTAAATTTAAATTTTTTAAATGAAAGCTTAATACATTTCCATTACATTTCCATATTCTTACACAATTGGAAGTGTACTTAAAATTTATTGATTTGAGATGTTATATACATACTGACAATCATAAGTAAGTATGTTTGTAGCATATGCTTACAAAGGTAAATAATGTATTTTTGTCCGCTTTGGAGCAAAGAAGCTTAAGTTGTCAAACAACCGTCAGTATAGCTTTTGTAAGAATGCCCTGCTCAAATAAAGGTAACAGAAGAGGGAGGATAGAGTTCTTGCAGAGTAGAGTCAGACCTGGAATAAGAATGGTTTTGAGCGGCCGCACCTCCACCCCCTGTGTTGGATACTGGAGGGGACTGTTGGCCTCGGCCAGGATGATGGCATTTGCAGGACTCTGAGATCTGGAGGAATCGCATTAATGTTAGAGAATACTAGTCTGTCTGTCACTTCACAAAATGATGTTTATACACAGTGGATATCATGGAATATTATGAAAAACCGAGGAATTGTGAAATAGATTGAGGCTAGTTATTTACCTCAAACCCTTAATGACTAACAATATGTTTTGCAATTACATCAACTATCTTGCTTATAGGCGTGATCTGTGTGTCCTTTGTCCCAAAATGAAATTCTACCATAGAATGCTACAAGCCCCCAAAAATTGGGAGGTTGGGTTTCAGCAGACCTAATCTGGAATCCTTGGTACTCTTTTGCCCTCCGTTTCTTCATCTCCTCCAGCTCTGAGGCCTCGAAGGCGGTGTGCAGGGGATGGGCCGACACCCTTGGAAACAACAGCTGGGCAAAGGGAATGTTTACTCCCCCGTTTTCGCCCTCGCATACACACCCGTTACGTGCCAACAAGCTAAAGATTCATCAGAGACAGATAGAACAGGTTTCAACAGGTTGACTTGTCCTTATCAGGGTTTCCTGCAGCACTTTGCAGCTAAGGCGGTCGCCTAAGCAACACACGCCTGCCACCTTAACTACGTAGTCAAAAAAACAACTATTCTTTTTTTTATAGGGAAATCCGCCGTGTTACTGTATCCTGTTTTCTCCCTTTCATTCCAAACCATGACCAACGCCAGTTTCCCTTCTCTGCAGAATGCAGTAGTGTATTGCACAAACTTCTGCAGGAAACCCTGCTTACCATGTGCCAGGTTACCTTGCTGTTTAACAGTGTTGTAAGAATGCTGCTAAGATGAGCTCTATGCCTTGTAGTTAGTTTGGCCTAGCAGAGCAGTCAAGCAAACTGACCTTGCCACGCTCTCCTTCAGGCGATAGGGGATGTTTCCAGATCTGTGGTCCAGTTCTGGTAGCCTTTCCTCCAGGTGGCGCTCTATTATAGGCCCTGGCCTCTGTCGTACATCTACAGTGCTGTAGGTACGGGTGGGCCAAGAGTGGAGGAGGGCCACAACCAGAACCACAGAGGCCAAGAGGGCTAACAGCACAGTCTTCCTCAAGGAGCGCATCCTACAAACTGGCACCAGAACACAGTGATAAACAGACAGAAATCAAGTTTCTAGAATCTGGAGTAATGTAATGACATTCTAGGCCTTACAGAATGATTGTGAGAAGAATGTTTATCAGGTAAAGTAAATTTTGTCAAAATAAGCTAATTGGTGACAGTTTAACATCAAATGACTTTTCATTGTTAATCATTAAAAAAACGCTTCATACCCTGCTGCCTTTATCCACTCAGAAAGAGAGGGTCTCCTGTTGACAACTGCATCTCCTGAAATCACGCACTGAGCAGTTTCCCATCTGCAAACAAAAAGTTTGCCAAAAATCCCAGATATTTTCATATAAACAGAATGTGTATTTCTCACTTGAAATACATTGGTTAGGGCCAAAAGGTTTCTTTCTATTGATTAATTTCTGTGTACAAACTGAAGCTCAATAAAATTCACTAGTTTCATTCCAAGAGCAAACAAAAAAGGGGCAAACTCTTTGTTGGGACAAGCTCTATCACAATGTTGGCAACAAGTTCAGTCTCCTGCGAACACTCCATTAATTGTAAACATTACAGTCTCAAAACATGATGAAATATGTTTCTGACTAGGATTGGGGAAGGTACTAAGCAACAAGTTTACCAATGAAAAGACTCAGTTAGGTTAGGCACACATTTTCCAGGCTAATTTCATGAAACTGATGTGTCGGTTTGTTAACTTGACAAAGTTAATGTAACAATGTGTTGCTGTTATATTGCTAAGTAATAATATGTTTTGTAAATCAATAAAAAACTGAAATGAAATTGGTGTATAATTGGTGTTTATGTATATAAATATATATAAAAACTGAATAAACCACATTGATAAACTGCACTCCCCAATTTACCCTTTTGATCAAATGTAAATGTAAAACAGGCCTAATCTACACTAGAACAGCATTTATTACAATGACTAATCAGAAGCCTTGAATGGTAAAATGGTGAGTGCCCTTACTGTTGTCATTAGAAAGTGATCTTTAAAGAAAGGAACATGAGAGCACTCAGCACACTCAGCCTTAAATATCTATAATATAATATAATTTCTTAATATCACTTGCATGACTCTGGAGAAGGACAGTATCTCTATACCGCTGATTTTACTTATTCAATTTGGAATATATTTTTAAACTTACTGTTTCAGTAATTTAATCTAACAACAAGAAAAAAACAGTAATAGAATTAGAATTATGAAGTCTATCATTAATAGACTAGATGGATATAATTTGTTTCACAGTATCAGGCAAAGCAGAAACAATCTGGCCTACATTCATTTGTTTTTCTCCAGTAGAATAACTCAAGAACCATATTTTGACAAGGTAAAAAATAATTTGGCTAAGGTAAAATTCTGTCAATGCAATCTTTGGCAGAATTAAATTTGCGTTTAACAAAAGTAGAAACAATGGTCAGACAGTTGCAGACCACATCTGGCCCACTCAAATGTGTCAGGAATGTTTTTCTCCATGAACTGGATGTGCTTTTGTGAATGCTTCAATCGACATAGTAGCCTATGTGTGGAGTGGATGTCGGTAGTTAAACGAAGCATGCCGATTTAAATACTGTACATACTGGCTTAGCTAAATATTGTAGGCGTACATACTGGCTTAGCTGTAGACTATATGTTTAAATATCTGTCATTTGGGGAGTTAATAGCTGAGATTGTGAGGACAGGCGGAGTCCCCTGCTATGGGCTAATCAGTGACGCAAACGCGGTGCTTTCGAGACACATAGCCTACATGGGATAGTCTAGACAATCCTACCCAAGTCAACCTGGGATGATAGTAGAAATATATACGCCATTTGGGTGTGCATAGACCCGTAATTGAGAGGAGCAAAGCTTTTTTGAATCATGAAAGCACACGGGACTTGGGCAGCTGCGGCTCTGTGTCCCTCGCATCTAAGTGCGTGACGATTTGGCCGGTTCAGAACCCACCCTATTTGTATATAATAGGCTACTGCAGTCCCTGGGCATCGGCTTCGCACCATATTTTTCTTTTTACATAATTTTTCTAATCCCACCCAACTAAATGCACTGACCTCAGTCATATGTGTTTCCGTCATTAGCCTACTACAGGCCTGTTAACTAACCGGGTAATGCACAACAATGCATTTTAACAGGTTTAGCCAAGGGGTAGGCTACAATAGTCTATAGCCTTCTCGGAGATTTACTATTAGTATTTTTCTGAAATTAGCCTACATAGTGGATTAAATGCGCACGTAGCATTACTGATAGAACATCGACAACGCCTAAACATGTCTAAATATAGTAATGAATCATAACAAGTTTGGATTGTCCACTTCCAACGAACTGCGTCCGAAATTGTGGATTTTCATTATTGTCATCTGGTCAAAATGTTTTAAGGAATTCTAAATCACCTCTAATCACCTCAAGGTAATATTATCCTAATTAAAAGACCTCAAATGAAAGGCACAAATGTTATCAGCACAATCTTACCTTACACGGGTCCACCATTGAGGGTTTCTTTTTTTTGAAATATGTTCACCCATCTGCATCTACCATTTTTTTTCTTAAACCGGAGTTACAATATGCGTAGGTGAATTAACGGCAGTAAACCTGAATCAATTCCGATAGATGATGTGGTTTGTGTAGCTGCACTGCGCGCTTCGCTCTTATGGCCCGTCAATACTTGTGGTTGTACAGACATGACAACGATGCCGTGAGCGGCCAGTTTAGGGAATGCAGCACGCAGATACCAAAGGTCTCTCTCTCTCTCTCTCTCTCTCTCTCTCTCTCTCTCTCTCTCTCTCTCTCTCTCTCTCTCTCTCTCTCTCTCTCTCTCTCTCTCTCTCTCTCTCTCTCTCTCTCTCTCTCTCTCTCTCTCTCTCTCTCTCTCTCTCTCTCTCTCTCTCTCTCTCTCGTTATCAGTTGTACTTGTCTTCTAAATTATGCGACGGAGATAATATTATTCACAAAACTAATGAATGAACAATTGGTGCTCAGCTACCAACAACATATTAAGTCTTTAGGCCTAGATTTTCTGGAAAAATATGTGTTCTCTAAAGGCAGCATTAGAATGTATAAAATAAAGACACATAGAAGACAATTAGCTATAATTTTATTATTCTCATCTTTACTGACATAAGCAACTTTCCAAGGATTTACGCTTGTACCATACCTTCAGACCATTCTGCACCAATCGAAGAACAGTTCGTGTATGAAAGGAGGGTGTTTAAAAAATGTAATCGATTGACAGGTCTCTTAGCCTGTGTGTGATATTTTACTCTCATATTGTCCAATCCATGACCTGTATGTCATATGAAGGCGTTCTATCTGTACTTTGGACCAGAAGGAGGAGACCTGTATGGTAGCTAGGGTGATGTGAAAAGAATCATGGCAGCTTCCTTGGTTAGGTGGCTAAGGGGACTCTACGTTTTCTTTTTGACATGTCTGCTATCTGTCTCTGCTTTCTTAAATTTAGAGGAATTAAACGAGATGAAATATGGCATTCAGATTCTGCCCGATCCCGTCATCATGGGCCAGGTAACATGTCCAAGCTTTTAGGCTCTCACGTCGTCAGCTATAGTACTACAGTACGAAGCTAGCCTAAGCAATAATAACCGAGTAAGGATGTTACAATAGTACCAGTGGGGTATGTGGGTTGCAATACACTCAGCTAACGTTGTTTTACCTAGTAAGGGTGTGTTTATAATGAGAAATTCACTCAAAAATGTTAGCCATATGCCTAACAGTTTTGAGCAAGATAGCTAGATAGCTAATTCTATCTTGTACACGACGTAGCTAAACTACTGTAGCTGCAGCAATTTAACACAGCACACTTGATAGTAATATTGATGTAATGATACCTTACTGAACGAGTAAACTGATTATATGACGAGAAGGCTATGTGTCTAGTATGTCTATCTAGTACTATTTAGTTGCATATCGCGATCACGTTGCCATTTCTTACAGTATGTTGTCTTTTTGTATATTGGCTACACTCACTTTAGTGTAGCGTGCACGCAGTTGCTTGCACTTCTGCGTCTTTCCATAAACATGCATGTTAACCCCTAATAACCTTTTCTTATGTCTTTTATTTCAAGTTACTGTAGGCTACATGTTTTAGCCTATTCATTCTGAAATCTACTATGAAATATTCACATTGTATGTGCCATATCTATCTCAGGTTAAGACAGAGGAAGTTATGCTTGTATCCAGCAAGTACAAGCAACTGTATGAGTGTCGTCTCCCAGTCCAGGCTGTGAGGTTTCATCAAGACCCTGCCTCAGAGCCTGACAACCAAGGCTACTCTGGGCTGTCCATCCCAGACCTCCTAAAGCCAATGCCCAGTGCTCCCTGTTTAGTGAAGGTTAGTCACACTCACACTGACAAGGTTCAATCTGTGAAATACTATTTCCAATTAAGCGTAAAATTCAATTTGAACATTTCAAATGACATTCTATATATGGTAGGCAATCAATAAGTAGTTTGGATCTGGTCTAATACTCATTGGCCATTTGTATTCAGAATTCAGAGACTGAATGCTGTTTTATTTTTGTTGACTGCAGACAAAGGACTGGTGGACATATGAGTTCTGCCTTGGGAAGCACATAAGGCAGTACCATCTCGAGGGTAAGTCATTGAACATATGTCCATCAGGTGCATGGTACAGATGAAGTGCTGATTGGCTTTTTTCTTATTTTTTATACTGAAGATAAAGGTGTTATACTGAGGGTACAATCTACTCATAATTATTTCTCTGCACAGACACAGAGATCAGAGGAGATGTTCTGTTCCTAGGCTACTATGAGTCAGAGTTTGATTGGAGCAATGAAACTGCCAAGGTATTTATTATTATTATTATTGTTATTAATATTTTTTTAGCTGGTAAATTATTACCCAGGGTACAGGTTTTCAGCATGGCTGAAAGAATAATCTCCTCTAAATATGCATGAATTCACTTCACATGAATATCCTGCCTATTTCTTATTGTTTTGCAACCTGTTATCAAGGTTGTTTTTTTGGCTGGCTGTGACTGCATGTTGGTTTTGGAACACAGCAGGCACCTTGATTATGTTGGATAGATAATGATGGAAAGAACAGCATGACCTTGTTTGGCTGATAGTTGCAGCAGAGGTGACTCAATCTCTAGAGACTCTTCAACCGATAGATCTGTGAAATGCTGACTGTTAGAAGCCAGTGTATATGAAATATAGAGTATGCCATAGTCCTGTATTCTAAGAATGGATTTCATTTCTGAGATATCTGTCCTTACGGAAACATGTCAGTATCCATTCATAACTGTCTGTGTTTGTTCTCTTCTGCTCTTAGGCCTCTAAGCAGCACAGGCTGAAGCGCTACCACAGTCAGAGCTATGTCAACGGCTCCAAGTGTGACTTGAATGGCAGCCACAGGGAGACTGAAGTCAGGGTGAGGAAAAAGTTGTACCTCTCAAACAACGCACCAAACTCGAATATAAGCCACTCTCTAGAAATGGGAAGATGGAGAGCTATCATTATCTATTATTTCAAAGTTGATCATACCTTTGAGAAGAAAACTACTGCTGTATGATGTAGCACTTTTTCTGGATCTCCTCAACTTGCTTAATGTGTCTCCTAGAGCAATGTAGATGGATTTTAAACAGTATATTTACACCATATATTGTTTTATCCAGTTTGTGTGTGAGGAAGGCTCTGGAGACTACATCTCACGGGTGGATGAGCCTCAATCCTGCCGTTACGTACTAACAATCCACACCAGTCGTACCTGCCTGCACCCCTACCTGCGCCCACCCTCCACTGCCAAGCCTCAGGGCATTGTGTGCCAGCCAGCCCTAAGTGCCCAGCAGTACATGGACTATGTCAGGGCCCAAGTCTGTGAGTCGCAGGGGTTTTAAGGAAGCATGCCTATTTTCAAAATATAATATTAACCTTTTTTGAACCCCTAATTAGATGCCAATCTTAACTAAAATAAACTAGGAATATTATTGGGATGTTCTCTCCTCATGTTCTGTTTCTTGTCGTTCAGCTGATACAAAGCGTAAAGTGGAGCAAATCTCTGAAGAGCTAAAGAGTCTTGATGAGATGTTGGCTGGCGGTGACAGGACAGATGGCACTGCGGAGGAGACTACTGGCACGGAGTCGACCATGCCCACTGATGACATCCTGGAGTCAGACACAAAAGGTGCATTTTCTAGGTGCAGCATGCAGTGCTTAACAGTAGAAATGTGTGGTTAGGCATAATTTTCACCTTTGGTATAACTTTCTAATTTTATACCAAATCATTCTTATATTTGAATATACTAGTGCACAGTGCCCGTGATGTAGTCGTTGATTAAGATGTCGGTTAGACACACAAACACAGATTCGTGGAACTATAGATGTATACTGACATAAAGTAGGCCTATCCACTTTAGTTTTTCTTTCTGTTAGCTAGCCAGCATTTCATCCATAAAGAAAACTGATTCAATGTCATGCCAGCAGTTAGCACTGCTCACCTGGCCGTATTGGTGTTGTAAAAGCAATCAGAAAATTTGCTTCTAAATGTATATCCCAAAACACTTATTTGTGAATTACTAATTGAAGAGTTGTCCAGCAAGTAAGTCCTTGTTTCATGATGCCTAAAGCAATGGAAATCAAATCCTTCTCTAAGGCTAAACTGTGGTAAGTTTTTTGTGCAGTCTATGCGACAATTGTAGCTAGTAACCTTCCAGCTATACTGAAATGAAGTATCCACCTTAGATATTATCTTTCTCTTAGTTAACTAGCCATAATTTCATCCATAAAGAAAACCCTGCTCACCTTGCTGTATTGGCATTCGCACTTTCTATAACCATACTGATTCAAAAAAAAATGTGTTGAAATGCTGGGCAGCATGTGATCGTTGTCTTTATCCCTGTAGGCACAGACGCTGTAAACTCTGATGCTGCACCTGAAGAGCCAGAGGACTCTGATTTTTGGGAGGGTGTGGCCAACCCACGGGGTGCCAAGGCAACTAACACCCAAAAGGTACCTGGGGACTTCTAGGTCAACCCTGCTCAACTGCTTACTGTCCTCTTAGTAGTTGCTTGACACATCCCATTATTTCACCTTACACATTGGTGTCAAATGTTCATTTTAATCATGTGTCCGAAAGCCCACAAGATGGCGCTAACTGTGTACCTGTTTTCACAGCCTGCTGATGATTCTGAGACTAGGGGCCTGGTAGACAATGAAGTCATAGATGAAGGTAAAGTGTCACACTGCCATTTGGCACTCTCATACACTTCTTGCTTCTTAATACATTTGTATTTAGTTTATTTTTTGTATTCAAATGCAACAGGTTTTGTTGATGAAAAATTCAACTTTAAAATCATCACCGACCCAGCAGACCTAATGAAGTTTGTCCAGCATCTAAAAGAGAGCAACCGAAAGGTCTGTAATCTGTATATGTAATCAGTTAAACACAAAACACACATCTCCGAGGATTTCATATACAACTACAACTATTATCCAATTGGCGCCCCAGTGGTTCCCCGGTCACGTGCGTGTACCATGTAGACTGAAGTCTTACCACAGGGGTCCAGGTCACATTTGTCACACTTCACTATCTCTGTCCAAATAAAGCAGGAATTCCTTCCAAAAAATCTCTCTATATAAAAAACTATTCTCTAACTGTCTTTTCAGAAAGCACAAAATCAAGCCAAAACACAAGCAGAGTCACATAGGATGGCTGAGGAGAAGGAGAGGCAGGGTGAGGAGGAGGAGGAGGATGGCCATCTTCTACAAGAGTTTGAAGAGGAGATTGCTGACCTTTCTATGCCCACAGCTAAAATCGAAGAGATCAAGGAGGAAATGCAGAAGCAGTTTGACAACATCATAGATGAGGTGCAAAACAAAGGAAATTACATGTAAATTAAATCAGATTAGATATTCTTATTTTCCATTGTTCTCCTGTTATGGTTCATTTAATTTCTGTGGTAGGAGTGGTTCCATCTAAATGGAATTAAACATCTATCGTATGGCTAAATCTCATTAAGTACATGAGGTAAATTATTAAATAGATCTAAACCGCTTACGTGCAGTATTTACTAGCAATATTTGATTTTATGTAAGTTTTTCAGAATTGATGGCTCTTGTTGATTTATTGATCGAGCTTTAACCTTATTGACATTTTTTGCAGGCTCAGCAAGAGCTAGAGACTGAGGGACTTAAAGGGGAGTTTGACCGAACCCAGGCCACTCAGACGCTGGAAACTACCCTGGACAAGCTGCTGGACCGGTTGGAGGACAAGGAGAGTCTAGAAACGGAGTCCCAGACCGAGGGGGGCCAGAGAGCCAATGACCCAGCTAGGGGCAGCCCCAGCCTGGCCCCACACCAGCCAGGTAACTGGACATCTCTCTCTGCCTTCAGGAGCTTCTCTGGAGCTTTCTTTCTTGAGTGCATACCACTGAATCCATGTGTAGCACCCATATTCATTGTTACATCTACATACTGTGGGTCTTCATTTTTACGTAGATACCTGACTTGAGCTGTGCTCACAGGAGGCTAAATGGTACAGTAGAAAATGACAGCCTTGTTTGGATCCAGTATTTCGTTCATGTCACACTTGTCACCTGTAGTTATTTTTGTAGTAGGTTTATTTGATTACTTCAGACAATAAACACCACACCCCTGGCTCCAGCCCCTGCATCCTGTCGCCCGGCCTACACATGAGATTTTGAGGTGTTGTTTGTCCCTCTTTTGTCTCGTCACCCCAGAGCAAGCAGCTGATGACCATGTTAAGATCAAAATAACTAAGTATAAGACGGGCAGCAGCCCTGATGGGGAGGTCAGAGTGCAGGAGATGGGAGAAGGAGACCCCCAGTGGCAGCACATAAAGGACGTGGTTAAAGAGCAGCTAGAGAAAGCAGGACTGAAGGCCGAAGGTAGGAAGGGGGGTGCCCGAGAAACACGGCCTGTCTCTCTCTTCCATCTGATGTCTTCAGTTATAAACTCATATCGCTCCTTTCCTCTAATCTTTGAATCCTAGTTAGGTTACTTTCCCCAGAGAGGAGGGGGGGCACATCTCAGACAATATACAGATTTTTAGCCTGGAAATTCTTCCGCTCTGTGTATGAGAATGTAGGAAGGTATAGTGAATGGAACGGCTCTGAGTTAGTCAGGTTATGTATATTGCATTAGTTTTGGTTTCACAATGGGTTTGTCCTATGTAACACATTTAGGGGAGTTTTGAGCTGAGATGTACTTGTCTATTTTATCAACTGTATATTTTACAGGTTGTCCTACTGTACATGTGCTTTCCACCTCCTGTTCTCTGCATTTCATTTTCTTTGTTGATCTCCATTAACATTTTGAAAGGGGTTGTATGAATTTATAGTCACTATCATGCCTGTACGCACATGTATATTCTCTTTATCTGTTGTCGGTTGCATTGGTGTGAGAGACCATTTAATCTGACTAGTCTAGTTGTTTTTCTTCTAGGTAAAATTGAGGTAAAGATCTTAACACGAAAGAATGCAGAAGAGACTGGGGAACAGTGGTTGACCGAAGAAGATACAAAGTCCTTCAGGGAGCTACTTATCAACTTACTGGTAATTTGAACAATTGTATCACAAATGATCTTCCAAAAAAACTCATTACAGTTGACCCATAAAATATACCAAGTTTAATGGATATTGTGGAGGAAATCTGGGATTTGTTATGTGCTCAATATGTTAATCACAATCAGTAGATCAGCTATTGCCTTATTATCTGTTCATGTAATATTATTTTCTTATTCATTCATATAGATGTGTTCCTAAGGTAATCTATATTGTGTATGTTATCCTTGTTTTCCTTTTTTACTACAAATTCTGTCCTCTGACCTTCATGCCTCAGACAGACTTTGCTACAGTAGTTCCACTGTGTCTGAACTGGTCATTTTTACATCAAGGTGTTCATTAAACTCTCTCCAATCAGCTGGTTTTCGACTACTTGTAAAACCTAGAACCTAAACTGATAGTCAAACCATTCTAGGGGAGACGGAAAACACTTTCTTCTACAATAGCCATCTAATTGTCCTGCTTGTGTCCCCAGACAGGAGGCACAGAAGAGGTTTACAAGGAGCAAAAGAGGCAGCAGGAGCTAGAGAACAACTACCGCTTTGTGTGGGGAGAGTCACAAGAGGACCCCCAGTCTACAACCACTTCTGACTCGGAGGATCTTGACCTTTGAGCTCCTGATGCCCTTATCAGTTGCCATGGAAACCCGACACCTTGGAGGCTGCTTGGATGTTATTGTTTTGTTTTTTCTTCCAAGCTGAACACACTGTTAAGCAATGACAAGCTTCACCAGTTACTCAGTGACCACAAATACACCTGCTTCCTCATTAAAACTGTGTTCTGTCTTGTTCAGGCATCAATTGTACCTTGCACAATGACATCCAAATGTCTCAGCTAAGGTAGAGTTTGTCACATCATCATGTTGGCAAAAAGATCCTTATATTCATGGATTATACAATGAATTTATTTGAGAGGGGTGGATAGCACTTTGGACTGGACACTATACAACAGTATATCACAGTACACCTGTGAAAAGACTGAATTTTACCACCATTACACAGAAAGTTAACAGCACCTTGTGTTGCTGTTAAACGGCAGTTTATCTCTATATAAGGAAATTGCTTTGTAAAGAGGTGTCTGTAGGAAAGCCATATTTGCCCATGGCTAAACAAACCTGAGTTTGTTAACACAAGGAGAGTTGTGTGCACGATAACACCCCATTCTTTAGGCTTTAGAAAGTAAGGTTGGGATGTAAATAAATGAATTGAGAAGATAAAAATTGCATGTGGTTTAAAGCTTGAACCACAATTTTTAATAAAATCGTGATTTTTGTAAAACTTACTTTACTCAAAATAATTTGATTATTGTAAATAGATGTGACAATGTGAATTATTATGCATTTTATACTGTAGCACTTTAAAAGTTAATGTCTCTGGTAAATTCGAATTTATTCATTAAAAATGTGTTTGTCCTGATCACATTATTGGCTGAAGACAGAAAGCAATGTCAATCTCAAATCAACCCATATATTAAATTGTCAAATATGTTTTAGTTTTGTCAGAATTAGGCTACCTTAGAGGTTTGTAATACGGGCTTATAAAAAGTATAGTTTGTGAATAAATGTAGTTTCATAAAGTGTATATAATTGTACTTGAACAAGTTAAGAACGATTTCAGGTCAATGTAAAAGTGCTTCCTTGAGGGTTCAGGCTGTATTTTTATATTTTTTGTTAAATCAACTACCACCTAAAACTTTTCCATAAGCCCTGGCATCCTCAAGGAGTTGATTTAAAAGAACAGTGCATGGAGATGCAGGTCACATTGTGACAAGCTGCCTTAAAAGGTTGTCTTGATATGCTTCTTATTTAGAAAAAGACCATACATTGACAAGGCATTTTACATTAAATGTAGTGCTATTTGTTGCATCATGTTATTACATTGTGTGGGTGTACTGTAGAATTAATCTTTACATTCCAACCTGTGTAGACTACGTGTCAGGAAAGCTCCTACGCATGCTAAATTTCTTCCAGAAAGGCTGTCAAATATTTACACATGGTCAATCAATCCGGACATAAATTGAGGACGGTGTATGCCTCTAGATTACATGTGGCTTCGATTTCGGCTTTCTGGCGTTCTAACAAGTCAAACTCAGCAACTACGCTGAACTGAAGTAACCAATCAAAAGCATTTCCGGGAATACTACCGTGTCTCGCAGCTAGCTAGTCTAACTACTTGGCATTTTCGCAGCAATCGCAGAGTTTGATTGAATATGGGATAATATGCGCGTTAGTTTCAAACAGCTGAATAACCAAATTAGACGTAGTCAAGCTGGCTTGGCCATTTGCGATTTGAATACTGCTTCTTTGACTTGAGCTAGTCTACGTACGCTGACTGGTGCTAGTACTTGCTAGCCTTGTAGTTGCTAGAGCTAGCTAGAACAGTAACCTGAGTAGCTTGCTAAGTTATCATGATTTTTACGGTTAGTACCACAGCTATGATGTTTTGTAGGGTTTGACTAGCTCACGCTCACTGTCGTACTGTTTTTAGCAAATAACGCTACAATCATTCCACTTGCTGTATTTTTGTAAACATGGTACAGTAGCTAACAAGTAAGATTCATTTTAGATTTTAATCATGTGTCAAACCCCACTGTGTCACATCTGAGACTGAGAGTAAGTTTTCCCATGACAAGTCGACAATGGAGTTCAGATAGTGCCGGGTAAGTGACCAATAAACTTGACAAGAACGAAGTTATTTTCTAAACTTGTTAATTTTACAAATTAAACAATTTAATTGATACATATTGGGTCCATTTCGTGTTTGACGCTGATAAATAGCTGACAGAAAGCTAGTTTAGCCTTATCCAGCAAATATGAAAACTAAGCAACATTAATTGGACGAAACAGCCTACCGTCCTTTATCCCCCTAATACAGTTCTATTTTATCTTGGCAACTACCTTAGATAGTTATGGAACAAGTTGTTTTGCTGGTTTAAGTCAGCTTCATTGCATATCTGACTCCTCCTTACGATCACGTAGACCCAGCATGTTCGTGTGTTAGTTGTGTGTTAGTTAACAAGCTCGATCGAGCTCTCCGCCAATTTTCAGTTCCTTGCTAACTAGGAACCATTGTTACTTCGTCCTCAGCTTTCTTAGAGAATTGGAGTGAGACTCGTTGAGTTCAGCATGAAGGCCCTGAGCTCAAGGTGCTCCTTCTATTTGGGCTTTCTGGTGGGAACCTGCACGCTCTATGTGTTCCTGCGCCAGGTGTGGTTCGAAAAGAGTTTTCAGACACGTCAACCCGATGGACTTGAGAAGATTGCAGGAGAGCAGCATGCTTTGGACGAGGAGAGAAAAAACTGGAAGAAGGAGAGATCGGCTCTGTTCAACCTAAATCACCCTCACCACAAAGGTAGTCACAGTACAATTACTATATAGACAGGCCGTCATTGCCAAATCTATTTATTCATGCTGCCTTTATCATTATTGACATTTCATTATACTCATGGTTGTTATTACTGTTGTTAACATCCTTGTAGGCAGATTAGGGTACTTCCTTCTCTTATCATTCTGGTACAATAGTAAAAAGGTGACCTTTAAGTGTGTCCTTTGTTGGTTACTTTGTATATTATCACCATCATCACAATGTGAATGTAAAATTGTGTTGTAAGTTAAATTGTCACGAGTAGGTGAAAAGTAAAAAACATATTCATGTTTTATGAACGTCATAACTTGTCAGGTGAGGACAGCCGCATGGCAGACGAGCTGTACCAGAAGGTCCGCATATTGTGCTGGGTGATGACTGGACCAAAAAACCTGCAGACGAAAGCTCGCCATGTCAAGGCCACCTGGAGCCGCCACTGTAACGTGGTGGTTTTTATGAGCTCTGTAGACGATCCTGACTTTCCCACAGTGGGGCTGGGTACTCAGGAGGGCCGTGACCAGCTCTACTGGAAAACCATCCGCGCCTTCCATTATGCCTACGAGCACCATGTCAACGAGGCTGACTGGTTCCTCAAGGCTGATGACGACACTTACGTGATTGTGGACAACCTTCGTTGGGTGCTGGCCAACCACACGCCTGAGGAACCAGTTTACTTTGGTCGCAGGTTCAAGCCCTACACCAAGCAGGGCTATATGAGCGGTGGCGCAGGCTATGTGCTGAGCAAAGAGGCCCTGAAGCGGTTTGTAGAGGGCTTCAGAGATAAGGTTTGCACTCACACCACTCCAGTGGAGGACCTTGCCATGGGGCAGTGTATGGAGAAGGTGGGAGTACAGGCAGGGGATTCCAGAGACACTATCCAAAGGGAAACCTTTCACCCCTTCGTCCCTGAGCAGCATCTCACAGCCAAGTTCCCTAAGAGCTTCTGGTACTGGAGCTACTGCTACTACCCCATCTCAGAGGCAAGTACTGGCAATAAGGGAGTTTGAGGTTGGCTTGGTTAAGGTTTCAGTCAAAATATTTACTTGGGACATATTGTAATCTTTTGAAGGCTGCTCATTATTGTTCTGTGAAAGGATTGGTTGTTAAACTTGCAGTACAGCCCGTAGGGAATAGACCTTTTTTTTTCACAATGTTTGCTAAATTGACTGTAGTTAAGTTATTGATTTTTTATTGTTTTGGGTGACTTGTCTTGTTTTCAGTGTTAATTTGTGCTCCCTTACAGGGCCCCAATTGCTGCTCGGATCTTTCGGTGTCTTTCCACTATGTGGATCCATCTCTCATGTACTTGATGGAGTACTATATCTACCACCTCCGAGCTTTTGGCTACAGATACCGCTACCAGCCCCCAGCCCCACTGGGATACAGGACGCAGGGCTCTGAAGGAATCTGGGAGGGTGCAGAGGTCAGAGACTCCAAAGAACTGCCCCCTCCAGAGAAGGAAAGAGAGGGGGGGCATGACCTGACAGTCATGAAACAAGAGGGTGTGCTTCCTGCTGCTGTGGCGAATGTCCTTCCTGATGCCCCACAAGATGTAAAGCAATAGCAGCCTTTTGTCATGCGTATTATGTCATGGATACTGCTTGGGAGAGAATTCAAATATTTGTGAGCAAGTGTAGGTGCGGCATTGACGTGTTCTGGTATGGAAGGAATAGACAAGAATTTATGGGGTTGTGGAATCCCAATGAACTTGGTTGATATGTAAATAGTGCTAAGCATTTGATATTTATTTAACTTCAAAACGACATCCCTAAATCCAGCGTTTTCCAGTCCCCTTTTTACAAGGAACAAAACGTACCGTGTACTTGAGAGAGCTGTTGACAGAGCTGAATTGAACAGTTAGTCACTTTTGCTACTTGAAGACCAAAAGTCAGAATTTGAAACAAAATGTAAAAATTACGACCAGAATTTACAGTTTAAATCCCAAAATGTCAGTTTTCCAGTGCCTGTTTTTTGTAAACTTTTTTTTTTTTTTTAACCACTGTCATGAGACACTTTATTTGAATGAAAACATATGCAGCTTTAGAGTTCATCAGGACATGTATTGGCTTTTTGATGATGTAACAACCTGTTAAACCACTCCTTACTGTGTGGGTGCATTCACATAGCATGTTGGGAGAATTTACTAAACTGAACTGACTTGCATTCCCCCCCCAAAGACGTGCACTCTCTTTAGCTATGTAAGCCCTACAGCTGTTGAAAAGGTGTGAGTGTCTCTCACCTGAGATTATCTTCTGATTTAACCCTTGTGCTGCCTTCGGGTCACATGACCCAAAGGTTCATAACGAACCATCGTTGTGTTTACCCAATTTTACCCAATACAAAAACAAATACAAATAATTTTCTTTTAACCTTTGCAATGTGGGGGGTCTGAGACAGCCCAACGGTTAAAAGAAAATGCTTCACTTTGTTTTTGTATGCGGTAAAGTTGTCGCAATACGACGGTGGGTCACAATGACTGATGACCCGAAGATAACACAAGGGTTAAGAGTTTTGGCTTGTGCCTTGTGAATTGATTGTATGGCATGGTCTGCTGCACATTTGACTTTGCACTGTGACAGTGAGGATGAACAATGATTTGATTACATTCATATAGGTGGTATCTCCTTCAGTCTGACAGCCTGAAGACCTTTGAAGTCTTTGGGCCACAAGAGTCACATTTGGACTGCTTTGTGAGGTTATGCATGACAAACAATCTCTAGCCTTCAAAAGTCATTTTCTAGTTTTATTCATGTGTTAAATCATCTAATATTGTGTTTTTCCAGATTTAAGTGATGTTTTAATCTTATGTTTCTGTTTAAATGCATACTAATTTATACATATGTTATGTTTAGTGGTGATGGTAAAACAACATGCATAAAGATGCATACTGCCAAAGTTACCTACTGTATGCTTTGACATATGTTGCTACAAAGTTATAAAGTATTAGGCCTATAAACGGCATAAAAATCTTTTTCTCAAGTCAAAGTTGAAACTGTCTTAAGCTTGTATAGCACAAAATACTACATACTACATCATCAGTCGTATACTAACATTTATAGAGCTAGGTATTATGGAATACTTTTATTGCAACATGCTTGATGAATTTATTATCACCACTAAGTGTTAACCAAATGTAATCCCCTAAATTACTTTATGTACTGCTTTCAAACCAAAACTGGATTAATAAAATTTGTATTATTATTTGAAGATATTCTTAAATTTGTGTCTGGCCGCTAATGGGGGTGATGGTAAAGGTTGATGTCACAGATTCATTTTGACGTAAATAAATGTACTGTATTCATTATATGACAATGTTATATCCCTCCATTCCTCTCCCATATACTTTACCTCTATCTTCAAGTCAAACGGGACTCATGTCAAATAAAATGCCTTGTGTGTCTTTTGCAAATGTTTACATTGTATGTTTAGGATACTATTGTAAGTACACAAGCAACTGTTTCTCTGCCAATGATTGGCAGTGGATGTCTATTATAACACATTGTAGTCTGCACCAATTGTTTTGCAGACTAGCTTTTTACAGACTAACTTTAATTAAATTGTGTATGATCGGTCACCAGTTTCTAATTGTGTGCGGTGTAATTATGACATTTCACAGTTCGTCATTACGTCTTGGGCTTCTGAAATTGACGCCTACGTAATTATTTCCTGAAAAGTGGAGCACAGGGGTAGTTAACAGCCAAATGTATGAGCAAGGTAGACTGTTTCTGTTAAATCAATAAAAGTAATTTAATGAGCATAATAAATAAATATTTTACTGTACAATGAAACATTTGTATCCTTTTTTGTCAACAGAAATGTCACCCATAACCTTTGTCATAGCATTTTGATATTGATCCTGATCTGATTAAGTGTAGTACTGTAAACTACAGAATATTGCACAAACAATGCATTTACCATCCCTCTAACCAAGGACACATTGATCCACTCCATTGTGTTATGTCCCCCAGTCCTGTCATGTGTTCTGTGTGTGTTTGTTTTGGCTCTGTCTTCTGTACAGGTGGCACCAATCACCCTCATTGCCACTCATCACTGACTCCTCCATCCCGGTATCATGTTCAGCTAGTTCCTGTTCCCATCATCCAATCCCGTCATTCCTTCAGCTGTATATCTGTTCCACTGTTAGTTTTGTATGAGGTCTCTGTGTGTTTGGTTGCTCTTTGTGATGGTTTTGTTTTGCGACATTGTGGAAGCCTGAGAAACCTGTTTATTGTGATGGTTTTGTGTTGTACTATTATTGTTTACCATTACCATTGTTAATCTTTTGTTTCTTTTTGTCTTCCCAGGGAAGAGGGGAAGCACCTTGGGAGTGTTAGGCAAGACAACCAGGGCTTACATTATCCATAAGGTAACTTCTTTGTCTAAACACACTAGGTTAGATCTGGGCAGACCACACCCTGGATTTTGGGTAGGGCTTTGCTTTGGTCCCGTCCAGCCCCTTTTCTCACAACTGTTTTGTTTACCGTGGCTAATACATGCCCCTTCTGAAACGGTAACATTGTGTCAGTGCCCTTGCTCGCACCCATGACTCCATACCTCTTTTTCTGACTGCTGAGGGTCCTTGAGCAGCGAGGTGTAATCTCCCCTCCTTAACGGGGGTAGTGCAAACTGATCAACTGGGTCACCACTGAGTTACCAAAGGCATATTCTCACACACATAAATTCAATGTTGAATTCAATGGAACACATTTAGTTAATGAATCATCTTGACATCACTCATTGGTACACTACCACATATGAGGGTACATTTGCATGGGTAAAAAGCCTTGAAGTGCAACATAGAATGAATCAACTGTATATCACTGGCTGAATAGGATCCTCCCTATGCGTTGCGTTGAAACCTAAGCAGAGAGAGAACAAACTCTTCTAACACACGAGCAGAACACACAACACTGGACGGATATTAAAGCATTATGGTTCATTAAACACAGCCAGGGATAGGATATAACAATGAGAATATAATAATCTGTTAATAAAAGTGTTTTTTTTGATGGGCATACGGTATGGAGATGGCAGGTTGACAATATTTTGTGTTTATGGATTGTCTTTTTACCTTAATCTCCCTTTATGGATGAAGAAGCCTCCTGCTGGCTGCGGATATCCGACATTCTTCCATGGACGAGGGACTAGAAAGATACAACGGTCAAAGAGGTTACATTTCACCACTGTTTTGGGTTAAAGCCCAGTTGATTCGTCAGTGATCTTTGACTAATTACACTTTGTGCCAGTAGAGGGCAAACTATGTTCAGAATATCTCCAACTCACCTGTCTCAGGACTCCTGCGCCCCAACAGACCAACAAAGACATCATGCATGTCTCCTACAGAAGACAATTTTATTTAAAAAAAAGGTGGTGTAATAGATTGTTAAATATTTATTTGATTGTTCGGTTCAGGTTGATTCAGATTCGCTTCTTAAAACATTGCCATTTTCTGTGTGCCCAATGTTTTATTAATTAAGGTTAAGCTCATTTTAATGATGAAGACAACATAATTAAAAAAGCATCAGCGGCAGACTAACAGACAGGACTATCTCAACAACAACAAAAATACTCACCTGCATTTCTCCTGCCCATCAGTCCTACAAAGCTGTCATAGTCTATGTCACTGAACCGTTTTAGATTTGTGAGATCCCTGTTGAGGAAGTTTGGCCTGTTCTGCGAGAGCTGGGAAAGAATGAAACAAAACTAAAAATCAAATTGACTCAATACATAGGCTACACCTAAAGGTATTATTTTAAAATACAAAGTGGGCTACATTTTTCTGTGCACCTGCATTAAAATATTTTGACTACCTAACCCATGAACTGAATTTGAGACATGTTCGCCATACCTCCTGACACCAGGACACAGTCGGCCCGGAGGCAAGGAGCATCAGGAATGACGCTAATGCCAGCGCCCAACAATTTCCAAACATTCCTGTTTATTTCACGTGATCTAGCAGCCTACCTTTCTGAAATCGAGAATGTAAATCAATATTGAACGAAATTGTAATTTAGTCTATTACCGGCATCATGCAGTCATCATAGTTGATATTTGGAGTAGCCTAATTGTATTGTCATGATTTTTTATTGGTTAAAAGTTTTCAGTCTGAACCATTAGCACCTGTCCAGCCATAACTGTGAGGCGCATATTAAACATCTTCCATCAAGAGTCGAACACATTATAGGCATATAGATAAATAAGATACATTTATTTTCATATATCGGTTATTTAAATGAAGAAAATTCACATTAATTATGTTAAATTTACCTGTTGTTATTGATTAATATTTCATCGATGAGAAAAGGTCCACTGCGTGACCACTTTGTCCAGTTAGTCTTTATCTAAGAAAAACTGTCTACTGACAACGTCGATCACAAACACTCCTTCAACATACCCCCAATTTTTAAATAGGCTCGTATAATATACACGTGACTCAACCGCTCCAACGCCTGCGCGCATCTTCTCTCCCATCCTCTATCCTCTTATCAAACTGCTTCAAATAATATATCGAATCGTAAATGCAAGTTATGCATACTTTCGCAATTGAGCACTGATAGTGAATTAGATATCAGTTGGAAGCTGATGTGAGTCTCTCATCTTTGTTTAATCATATCGTATGATACGTAGAATAATGTTTCACTTAGGCGATCCCCATCATGATGGTGTGATCACACAAGAGTTGACATATACATTTACATGGATAAAGCGCTGTGTCTTAACAGATGAATACATGAAAGCGTCTTGAAATAGTTCCATTTGGCTGTCTCATTATGTTCAGTCGAAGAATGGCTGCATGCTGTGAAATTGAGAAAACATAAGTATATGAAAAATACCAGTGTATTATTTTATTATCATGAAGACATCAATATCTTACAATATCTTATCTTGCAATCCTCAGATACAAGTGTGAATGGCAAGGTGACCATGACATGAAAAGATGAAAAGCAGTGTGTGTGTGTGTGTGTGTGTGTGTGTGTGTGTGTGTGTGTGTGTGTGTGTGTGTGTGTGTGTGTGTACGTGTGTGTGTGTGTGTACGTGTGTGTGTGTGTGTGTGTGGGTGTGTGTTCAACATGTTTCCTCTTTATGCTGACTTACAGAGGTGTTTTTCTAAGATAATTTGGTAGATAGGACAATGTTCAGTGTATTTATTAGGGCAAAGGCATAAATAAAAACAATTTCATGTAGTTTTCTATACCATGTCTCCCTTTTCCTAGTCGTTTACTGACCATATATCAAAGTTGTCTTTCAAATGTATCTGAGAGGCAAGACAATCGTCTGAGGTTTATTGGACTGTAAGTATTTATGTAACAGTCACTCAGGTCCTAGGCGCAATATAATTAGACACGTTTATTACTTCAGCGGCTGCCTTCGATGGTGCTAAAATGACCTCTACCAGGAATCCTCTCAATACTCTTTGAAGTCTGATAGATATGCAAGATAGGGGACTCATTGTGATTGTTCAAAGCCGAGATGGTACAATGTGTCCCGACACAACAGGAAGAATCTACTGGAAGTGTCCAAACATTTTGTTGGAGATGCACTGTAAGTGATTCACTATTCAAGAACATCAACAGTTTGGCAACTGGTTGAGTTTTTCTCAAAGGGGACAACAGAAGGGATGCTGGTCTATGACACAGATGTGTGTGAGTATGTGTGAGAGACAAACTATAGGGAACAAAGGCAAACAGCAAATATTCCCTTTCTCAGTAAGATATGAGAGATCTTTGAGCAAGTGTAGGCGTTTTTTTCTTGTTTGTCCATGCAGGGGCTTGATCTGACTTCCTGTGGACTGGGCTGCCTCTTTTTCTTGTCAACACCAGGATGTCAGACGTAACTGGGAGCAGAAATACTCCCACACACTCACAGGATTGATGACCAGTCTACTCTCACCGCCTTTCCTCAGCTGACAAGAACTATCCATAATCGCCCTTTTTCTCCCCTAACAAAATTACAACTTAATGTCTTGGAGTATATTAGTTTAAATACATTTACCCATTAGGGCTAAGATAGTAGTTTCCATAGAAGAAGTTTCCATAAATGAACATTACATGTCTATTGTATGCTAGCCTTTCCATTTACTGAATACAAATTATGGATACAAGCACATGCATATAGTATACTCTCACAATGGATTCATTTATGTTAAACAGTGACATACCACAACCATGTTACTAAGATTATGAATAGGTGTTTTTAATAATCAAGGGTCATTTTCTATATAATGTAAGATCTATACAAAAACCACAAACCATGCAGTTATCATTTATTTATGAGATTATTTGTGATGATTATGTTTTAAATGTGTTTTGTGTTTTTCACTTCTCTCCTTCTGTGTGTGTGAGGAAGAACACGTCTAAGTAAATTGGTTTGTGTTAGTGTTATGAATGTGTATGATTGTTTTCTTGTTAGTGTGCATGAGGTTCCTCAGAGATCCTCATCTTAGTTTCCTTTATTAGTTCTCTTTCATGTGGAATAAATCACCAGGACACGACACCTTGAACTACTGGCATCTCTGGCCATGTCACCCTGATGATGAATACTAGGAGACAGAGTTGTGCAGGTGTCTGTGTCTTGTAATTCTATAGATGTATAGAATATTATTACCAATACACTTGGTTGGTTGAAAGAGGTTAATAGAATGCACAAGAATCTGATAATGATTGTAATAATGAGCTGCAATATTGTGACCAGAATGAACATCTTGTCTCAGTCCCCTACTTTGAAAAGCTGGCCATATTCCCGAACCTTGCATCAAACTTTGGCCTCAGGGAGAGACATACTTCACAGGGAAAATCCTTTTATTTTACACTGTCACTCCCTTGTGCATGTGTGTTGTATATGTACGTATTTGTGTGCGCATGTGTGAGTGAGAGAGGGAGTATGAGTGTAAGTATGTGGTAATGTTTGGGAAGAGGTAGGGATTTATTTAGTCACAGATGACAGATGATTCATACTTCTCATTTTGTCACTCTGAATAGTTTTAGTCCTCAGAAAGTAACTAAATAGACGACTGATTTTGTCATCAGTCAAAAGACAACTTTCATGCAAATGTTTGTTCAAGCAATCCATGTGTCAGTATGCTGTGTGGGATAATGAATCAATCACATCATCAACACTTTCAATTGGACCTTGGAGATTGGTCCCACGCTCTCTACTGTAACATATTTACTTGCTCCGCTTTTAATCCAGCCCTACCTACAGTTTTAGCCAGCCCAAATGTCAGGTTCTGTAATGTATTTGAGGTGCTGCTGGTGCACTGTCTTTAAAAAACAAACTGCACCTATTACTACTAACATGTCATAATGTTACACTTGAGATATGATGTTTTTATTGTGCACTGTCATATCATCAGAATAACGTATTACGTAATGCCCAGTTGAGATGATGTCGTTTTTGCACTGTCTTGTAGAAATACAGAGTCACTGAAATACTGTGCCCTTGTGGTCCTTCATCATATGCTGCCCTTACAACATGCACTTTTTGTATACTGCTTTGGATGAAAATGCTGCAGCTCTGCACACCTTCACTCCAGCTACATTGTTATTCAATAACAGGGTAGGCTGCAGCCCATAATGGTCAATGTTAGAAGCTACCTGATAGCGAGGATTGTGGAATATACTTCCAAAAAATCATACTCCTCGAGTTCAGATCAGGCTAGTGATTTCCTCCCAATCACCCCTCTCTAGGTTTCTCCATTATAGCCCATGTGAGTGTTGAAGTCTCCCAGCAGAACAATACATGGATGGAACCCTTCCAGGACGCCACTCAGAGACTCCAAGAAGGGCAAACACTTTTCTGGGCAAGTCCAACTGAGAGGAGCACCCAGGGTTGACCCGGAACTCGCTGGAAGGATTATTGACCTAATCTGGCCTGGAAACAGTTTGGGATTCCCTTAAAAGCGTTGTTTGGGAGAGGGGTGTCTGGGATACCCTGCTTAGCTTGCTGCCAGCCCCAGATATATGCAGATGATGATGGATGGATGGATCAGACTCCTCTTTATGCCCTGGATTGCTTTCAAGGGGCTACAGTGGATTTAGTCTAAAGGTAGCACATTTGCTATGGATTAGTGTTACATACTGTAAGTATGGGAGTTATCTTTAGTGTTGGAAAAACACCCATGACATTAAATGAACACACCAACTGCCAAACCCCGCTCAGGGACCAAAAAAGGATAAATATCTGAGACATTTTTGCACTTCTCCACAGTGGGATTACAAAAGTCATGACATTTTACACTTCACAATGGCATCAGGGGGTCAAACACCAGTGTCAAAGTGACAGATGATACGACATAGAGTTCCTGCTTGGAAGTGTTGATCAGTGTGTCAGGGCCTTTATTGTCTCAGCTGCTGAGTAGGAGTATCTGCCAAACACCCACGTACTCAGAGGTCAAATCTCTGCTGGATATTTGGCTCAACAAACAAAACCGCTCTGTAGTTCACTGTACTCCTTCCAAATCACTCACGGTGAAATAGCGCCTTTTGGTGTTTGAAAATGGTACAGCAATAACATCATATTCATATTTTGTAATAAAATGTAATCCTAAACTTGTGTGTTTGTGCGTGATTGATCTTACTGTACACCAGTTGTCATCATTATGGGAGCAGCGATCGGGGAGAAGCTTTGTTCCAAGTGCAGTCAACTTCAGACGAGAGGACCAGAGTGACCCAAACATGTTGTGTAACTCTTTTTTATTTGTATTTTTTAAGTAAGATTGATAGTGAGAAACCATTACGGTGAGCTATACTGAGTTACATAGTTTTTTGTCAGTCTATATCTTGTATTTATTCCAGCCACAGTTCTTCCCTAATTGCAAAATAGAGTCCAAATAAAATACACATAGACACATGCACACACACACACACACTATGGTAGCCTCCCCAAGGCACAGTTATTCCTCATTTTTGGACTGCTTTGATAGGGTGAATGATTGTGAATTTGACTTCTGGCGAAAAGAGAGGACTTCCATATTCAAATAACATTCAACACAAAGGATTCTTGTTCCTATGAACAGGAATTTTGAGAGGTGACCATACTGAAGGAAGAAAGTCATGGCTGTTTTTGAAAACATGCAGAACTGTCTGGTTTGTCATGTTTTCTTTGTTTAATTTTAATATTCCTATTATGAGCAAGTAAACGGTGAGATTTAAGTATGTTATTACCCCCCAAAACACACACAGACTCTCCACACTTCTCTTACCCTTAATACAAATCAGCTTGGGGCAAGAAGGAAGACTTCTACTAGACCAACTATCTAGGTCAAAAACAAAGACCACCACTACTGCACAAGGGAAGAAAGAGAGAAAGAGAGAGATAGTAGAAGAGAGAGCGAGAGAGAGAGGATGAGAGATTACATGAGAGCAAACAAAAAGGCTTTAGAAAAAACATGGACCTTCCCCATGTGAATCAATATTCCATCCTTGTCCTCCCTGTTGAGCAACGAGGTCAATTTAGAAAAAACAAGGGAAAGAGGAGGAGAGAGAGTGAGAGAGTGAGCGAGAGAAAGAGATAGAGAGAGAGAGAGAGAGAGAGAGAGAGAGAGAGAGAGAGAGAGAGAGAGAGAGAGAGAGAAAGTGAGTGAGAAAGTGAGTGAGTGAGATAGATAGAAGAGTTGTGGAATGTTTTTGGACCTCTGAAGCCCAGGACAGAACATATTTTTCTGTGCATGCGTTAAGACTGTGACACTGTTCTGTCCAACATTTCTTAACTTGAAACACACCAGACAAAAACTTAAGGTATGTATTGATGACCAGCAATTTACGCAACATTTAAAATTGATTATATATAACATTTTTGGATAAGGATGGCATCTTAAAAATGTGTCAATCTGTAAATTAAAAAACTTGAATAACATCCCATTATGAATCAAATGTTGTTTTTGTCTATCTTACTTCTCTTTAGTCGTAATTTGCCATAGTAGTAATAATTGTTACTTGAAACCGGAATCGAGAGAGTAATCTTGCAGGAAAATAGTGCAAAATTACTGAACACTAATAGAAAAATACAATACATTGTCTTAGCATTACTCCTTCCATTAAGATCCTGATTTTGAAATAATATGCTGTTTTTACATATTTAAATATGTAATATTCTTATCTACAATAATAATTTTTTTGTCTTGACTTACCATTACTTTTTTACTGTGGTAATTTCCAGGTTGTTGTTTTATTGTGTCAAATCTCTCTATCGAGCAGTATGTTACACTATAAGATGAAGTGGCTGATTCTGGTGCAGCTCCTACTGGCTCAGCACGCTTTCTGCAGGGCGCCACCTCCCCCAGTGCTAAGTAACAGTCATCTGCCGAGCATCCCTGTCTTGGAGGAGGGGGACACCACTAAACAGAGCCAACGGTCTCTTCTGGACTCCCAAATCCATCCTAATCTCTCAAAAGGGGTGCAGGAAGAAGCAATCCATGCAGAGGATAGGGTGCAGTGGGAGGACAAGGACAAGTCAGCCCAGCGCATACTCGCCACTTTCAGGGCAAAGTTTCAGGGTCGCATCCACATTCAGGGGAACGCCAGCTGTGAAGAACTCCTGTCAGCCTCCAACCCATCCTCTGCCCTGTTTCCCAGGGAGCTGCTTGGCCTCTCACTGGTGCCTGTCCTGGTGGTGGCAGACTGCCCCAGGGAGGCCCACACCCTGGTGCTGCGGCTCTATAAGCTGCTGGGTGTGGAGGACACAGAGCAACTTCTGCTGGAGTTAGAGAGTCTAATGGAAAAGGGAGTTCCCCGCCCCAGAGCCTCTGCCGCTCCTTCCTCACCCGTTGGACAGGTCCAGGCAGAACGCCATCTCCAGGCAGTGATGTTTAATATCCAGCAGCTGGCCAAGGCTGGGAGGCGGCAAGGCAGCTCTTGGTGGGGGAAGAAAGTAAATCAGTGTTATGGCTGGACCAAGGTGAACGGTACTTTGCTGTTAGGGGATAAGGTGGAGGGATCCGTGGGGGGGTTGGAAGAAGCTGTAAGAGCCTGTGAGAGCCTCGGGGCACAGTGTGCTGGTGTGTCCCGTGGTGGGGTCCTTGACTCTGGGCACTACCAGGCTGTGATGAAACCAGGGAGCTGGGTCGTTCCGACTGAGCACCCTGACTCAGAGAGCTGGATCCGACAATGTCGCTCCGAGGAAGGCGAGGCACTATCTGCCTCCTCAGGTCGGCGTGCAAGGCGAAGTTCCCAGAGGGACTGTGTGGACAAACAGGAGCAACGCGTTTACAATGTGGTGGAGTGGATCCCTGCTGTAAGCACCCTTTACAACCTAGGCACAGCTGTCTACTATGCCTCCGTCAACTGTTCCGAGACAGCCAAAGAGAGAGCCATCCTGAGCGCTGTAGACTTGGGCACCGATGCCCTCATGGCGGTGACGGGGGGCACAGCAGGGGTGGCAGGCTATGCCCTGGGAGCGGGAGTAAAGACGGGAGTGAAGGCAGGGATCAAATACCTACTGAGCTCCATGAAGCACGAGGAGGATGACCTAATGGTGAACCAGTACAGCTGGGAGGAGGGAGTAATCACCATGCAATAAATCCAGGACCAGAACATGCAGCTGCAGATCTGATCCTGATGTATCCACCTCTACTATCTGTGTTCTACTAGCCAAAAGTCATATGGGAATTGGCCAAAAAGGCTATGTTTGCATTTAAAAAAATAGCAGAGGTTGGATTAATCAGAAACAAATCTGGCTTTTATCTGATTAAAGGATGGAGAAAATCCCTGAATAACCCCCCTCAAAATCAGACCCTGAACCTTTCCCTCTTTTCTGTTCTGTCTGTCCTCCCCCGAGCCTGATCCCCACCCGCTCACCTCTACTGGTCAGGTCAGACTCCCCCTTATCCACCTCATAATTCAAACAGCAGGGACTATTGTTTCAGTATTACTTCAATGTTGTTTTTTTATTATCAATAAGGAATATTCATAGGATGCTTTTTATCAGTAATACTTTAAATATTTCTGTATTTTTATTATATTCAGCAAGCAATATTCGTAAAGCAATATAAACACTGGGTATTTGCAGGTATCAATTTATTGTCATCCATTTTTGGTTTTTCTTTAGTCTGCATGGAACTGACTATGGCCTGAAAATACCTTTGCATGAAGTCATTATAAATGTAGGTTTATTTGTAGGCTACTTTAGAATGTATTCCTAGACCTATATCTTCCTCTTCAAATCAGTGTTTTTTGGTTATTGTTGGGCATGTGTAAGTGTAACAAAATAGGATTATTTTCCCTTAGTTACTGTGTTGTTTATAGTTTGTTAGTGGGTGGTTACAAAAGAGAAGTAATTGATCAGCAATAATGACGTGTGTTTTGAGTTGTCATGTTATTAATAATACAGTAAATTCCGTTCAAATGTTTTACCTGCGACTATTTAACATTAACTGTATTTGATTATCATGACTCTTGATGTTGAATACAATGTAATGTAAAATACAATTAAAAGAAAAGTATTTTAAAACAATAATTGTTTTAAGAACCAGCGCCACAAGTGGTACTTTTCGTTTTCATACGTCACATCAGTTAAGTTTCACAACATCATTTCTTGGAAAGTTTGTACTTAGAGCCTTAGGTTTCTATTTTGCTGTTCCATCAATGCTCACCCCCTCTGAAAATAGATTGACGCATTCGTTTGACCAATCAGACCTACTAGACAGTGCGAGTATTCACCAATCCGTTTGCTGTAATGAGTTGAACGGGAAACCTGGGTCCGGACTCAAACTGACAGACCGAAGTGGCGTATAAAATGTTCAATGTCAGAGAGGAGGGAATACTGTATTAGCCAATGGAACGTAGATAGAGCGCTGTTACATTCGGAGGGTGAACACAACATTCGCGTGAAACGGACTTTCTTCGGAAGTCGGCCTCAAATTTGTTTTGTCGACAGCTGCATTATAAAATATTATTGAACGTCCCGTATATTGTCGGGAATTAACATTAAAACTGTTGACGAGCAAGATACTATAAAAACATTAAAATAACAACAGCTGGTGAGTGGACGTTTGAGATAATTTTGGCTATAGCCTACATTGAACGCTAAATTGAATGCAAGAAGTGTTACCTAACGTAGACCTGGCTGGGAAATGACAGTATCTCAATTGTCTCTCGGTTGATTTTATGAGCCTCCCTTGCTATTGGCGACATTGGATGAATACTCTTATTTGTAAAGCGAGATCTCTCCGTTTCTCTCTCTCGTCGGACCAGAATGGCACTGTGGGCGAGGCTCAATAAGCTGGACTCTGTCTACCGTAAGCAAGTAGATGACCTGTATGATGGAGACAACCTTCCCATGGACCTACGACATTACCTGGCTTCCTGGATAGAGACGCAAGATTGGTGAGGCAGCATTTTATGCCTTCAGACTCGCATGCACATTTTCTTTTCTGCACACAACTGCTGTAATGGCTAATCATGCTAAAGACGCTAATGGCTATTGAAGTTCATTATTTTACAGAATGTTAACTTTGTATTTCTTTCTCATAGGGAGACTGCGTCACAAGATTATGACAGAGCCATGGTGTTGTTCCAGGTACTGATGGAAGAACTGGATATTCAGCACAGTCGCTTTGTCCAGGAAGACGACTTCCTACAGCAGCATAACATCAGACGCCATAAACACCACTTCCAGGTCTGTCTGCCAGCTCCACCCCAAGCCCAGGTGCACCTGGGAAGTCTTGAAGAGCAGTAGGCGTGGCAGAACTGCTCTCAGCTCATAAAAGTATTGCTAATTCCCTTTTAAGAACCAATGTCTGTAGAGAATGATGAGAGTTGTATAATCGTGTTATTCAGAGCAGCTGGAGAAGCAGTTGTCATTGGTTTAGATGGAACAAAACTAAAACAGAAAAAATATAAAATATACATTATTGCTTATGTCACCTGGTCCACTTCTCGTCCACAGCGATATCAGGAACAGCCATGCAATCTGGCCAATGTCATCCTCTGGTTCCTGGCCAAGGAGAAAGAGATTCTGGATAATGCTGAGCTGGCAGAGCAGGTTAGATACATACTCGCCTGCCATGAATCAACAGGTTGTTCATAGCATTAAAACATGACTACCTTCCCCTTCTTCCCCGGTATGTTTTGTTAAGCCTTCTTGGAAATGGCAACATTCTAACAACAGAAAAATAGTTATTATAAATGTCAACATCACATCTATGTTCTCTCCTCACCACCTTCCTCTTCATCATCATCCTCTTCTTCACAGGTCAGCCTGATCCAGGTCCACCAGAACCCTATGGAGATTGACAGCCAAAGGAACATGCAGCGGAAGGTGGACATACTCAGAAATAAAGTAGAGGTGAGTTGCCTTCACAGTAAAACCAGTGTTTATCTTGATACTTTTGAATACAACAATAAAACATATAAGCTGTTACTTTAGAATTCCATTTCCTGTAGTGGTGTTTATCCAAACATTTACAATCCTTTATAAGCGATTTAATTATATTTATTTTTCAATTTCTTAAAATACAGTGCATGGACCACACAGTGAAATGTCTGGAAGAGCAGCAAGATGAATTTGATTTCAAATTCAAGACTCACGCAATGGAAGGTGAGCTCCCACACACATCGATGGTGAAAAATACGTGGACACCTGACACCTACGTATATGAGCTTGTTGGACATCCCATTCCAAAACCATGGGTTTTAATATTGAGTTGGCCCCTTTGCAGCTATAACAGCTGTCACTCTTCTGGGAGCGCTGTCAGCTGGATTCTGGAGGGTGTCTGGGGGGATTTGTGCCCATTCAGCCACAAGAGCATTATGGATGTTGGGCACTGATGTTGGGTGTTGTAGACCTGGCAGCAGATGGCTCTAGAATTCATCCCAAATGTGTTTGACCCTCAAAGTGGCCTGGTGTTTTGGGCTCCAGTTGTAGGTGTGTCAGTCTCAGGATGGGTAATAAAGACCGAATGTGTGTTTGCATGCAGTTAGCACAGCTGAGGCGGATAAGAAGATGCTGCAGAATCTTCTTAACAGGCTGGATTTCTCAAGAAAGGTAGAAGAGGACTCATATTCCATCTATATGTTTCCGTCCCATGCTACGTCATTGAAATTCTATTGAGATACATGTATAATGTCAACCTGACCCTCTTCTCTCTGTCCTGTATCCTATTGTCCCTCCTCCTACATGTCTGCCTTCTTTCTTCCCTCCCTCAGAGCATGTTGGCAGGCCTGGGGGAGCTGTTGGACGTTGCTAAGGATCTTCTGGATGTCCTGGTGAATGATGAGCTGCAGGGGTGGCAGTTAAGGCAGCAGAGGGCCTGCATAGGAGCCCCAGACGACACCAGCCTAGAGCAGCTGGAAAAATGGTACACACATCCCAGACAGACGGCCTACACACACACAAACACACATCTAGTGTTGTAATAGGGACTGAGGAAGTGGGTATGCTATTAGTAGAACACCATGTTCTGGAATTGTAAATTTTCAACATCCATGGAAACTCCTCACCTACTGACAGCTGTGTTCTGTGACCTCACTGTGACTTACTGTATTCGACCTCTAACCTGTGTAGGTTCACGGCAGAGACGACCTGTCTATTCCAAGTGCGAAAGTTCCTCAAGAAGCTGGATGAGTTGATGGGGAAGATGACTTACCAGAACGACCCTTTGATTGCTCAGAAACCTTTGTTGCAGACTAGGGTGGATGACCTGCTCACATCTCTCATCAAAAGGTATTAACTTCACACATAGACATGCTCACACATACATACATACTAAACACGCACTACCACTACATACTGTACATACAAACCTTAAAGTGTGGTGTGTATGTAGTATATTGTATAGATGGATTGCACTGTGTATTTTTTTTAAGTTCCTTTGTGGTGGAGACTCAGCCGTCAATGCCGCAGGGTAAAGGCCCCTTGGTTCTGCGCACTAATGTCCAGTTCTCTGTCAAGACCAGGTCAGTACCTCAGTTTAAGTTGCTTTACAGCTATGGACCCTACCTTAGGTGCACTATATGTATCTTATGAGTTAATACCTGGTGTACTTTATAATAAACTATATTTTGCAGAATTCTAGTCAAGTTTCCTGAGATGAACCATGCCATGAAGGTGACAGTGTCCATGGACAAGTATGTTTGAATCTTTACTGTTGAATTGATTATGTTTCCCTCTAGTGGTCATCATACTGAACTGTGTATATCCCCTTTTCTCCGATTAGGGAGGCCCCTCAGGTTAAAGGGTAAGTAGTTGTTTACACAATCATAAGAATGGTGTGAGAGGCTAATGTGTGTTGTCACAGAGCAAACTGTGAATGTCATAATAAGGAAGTGCCTGTACAAAAAGCCTTTTTTTTGTAGTAAATGCAAAAATGGTCACATTCTGCTTCTATGTGTTGTGCCTGCAGCTACAGACGATTTAATGTTCTGGGGACCTGCAGTAAAGCCTTGAACATGGCTGAAAGCATGAATGGGGGCATGGTGGCAGACTTCAGACATCTGGTATGTGACATACAAACAGGCAAACTAAACGGTGACCAGAGAAGTTTGCAGTTAGTTATGCTTGCCCAGAAGTTGTTTGATCCATTGTTTGAACTGAGTTTGTGTGTATGCAGACTCTTAAGGAGCAGAAGTCAGTAGGAGGAGGCAAGGGTATTACTGATGTGAGTTTCAATTACTTAATCTTAGTTGTCAAAACTCAGAAACCAAAAACACATAGTTTTAGTTTTCATATTATTTGCCATGTATAGAGATGTGTGTGTATGTCTTTATAGTCTCTTTTCCTCTTATTTCCCAGTTGTCTCTCAGTGTTACAGAGGAGATGCATATGATCTACTTTGACACTGTGTTTGACCTGGCCGACTTCTCAGTGTCTCTGGAGGTGGGTCATATTCTCATTACCTGCTCTGTCATTGGCTGGTAGTGCATCTGGCCTACAGTTGTGTTAGAGAAATTACATTACAAGTAAATGTTTTTAATAGTGCTGTCAGTTGAACGCGTTATTAACGGCGTTAACGCAAGATTAACGTTCTTTTTGGCTTAGCAAACTTTGTATTTTTTTCACATGCTTTTGCAACCACTACTGACGTTAGAAAAACTACAACACCACACCGGATCTAGCTAGACCGGAAACAAAACAACAGGCACGCCGCACACACTTGTTTGGGCTTGCGAGCCGGCTAAAGAGTAGTAGCTGAGCCTGTTTAAGGACATTCTCTGGTAGTAGGCTAATGTTACATTTTGAGTGGATGGCGAGCGCAAGACACCGAAATGGATGCCAATAAGATTCTGAATGGAAAGTTTACTTTTAAAAAGTTGCCAAATGGTTCCATTGAAAAGACCAAAGTGATCGGTGTGTTTTGTCGTTGTGAACTGAGCTATCATCGCAGCACGTCCAGTCTGAAATACCACTTGATGGCCAAGCACACAGCTGATGCGAATTCTCCGCCCCCTCGTCAAAGCCAGGCGATTACAATGTTGTTTTCAATTAAAAAAAAAACCATTTGCACTAAGCAATCCGATCCACTTTTCCATGTTGATAAGAGCTTTGAAATTAGAAAAAAGAATGGGACACAAAGAAATCAAGGGACATTTAGAATAGATAAAAATGTGAGATTAATCGTGAGTTAACTATGACATTAATGCGATTAAATGTTTTTATTGTTTGACAGCACTAGTTTTAAAATAATCATCCATTTGAGCAAGGGTTTACATTACACCATATATTTTAAACACAAGCTGAATTGGGCTTAAACCAGTGTCTGTTGTCTTGTTGCCTCCCATAGACCTGGTCTCTCCCTGTGGTCATCATCTCCAACTCCAGCCAGCAGCAGAGCGCCTGGGCCTCTGTCCTCTGGTTCAATATGTTGAGTGAAAGCTTAAAGGTGAGACATCATCTGTAGGTCAGAATGAGATGTCCTCAAACCCTGTCTGAAACCAAGATGGTAATTGTATTATGTCTTCTTGATTTTAGAACGTCCTGTTTTTTGCAAGTTGTCCTGTTGCCCCTTGGTCTAAGTTTGGCGAAATGTTGAGCTGGCAGTTCCTATCTGCTACCAAGCGAGGCCTAAACTCTTCTCAGCTGGACATGCTTGCACAAAAACTTTTTGGTACATACACCGCCCTCAACAATATTACCTAGCACAATAATGCTGTCATCACTATGTGGAAGTGTTTTTACAGTATATTTACAGAGTACAGTTGTTGAATTATTGTTGTTTAATATTTTTTGTTACATTAGGAAAACAGGAAAGTTATGAAGCATGCAAAATCTCGTGGGCCAAGTTTAGCAAGGTGAGAATTTAGCTTCTGTACAATACATGTACAAACTCTTACACTCTCACGTACAAACTTTAATGCCTTATGAACAATCCAGTCAGTTTTTAATGCTAACTTCCTTTGTTGCAGGAGAATGTTCCTGACACAAGCTTCACATTCTGGGTGTGGTTTGATGGGATCCTGGGAATGGTGAAGAACCACCTGGAGAACATTTGGAAAGACGGGTACATTTGTTAACTTTCTACTTTTTACTGTCTGCAATCCTTAGGAAGAGTACAGTGGGCTAATATTTAGACTCACCAATACACACGCATAGAAGTATACATTTGACCGTTTTTACTTGAGCCTGAGACCAATATTTAATGTCACAGTTAAGAAAATGATGTATTGATTGAATAGATACTTTTATCCAAAAGACTTACAAGAAAAATACATCTTTGTTGATGTGTCCTGTGCAGCTCCATTATGGGTTTTGTGAGTAAAGGCAAAGAGAAGTCCCTGCTGAAGAAAAAACAGAGAGGCACATTCCTCCTGCGCTTCAGTGAGAGCATCAAAGATGGAGGCATCACATTCTCCTGGGTGGACTACTCCCCTACTGGTGAGCATGTACAATATTATATATCAATGGTCAGTAAATATATATTGTATTGTATTCTTGTATAGTTGTAATAAAACATTGTATGTTTAACTAAAAAGGTGGTCCTTATCCACTGGTGAAAGTAAGCCTGTACAGATATTTTTGTATTCATCTTTTTTATGCAAAGGATCATCTTGTTAAGAGCACAATGTTACATTTACAATTACACTTTGTTATTAGCTAAATATATGGTATCCGTCCTGTAAGCATTTAGAAAAGATGAATTAGTCTGCAATCTAGTCAGCTGTCACAATGACAGCGCAGCAGCAAATCAAGCCCAAAAGGTCAGCAAATGTGCTAATATCGGATAGATCTACAAGTCCTTTTGCTCAGCATGTCAGCTCTAGCCAAAGGAATAAACATAATAAAAACATGAAAGCTATAGCCTACATACTCATGATGCTGATAACAGAATTGAAATCTGTTGAATGATCCAAATAATCCACTCAGCTTTGCTCCAAATTACAAATCTTTTGACAGTGTACAACTTTATTTCTGTAAATACATGATGCACAAGTGCAGGTTAAATGTCCCTGCTTTTCATGTTTTCACAATTTATCCCACTAGCCTATATTGGTCAAGAATAAATGTTCAATTCAGGTGTCTTTGGTTGAAACGTTATTTACCTGTTAGTGATGACAGAAAAATACCAAAGGTTAATACCACCGTAGAAACTTGAGGTGTCAAATCCCGTTCACCTTGTTGACCTTGATCCATGTTCAGTTATGTCCTTGAACCTAAAGCTCAAAATAAAATGTGTGTTCTACTACAATAATTTTTATAAAATTTTCAATACTTATATTACTTTTGAAGTTGATCCTGAATGGGTATGCCTACATGAGGTGATTGTCGATAATTAAACAAATGCTGATCAGTTTTTATCTCAAAGTGCACCAGATGTATGCATTTTTTCCAGAAACTAACCACTTTTACCACTGTCCTTATCACAATTTCCACTATATTGACTTATTTTGTTTTGTCACTTCCTCCTCATATTCTCTTGGGATCCTTCTTTCTTATCAGGGGAGCCAACTGTCCACTCAGTGCAGCCCTTCACCAAGGTTGACCTCAACCAGATTCCCTTCCATGAGATCATCAGGAACTTCCAGCTCCAGATACCTGAGAATGTTCCAGAAAGTCCTTTACTCTACCTCTACCCAAACACCCCCAAAGACAAGGCATTTGAGAAATATTACACAGTGAAGAGTGGAGGTGAGGATTTTGGGATAAATGGTGGTACTGCAAGGGTTAGATATTGAGGTTGTTTTGTAATAAAACTGATAAACAAAGATAAGTGATGAATATAACCCAAATTAATCTTAAAACTATTCATCTTTCAGCTGACAGTCCATATTTAGCTTACATCAAAACCAGACTGGTTTTCGTCTCAAGGGAGTGAGTATAGTTTTTTTCTGTTTATTTGTTCAACTTCAGCATTAGAGTCACTGAAAGATCTATGGAATTTCAACTGTAATAATTCTTACACCCCCAGTCTTACTTTTGACATTGCCATAACAGGTTCTAATAGTTTGCTTCAAATCGGAATACATTGTCTCCAAGGAAATAGATGTGTTCTACTCGTTTTGCTCTGTCATCAGTCAGTTTGTAATGGCTGTTCATCATTGGTCATTGTAGGAATACACTGGGCCCTATGTCGCCGGCCAGTTCAGACATGGCAAATGGTGAAGGCTTTGAACCAGTGTCCGGTGAGTCATGGCTCGCCTCGCCGTGCTGGACCTCACAATCTGAAACCCAATCAAACCAGTGCTTGCCAATTTAATCTGTTTGGGCTTTCTGGTTTATCTCTTTTTTACATTGTGTAGTTAGTGGTCTGGATCTTCATGCCAGTCATATCTACTGTATTGTCAAGTCTGTCAGAGTTGTATTTTTTACATGAAACTTGGTGATTATTACTAACCAAAGCACTGCTTTATGATGACAACCCTATTTGTGGCCAAAACACTGTCACTAAGGATACTGAGTGCAACTAACTTAGTAAATAGCCAAAATAAGTAATCAACTGATCAGTTTTGTTATCATTAAGGTTAGGGTTAGCCCTAACCCTAACTTACTCTTTTCTTTTGTGCCTCATGCATGACTGTGAGATGTCTTGCTATGTGTTGTAGCAGACTTGGCTTTGGTTAATCACAGCTGTTCATTTTCACCATCTATGTAGATTCAACTCAATTGTTCGCATGCTGGTAACATGCATCTTTAAGTTTTTTCTTACATGAGAAAAAATTATAAATCTATTAGAAAACATAGATAATAAAGATTTCTAATCTTCTTTTGTTCCTCAGTCCCCGCTTTGGACCCCCTCTTATGCTCCTGGATTGAATGTAATTCCACACTGATGGAGGAAAATGTGGATTTGGAATTCAACGAGATCTTCGTTGACCCAACTTTGTTTCTTACTACCTGACCAATTTGCAGATGTTTCTGGATTTAGCACTGCCTGGTTTCACTTTGTACCCAAACCCTATAGACCACAGCCCTGACAACTGACCATGTTTAACCCAACTACTTAACGTTATTTATACTTATTCATAATTTGTTGTCCCCAGAAAACAAATTATATCTGAGCATACGTTCTGAGCATACGTTCAACTGTACATTTGATCTAGAGAACACACTGTATGCTACTCCTCTTCAGCCTGGTAGTTAGACTATAAACTATAAACAAGACAATACCATAGTCTTAATGAGAATATTTGATTCTTCGAGGCATCTGAAATGGAACACATGGTGGTCCAGTGACACACAGGAACATGGCTCCTCTCATCAGAACCACCCAAGATTGCAGATAAAAGTCAATGTGGCACTTCTTTGTTTCTTTGCACTAGTGGCTGATGAAAGCCTTAGGGACACTTTTTTTCCCAAGTACCGTCTTTTATGTTGTTTGCTACTGCTATCTTATTCATTCAAAGCATGTCTAAACTTGCGCATTGTAACCGTAACAGATTCAAAAGTTCCTCTGTGAGGAAATTATACCATTATTGTGTAAAACATATTATCCCATGTGCAGGAACTATGGTAATAATACTCTCTGTTGAGTCATCAATGTGGACTTCACACATTAGCTGATTTGGAGCCTTGATATTGAAGATTATGAGATTTGATGTATTAAAAATAAAATGTTTAATATTATTCTTAGATAGTACAAGTCATGAAACAGACATAATATCAGACATTAATATCAGAAAAGTGTGTGGGGGTGACAGCTTCCTTCATGTCTTTATGACTCAGTGTGCCACCACTTAAGGAGTGGTACAAAGTTCAGATTTAATGCAGCCTTCAAGCATATCACTGCACAACACATTATTTATAATACATGTGACTGCCTGACGTAATTGGGATAAGGATATGTAACAACAAATTAATTTGTTTCAGAGCTGAGAAGATGAGGTTAATTTGACTAACTTCTGGTGGGGAGCTGCATTAGATTAGCAGGAACAGGGTACCCAGGATGTAGCTAGTGTGTCCAGAGACTTCTCAGAGGGCTGGTAGCCCTGGTAAGCAGAGCTTTGTAGGCCTGGCCAAACTGACGGTTCATGGCAGCGTAGAGAATGGGGTTGATGCAACTGTTCAGCCAGGTCAGGTTGGCACAGAACATGTGGAGGGCCTGGGGGGCTCGATCCTGCTTGTCTGCGATGTTCAGGAGCAGAAAAGGGACAAAACAGAAAACAAAACACAGAAACACAGTGAAACACATCCGGGTCACACGTTTGAACTCTCCATCCTCTTCTGAAGAGGAGGAGGGCTGGACAGCAGAGGGAGTTGGTGTAGCCATGATGGGTGGGGGTGGTGCAGGGGTGAGGGCAGGGGTGGGCTCCTCTCCCCCTGTAGGGTCAGCTGAATGTGATGCACAAGCAGAGCCCTGGGTAGTTGTGTGAGAGGAGGATATGCCAGTATGCTCCTCTTGTCTGTCTCCACTCATGTTATGGGCTAGTTCCCCCTGGCTGCTGATCTCACAGCTATGTGTGGCCTCCCCACTCCCTACACCGCTGTCCCCTTCTGTCCCCTGTGCCTCTGTGAGGGGAGGCTTCTTCCTGGATGAGCGTCGGCTGAACCTGTACTTGACCAGTGCTTTAGCTGCCACCCGGACTCGCCGGTAGATGAGCAGGTAGAAGAAGCCTACACAGCCCAGGCCGATGAAGAAGTAGAAGAAGAGCAGTATGGTGGAGTAAGGGCGCCCTCTGGTGCGGTGAAAACTGCAGGTGCACACCTGTGGGACGAACACATAGACGGACCAGAGTGGGCCAAAGCTGGCCAAACCCAGGGCCCAGGTGGAGGGAAGAAGGAGGGCAAGGCCTCGTCTAGAGAACACACGTTCAAACACGGGCCTTCTAGCAACCAGCAGGTAGCGGCTCACTGCTATCAGACACAGAGTGAGGATGGAGACGGAGTTGGAGAGGAAGAGGAGGAGGCCAAAGATCCTGCACCACAAAGGGCCGCCCCTCCAGTGGAGGTGCAGGTAGGAGTCGATGGAGACAGGCTGTAGCACGGTGCAGTACAGGATGTCAGCCACTGCCAGGTTGACGATCAACACATTAAAGCGAGTCCTTAGTCGCGAGTCTGTGGCGAAGACCAGGATAGTCAGTATGTTGCCCACTGTGCCGACAACTGACACAAAGGACCCCCACAGCACGCCAAAGTAGCGGTAGCCCTCCACTGAGGGATCATAACAGGAGAAGGAGTCATTTGTAATGTTTAGCATCTTCTGCGTGACGGTCTGGACATCCAACTACAAAAGAACAGAGCAAGTCATCATCAGTAGTCTTAAAAAGGAAGCACATATATGCACTCAGTTAAGTATTTGTTCCCCTTTTCACTTAACACTTATGACCAAAACAAGAAACGTCTAAAATTGGCACCTCACTGTTCGTGACTAAAAAAGGGAAGTTCTTGGTCTACAGGACAAGTCATATCCTATGGGGCAGTCCCACAAGTGGCACATATTGCAGTAAGCCTACTCTTAACAGGCTGCTATAACACTCTCCCTTCATAAAGTCACTGTCCAATAAAGATTTATTTTAAAACAAAACAAGAACTCTATCAATACAACAGTTGTAAACCACAGTGTACAGTACTAACCCTTTGGGTCACAACCATACAAATATATAGCATAGTAAAAACTGTCTCTAAACAGAGAATCCAGAATAGTAAATGTGTACCTGATTGTGGATGTATATCTCATTTGATGAAGTTGCTAGTAAGCTGCAGCTTCCTATCGCTTCAGGCTTAAGAGTCTTGGGCTGTGTTGTGTCTTGATTGGCAATAAAGACCCTCTGTGTTCTTGCCTTGTATAAGTTGAACTGAATGTTCTTTGATCTGAGCTTGTTTGCTCTGTCTGCACTTCCTTTTGTACAGTATAATATGTATCTGCTGGTTCCTTTTATGCTGACCTGATAAGGGCTTCCCCACTCTTCTTTGTGTTGCGCAAAAGGAGTGGGGTTTTATGCATTGCTCAAATGTTGCATGCCAATGGAACGACTTTAGCAACAGGAATTGCTCTGACGCAAGAAAATGAGAGTCAGATTTGCCAAAATGTCCTCACCCCATTACATCAGATTAGTCATTAAAAAAAATAGAAAATTAAATAATATTTTATTTTCTGTTTATTTACTCTACAGTAAGAATGCTCCAGAGATTCTTGCCTTTTCTCCCATTGCTATAACAATCTATATTTACAATAATGATTCAACACAGTTCTTCTAAATAACATTTAATACATTTATAGACATATAATTGAGCTCTTTATTGCAAGGACTAGATAGCAAGAGTGCTATGAGTATTGCTAAAATCCCCCACAATACCCTTTTTATACACGACATAACAGTTTAATGATAGCAGGTTTCATCCAGAGCTCAGGCGAAGTCAACAGAACCAGTTATATACGATCATCATAATATTGCATATGACTTTCATGACAGAAAGACAGCTTCAGATATCTGGTCATTCTCGCTATCATAACCCCTGCATTATTCTTCTATACACATCTATGCAACTTCCCCTATCATAGAGTTTTTCGTTGCCAGCACAGTTTCAAACTGAGCTGGTAGGGAGGTCCTGGACCACCCATTAGGTATGGGAAACCCTGTGCAATTTGTGTTATCCACCACCCCAACAACCACCTTGGGGATCCCCAAGAGCTCACAATTTGAACCTTGACCCCGACATCCACAGGCTCATGAGGTCATTTAGTAAAAATGTATATTTGTTAATTCAACTCAACAACTGCTGCCTTTAAGTCACCCACTCAAAACCATATAATATTTCACAGTGTACAAATAATATTTTAAGACGAAGGAATCCCTCTGGTTTGGATTGTACAGTGAAACTTGAAAAGTTGTTTGGTATGATGCCTCAGAGATGAGAAAAACTGAAAGAAAAAAGGTTGACCATCAATATTTAGGAAGATCTCAAGTACATTTTTCAGTTGAAGCCTTGTTGTACTTCTGTGTGCTTTGTCTGTCTCGTGAACATCAAAATTACACAAAGCATATAATCAGTAGCTATTCATACTAGCTAGATAGCATGATACTTGAGGAATGCTGAAAGAAACCAAGAGACTCCTCCACACAGGGACACCTCAGCCAATGACATCAGACCTTTCTGATTCACCCTCAGTAGCAGTTTTGAGACTATTTTTGCTCCTTAAATAAAAATGTTTGTCCCTCTTTTCCTTCATAGAGGGGAATATAGACTAACATCTATCATCCACAGTACTACAGATACTAAGGACCTGGGAACAAAAAGCACAGAGTACCTTGTGCCTGAATCTGTAGAACATACAGCTAATCTAGGACCTGCAACAACAGTGTAAATATTGGATTTTGCCACGCACATAGGGTTAAGCTCTAATGGGATTTAACTTTGCCATGTGGTACGAAAGTTCAACTAACTGAGCTACTTTTACAATCCCAACTACTGTATGTGTTTGTTACGGTGGATTGAATGCTGGTTTTTGTCTGAGCCCTCTACCATGACTTAAGACATGAACAGGAATTACATCATAGGAGAATTTGCTGTCTCAGCCATGGTAAAATGCTTTAGTTCGACATCTGATCAATGTGGTTGCTACAGTACACACATGGTCTGAGTCCACCCCAGATGGAAAGAGGATCACAGAAAGTCCACCATTAACGCAATCTCCTTCTTCTTCAGCGGCAGAAAATCCAGGATTTTGTGTCAAACAATGTTTCCAAAGTGTTAAATGGTGAAAGGATGATCCAGAATTGAGAAAGAGGAAGGGGTATTTTACCCCATAAATTATTTTTGTTTGCAGTAAATGTTTTGATTATCAATGTGTTTCCCTGTTTACTTCACAGTGTGCTTCTTCCTGACTGGTCCCGGTCCCTCTACCGTCAGTAAGGGGTGAAGAGGATTGGCCCGTGGGTGGTGCGCATGGGCCCGGGGGCGGGCCTTAGCAGGCTCAGGTGTGTTCCCTGTAGGAGGTGGTGATGGGGGTGATGATGAGGGGCAGGAACGGGGGCACGCAAAGCCAGCTGATTGGAGGAGGCCACAGCTGCCATTGCTGCGGCAACAGCCAGAGGGTTAGGCAACAGTCCTGCACCCAGAGTTTTTGGAAGGTCCTTTGAAAAAGCTAAGGAAGACTAATGAAGGAGAAGGGAATGAGAGAGTGAGAGAGAGCGAGAGAGAGCGAGAGTAATAGAAGACAAAGTATAAAGGTTAGACTTGTGCTGTCTTTTGATACATTATACTAGAGCCTTATTATCCTCATCTGTAATGATGAACAGTGCAAACAGAAAACTATGATGGTGGAGCTATATGAATCACAAAGAGGTGAGTTTGTACCACAAAGTCTGTACGCTTCTTGTGCCGACTGAGGAGAGGATTGGGCTTTCCTGCCACTCCATCCCGATGCCGTCGACTGGAGATATGCTTAGGGGACAGATGGATGTTTAGATTCACACTGGCCTTCATTTCAACTGCTTCGTGTCCACATGCTGTGGCCATCATATTCTACACAAGACAAGCTGTAGCTGCTCACCTGCTTGAGCTGGAGCTCAGAGTTGACCCTCACGTTGCAGATCTCACAGTGGAAGGTACGTTCCTGAGTGTTGGGGTCTGTGGGGAGACCCCCTCCCTGCTCTGGGCTGAGTTTGAGACCTAGTCGGGGATACGCCTTGATGGGACCCAGCCCACTCCTGGCCTCCAGGATGGTTTTGTGTTTGGTTCCTGGGACCCCCAAAGAGACAGATTAATACATATTGTCGGCACATTTGATCAATGCAAATTTGCAGTGTTCATACTGTTTATATGCGGTCCTGTATAGTGTAGTGTTTATGTATGTTTTACAATATTTGACCGTATAGCAAAAGGATGTAAAACAGTGTGAGCAGTAAACACACATACAAATGACCATGAGGCATAGTTACATTTATCTGCCACTAGAGAGCAGCATCTCATGTGCAGCAATATCAAAGCACTTTTCATTGTCTTTCAACTTTTCTCATCATGTGTCCATGCGTATTTGATTCAGACACAACCTAAATAAACATCACTATTTTGACATTCTGAAATTCTACTCCTGCATCCATGGCCTGAGGCCATTTTTACCTTTGTTGTGTGCCTCCAACTGAGACAGGGAGTTGACTGCTACTTTACACAGGGAGCAGTAGAGCAGCTTCTTGGCTTTGTCCTCTTCAGACTCCCCTGAGGGGCTGGGGGCTGGAGAGGGCGTGTCCAGGCTGCCTGTCCCAGCTGGGTCCATAGAGAGGGCACTGGCACCTGGAGATGGGGTGCAGGACATCGGGGTACTACCCTGCAGCAGGGGGGATCTGACGGGTGTCTCTGCAGGGGTGGCTGGGGCCTGGGAGGTGGGGAGCGGGCTTGGAGTCATGGGCGACCCGTTTGAATTGGGGCGGGACAGGACATCATCTGCGATCACAGTGGAGAGGTAAAAGGAACATATTATTTACTTTTCTAGCATTACTACAAGTGGATTGCATTGAGCACAATAAACTGACAACGATGACTGTGACCCTGCTGATTCTAATGATGGCTGTATAGCAGTGCTGCCCTGGTGTGTGGGCTCAGAGCTAAGTTCCTCAGGCTCATCCATCTAGAGAGCTCCGTTTAGATGTTAGATTAGTCCTGATAAAACGTTATTCATCCCAGAAGGGAAATTCAGAATGAACATATGTAGAACATCTGCAGATATGTAGCAAACAATGTGCCGTACAGGTGAGGATTTCTTTTCTGAAGAAATGTTTTTTTGTCTATTTTAGTTTTTCACCAGGCATGTCCTAAATATGTATGTAATACATTATCTATGTAATATGTATCTGTGTCATGTCCTGTCCTGTCTGTGGTGGGTCAGGTGGAGCTGTTATGTCTCAGCTTCTTCTTCTCCCCCCAGCTCCCTCTTCCACTCCTCCCTGTCTCCCCTCTCTAGAGAGGCCAGTCCTGATGACTGGGGCCTCCAGCAGGAAGCTTATCCTCATCCGTGCTGACAGAGGCGTCTCCAGGCACACATCGACTAACGCTCCTGTCTGTCCCCTTTTGACCTCTGACACTACAGCTGTACACACACACACGTGTGAAATGGGTGTCAGCGGATTTCATGGCAGAATGTGTGTTCACGAGTGTGGGATAAATACATACATATGCACAGGTGAGCCTTACCCTGCTTGCTGCTAGGGTCAGGCTCTGGGCTGGAGGGTGACGGTCTGGGGGGAGAGGCAGTGGGGGGAGGGGGCTGCTTGTCCCCTTCCTGGGGACGAGTTTTGGAAGTCTCAATGCCCTTCACTCTTCGGGCATGGCGATTACCCTTATAGTGGGCCTCTGCCTGGCTCTAAAGGAATACCGCAAAAGGGAGGAGAGAGTTACGTTACTTCATAATCCACAGTGTATTCACAGCATATTGCAGTTCATCTCATACACTTTAGAACATGCTCATATATCAGCCCTGGCTCATGTTTTCCCCAGCTTAATACATGGAAACTTCAACGATGTAACACACTAATCTAATATCTACAAACATGAGACTCCCTCACCCCAGTTACAGGCTTAGTACGGAGGCCAGAGGCCCCTGCTGACAGGCATACCTTATACCCTCACACCATGCCTGCTTGCTACAGTATATTCTAAGTCCCTCTTTCCTGTGTGGTAAGGCATATGTCAGTCACAGAGCCAGTGGGGTCAGAGTGGTCAACTTTACCTGCAGTGCTGAGGGCCTGTCTCTCAGTAGAGGGCTTTAAGCTGACACTTGAGTCCAAGGCTGGCCTCATTCTACCCCTGCTCTAGCCCTTCCATTCCCCATGTTAACCCTACTCTTAACCCACTCTCTGACCCCACTTGGTCCTGCTGTGGCATTTTACTGGTCAAGCGCAAACTGCAGTCTAATCATGATCTATCGCTGCCATATCTTTGCTCTATCCCTTCTCCCTCTCCGCTCTGGTCATGCTCTCCCCACCTGCCTGTCTCCAGAGCTGGAACACTCTGAGTTCACATTATTAATTATACATTCATCATCTGATTAATTTAGCACTCAGAACTCTGTTTTCTGGCTGTCACAGTCATTAGAGATCAGGGCTTTCTTAGTCAAACCCAGAAACACATTGTTTATAGTCAATGTAATTCACGAACATTAACATGCAAATAAAACAAACATTAAACAAAATGTACGTTTTGTCTTTGATTTTGACATGATTTGACATTTCACCATTATCATGTGTTGTGATAACACATTTAAGGACACATTTATATAAGTGTAGTCCTGAATCTGTAAGATTTAACCTCTGTCAATGTTGTGAAGGAGTTCATTCCAGAGTATTCTGGTGTTGCTTTACAGGATGAGTAGTAATTACTGGATTAGGATGAGTGAAAATATAGAGTGGTGAGATTATCTTCAACAGGCCCCTCAGTGTAGGACCCCAGTGACAGCTGACTCCCACTGCTGGTGAAGAAGGAAGAGAGAAGAGACAGCTTCTAAACAAGACTGAAGGACAGGCTAGAAGGCTAGTGGTGGGTGGGTGGTGTGCATCAACGAGGCGAAGGGGCCACTGGGACATTTTAGAGATGCCTCTCTAAGCCCCAGGCAATAATTGTCGATGACAGAGCTACATATAGCCCTAGTTCTGATTGGCGATGACAGAAAAGCAGATATAGCCCTGCTGCTGTAACCCAAGCTCTGCCTGGATCTTAGACCGCTGTTCCCCTGGTCCTCAGATTAGACATTAAGGAGAAGGGGGCTGAGACGACTCCAGTCAATATGCTACAATATGGGCTCTACCATACTGCTGCCAGCTTCTACAGTACATCCTCCTATAATCTCACCCCGTGTCTCCCCATTTGCATCTTTTTTCTATCTCTCTTTCTGTCTCTTTCTCTTTCTTTATCATACTCCTTGTTTGTTGATCCAGTCTCTTTCTCTCCTCTTTGTCTTTCCCTCTCTTTGATTCTCCTCTGCTCAGCTTGTTATTTCCTGTCTCCTCCTGCCCTTCCCAGATGGGTCTGTGGGGATCAATGAAGGTCAACTATCAATTACAAGTTAAAAGAGTATCAACAGTCCAGGAAAAATGACTGGATAGAAGAAGAAGGAGGGTGAGAGAGAAAAGGCAGAGAGACAGATTTCAAGAGAGAGAGAGAAAGAGAGAGTAAAAAAAGACAGATCTATCAGGACAGAGTAAAAAGAGAGAGATAGATATTGGGGTCACTGAAATTAAAAAAGGAGATGAAGTTAAAATTATATTTGGAGATGGCCTGAGAAATAGTATGAAGAGAAGCTGTGGGGAAAGGGATTAAGATGAACGAGGGAAAACGGAAGAGATTTAAAAGAGTGAGAAAATGAGAACAAGCGAATGTCCCTGAAATCCTTTTCTCTCTGAGCGTGATGTGCTTTGATGTTTTATCTATAAAGCGACAAAGGCACAGAAACCAGAGAAAACTGGTCCAGCAGCCCAATCTACTGTACTGCCCACGGGCAAGAGAGGGAGAAAGAGAAAGGTAGTACAGAGGGGGAAATAGAGGGGTGTTAAGAGGGACATACAGTCAGAGAGGTGAGAAAGAGAGAGAGAGAAAAATGACAAATTAAGTAAAAGGTAGAGCATAAGATATACTTTAGTGAGAGCAACAGTAAAAAGGAGGGCGCGAGAAGGAGAGGGAAGATGTCCAGCATTGTGGTACTGCAGTGGTGACGATGGCTCATGCAGCAGGGTGTGACGTCAGTCTTGCAGCAGAGCAGGGCTGAACATTGGCTGCCTAATCTGTCCTCTGTGGCCCGCTGGGATGAATTGCAATTTGATAATTGCGACATGTGGATACTACAGTGCTATCTGGTGGCAGGGAGTGATTGGTCAAGTGAATCGCTTTGGATTTTGCAACACTGTGTTTGACCACTGAGTTTGACCACAGTCATCCATAGCGGAGACTATTTGTAGCCACAAAAATGGGTACATTTGGTGCGTTCATTATTGTTTTTGTTTGGTAGAATGAACACACACACACAGGAAATCTGCTCTCAGGCTACTGGTTGTATATCTATGATGTAGCAGATGCAGATCAGAATGATCACGCACACTGACTGATGAAGATGGAGACAGGAGGGAGACCAAACAGGTGGCCCTGGAACTGGCACAACTAGCTCACAACAGACAACACACGCTCATACATAAACACACACAAACATACACACAGCGTATGTGCGGTTGACATGTAACTCTGACACCAAACATTCCTGTGTAGACCATGTGAGAACATGAAGGTCTGCAGGAGTGGGGTTAGAAGGGGTGGGAAGGAGAGCCGTCAAGGGGCACAGCTGTCCTAGAGGCTCAGGCCCTTCCCTGTTGCTGGGCCTGCAAACCGCCCATCATTACCCCTATTGCATTTGGAGCAAAACTATTTTGTGATTTATTCATTGGCATGCGTCAATATTTTTAGGCAAGCTTGTGTGTCAAACTTGTGTTTGGCTTAGACATGACAGCATTGGCCATAAACGCTGGGGTTCCACTGTCCAAAGAAACTTACATTGAAGGATATACCCGTCACTCACACCGCTACTGTTCGAAAGTTACCCTGGATGTCACTATAGCTTCCCACAAGCATCGTCAGTGCGTTAGCTGTTTTTAGTGTTGAACACCATTACAAGATACTCAACACCTAGAGCCTTCTGTGAAGAGTTGTTCCAGTAACATTTGCGCTCTTACAGTATTATAACTTGGTCTATGAGTTTCTATTATACCACCCCTTGTTTGGGTTGAAGTAAACCTGCCACTGAAGATAGGTCTGGCCCAGCATCGGAATGTAACATCTTATTGATAAACATTTGTGTAGGGGCCAGGGGTTGTTGGAAAATCCCAAATCTAAAACGTTCTGAGTTTCTGGGCCTTGACAAAGTCTTCCATGTGTCAACATCCACCCGTCTTTTTTCAAAGACATCTGTGTACACACTTTAACCCACTCACACACACATTTAGGCATTTAGCAGACGCTCTTATCCAGAGCAACTTACAGTAAGTACAGGGACATTCCCCCCGAGCCAAGTAGGGGGAAGTGCCTTGCCCAAGGACACAACGTCATTTGGCACGGCCGGGAATCGAACTTGCAACCTTCCGATTACTAGCCCGATTCCCTAACCACTCAGCCATCTGACTTTCCGACATGCACTTTCTGACATGCACACACACAGCAGTCTGGAAGAGAATGCATTTAACTAGACATTCTGTACATGCTCTACTGTTACCAGCACACTGTGACCACCCTGCCCAGCCTTTATCCAGCCAGTATAAATAGCATAAAGGGTTGTAGGCCATCATGCATGTGTTCCTCTAGAATGCTGAATTTAATACAGTCACACTGTTTGTATGAAGTGCTTAGTATAAAGTGAACCAAGTCTGTGTCACAATAAAAAAAAAAGCTTTTAGGACAACAAAATATGTTGTCCTAAAAGCAACATTACTAATTACAGCAGTTGTAGATCTGAATATACATACTGTACGATCGGTGCTACAGCATCTTTATTTGGATGAAATGTCACGTCGCGAAAGGGCCACTGTCTGTGTTCATGACTGTATGTTTCCTAAGGTTGTTTACATACAGAGGCAAAGGATTGGTGTGGATCCATAGCTCAAGGGAACATGTGTGCATATGTAAAAAGTACAGTATATGTGTGTTTCTGTGTGTGTGCAGCCAATGAGCATGGTTTTGCGTGTATTATTGTATGATGATTTATTAGTTTTTTCAACTGTAAAGGCATCAGTAAACACCACTGCTTCTTTTATGGGGACACTTGGACCCCCCTAACTTAATCACTTCAGTCTCTAGTTGCAATCTCCATTCCTCTCTTCTGGGACTGTGCCCTCTATCCAGACTGTAATGCTCAAAATGTGCCGGATCAGTGCTCAGTTCTTTCCAATTACTAGATTAGATGAGCTCTAGTTCCAGTGCTCTTGCATACTACTTATCCTCCCTCTTAACCCACAGACTTCTATCACTAGTCCCTCTACAAACACCATTAACACCCTTACAGTGAGCCCCAACTTCAATACCAACACCACAGACATGCACACCACCAGCCTCCCAGCCTCCCATCCTCCCAGCCTCCCAGCCTCCCTGCCTCCCTGCCCCCAAACCTGTCACTCACTCTGCCCCCCCTACCGGACCAGTACAGAGTCGCACATTCTCAACTCCTTTCTGGGAAATGTCAACAAAATGGTGTCAAGCTCAGGAATGATGTAAGCTTAGCACAGGGTCTCTCTTTCCCCCACACACCAGATCACATGCCCCTACCTCCTTTCTCCTGCACCACTCTCTCCTCCTCTCTCCTGCCCGCCTTGCTCCTGCCCCCTTCTCTCCTCTCCTGCCCACCTCTCTTCTGCCCCCCCTTTGGCCCTTTCCTCTCCACCTCTTCTGCCCCCCCCCCCTCTCAATCCTAGTGCTAAAAGTGGAGTTGAGAAACCGCACACACAGTTGTCACCTGCTCCAGCAGTGCAGTCAATCACCAACATTTACTCTCATTTGGGTCAGGATCTGATGTACTCAAAGCTCACAAGCATAGTCCCCAGACATTACACACCACAGAGTCTGCTGGATCTCATGGCTGATACAATATTTGGAGTCCAGGTGTGTACTCTCTCTACTCAGTCAGATCAATGACCTGACCTGTAGCCAGTAGGACTTGGAGGCCTCCTGAGGTACAACCCTGCACTGCTACAGCTGGTCCTGAGCTGAATGTGGGTTGGATAAGATGTGAGAGTTGTGTCAGTACCTCTGAGTTGAAGCGTATTTGGCAGACGTTGCAGGAGATGATTGGCCGCTTGGTCTTGATCAAAGGCGGGCCAAAGGTATGGCTCATCACAGCCTTTTGAACCGGGTCCATCTGAAAAAAGGAAATACAAAAAAGGAGAGGAGAGGAAAGGAAAGGAAAAGAGAGGAGAGAGGGGATGAGGGATAAGGAATAAGAGATATAGGATAAGGGTAAAGGGAAAGGGGAGGGAAGGGGAGGATGGAGGATCAGTAGGCTGTTCTGGGCAACATCTGAGAAAGGCCATGGTGATATAAAAGTTACGTCACTGCAATAACTGATCAGAGACTGAAAGAGAGAAGTAGAGAGAAACGTATAGAGAGATAGAACACTGATTGATAAAGACAATAGAGTGTGTGTTTTTTGCCTCAAGCTGGCAGTGCTGTGTGTGCCATGGGTGCTGTTCAAACGTATTATTTCAGGACATTACAGACTCTACACATCCATATAAACAAACACTGCATTTGGGCTACAAGCTTCACACAGAGATACAAGTAGTAGTCCTGTGAACATTCATTCATCTGCAGCACTGCTAAAAGATGTCGTCCCCTGACCAAAATGGCACCCGTTCTGACCAGTGTGTCTGGCTCCACACCCACGCCCTGTCTCAGGCCAGCAGCACACAGATGCTGAGGTTTTACCCAGCCTCTCATCATCAGCTCAGACTAGATACCTCACAATAGACTGTAAGACTGTTTTCACTCTCCTTCCCCACACACCAGACACAAGTTCTAATTACACAGAAGGCAGCTGGAAACCATTTGGTTTGATGTTTTTATTTTTATACTCTCATCTTTAACTTAGATTTGAGCTCCTTGGGCCTATCTCCTCCTTAGTTCTTTCTGAGCTTGTCTCCTCTCCCCTCACTGTTTCATGAGTCATGACAAGACAAAGGTTCCTTCACCACCATGGGAACGTTTCTTTGTAGTTTTCCAAAGTTTTGACATTTTGTGTGTGTGTGTATGTGGTCTTGTTTAACTGCCCTTGTGAGGACCAGAAGTGGGGACATTTTCTTTGGACTCAAAACATCAAGTGCTATTTTAAGGGAGTTTAAGGGGTTTTAGGGTTAAGGTTAAAGTAAATGAGGGTTAAGGTCAGGGTTTTGGGAACGGGTTAGGGGTTAAGGGTTAGGGATGATACCATTTTGATTGGAAGTGAATTGCTGGTTCTCACTAGGATAGTAAAACAAACCTGTTTGTGTGTTTGTGTGTGTATGTGTGTGCATGTGTGTGTGTATTTCTGCGTGAGTATATGCACAGTATGTGGG